>NC_081570.1:19820107-19912034 GCF_022355385.1 Mustela nigripes
GAGCCCGATGCGGGACTCGATCCCAGGACCCTGAGATCATGACCTGAGCCGAAGGCAGCGGCTTAACCCACTGAGCCACCCAGGCGCCCTATATTTCAATTTTTAAGTAAAGATTTATTTATTTATTTCATAGAGAGAAAGAGAGTGTGAGTGAGCATGAGTGGGAGGGGCAGAGGGAAAGAGAATCACAAGCAGACTCCACATTGAACGTCTATAGAGCCCAATGTGGGGCTCAATCTCATGACCCTGAGATCACAACCTGGGCCAAAACCAAGAGTCAGACACCTAACCAACTATATCACCCAGACACCCCAACATATCTCAATGTTTAAATCTGTTTCCCTACTGATGGACATTCAAGATGCTCTAATTTTGTTTTTGTGAACAATATCATATCAACTGCCTTTATACGTATCTCTTAATGCACATAAGCGCTTAAGAATTCTCCCTCTATACTTGAAAATTATTTCCAGATTGTAAGGTTTGTACATTCTCTGATTTCCTAAAGTGCTTTCCTAAAATATCTTTTTAAAAAAATCTCTATGCCCTATGTGGGACTCGAACTCACAACCCCAAGATCAAGAGTCACGTGTTCTACCAGATGAGCCAGCAGGTGCCCCTTCCTAAGGTATCTTTTGCCCTCCCCTCTGTAAGTATGAAAGAGCTACTTTACCCATATCTTCTCAATACTTGCTTGAGTCAGACTTTTTTATTCTTTGTTAATTTGATGGGTAGTAAAATAGTGTCCCAGCATTTTTTTTTAAAGATTTATTTCTCTGAGAGAGAGAGAGAGAGTGAGAGCATGAGCAGGATGAGCACGGGGTGAGAGAGAGAGAGAATCTCAAGCAGACTGCACTGAGTGCAGAGCCCAACACGGGGCTTCATCTGAGATCAGAACCTGAGCCAAAACCAAGAGCTGGAGGCTTAACCAACTGCACCACCCAGGTGTGCCTCCACATTTTTTTAAATAAACTTTTTTTATTTGGAGTATTTATTATTGGTGTATCTTTAGATCAACAGAAAAGTTGCAAACATAGTCAAGAGAGTTCCCAAATACTCCTCAGTTTCCCTTAATTTAACATCTTACATTACCATGACAGATTTGTCAAAACTAAGACACCAACATTGGCATATGACTATTTTTTTTTTAATTTTTTTAAAGCAATCTTTATACCCAGTTGGGGTTCAAACTCACAACCCTGAGATCAAGAGTCTCAAGCTCTATCTACTGAGCCAGCCAGGGGCCCTGGTTTATTACTCTTAATTAAATTTGAGATTAATTCAGATTTCACTTGGAACTTTTCCTGGTCCAAGCTCCAATCTGGGTCACTACACAGCATTTAGTCTCCTCAGGTCTGGGACAGCTTCTCAGTCTTTCCCGTCCCTATGACTTGGAGAGTCTTCAGGAGCGCTGATCACATCTTTGGCAGAATGTCCTTAATATGAGCTTATCTGATGTTTTCCTCATGACTAGGTTATGGGTTTTCGAGAAGAATAGCACGGAGGTGAAGTGCTCTTCTTGGCACATCCAACCCCAGGGCATAAGCTGTCCATGTGACTTGTTGTGACTTGTTACTGGTGACGTTATGACCCTTGAGCGCCTGATTAATGTGGTGTTTCCAGGTTTCTCCACCGCGCAGTTATTTTTCCCCTTGTCACACACTCTGCTCTTCGGAAGCAGTCCCTAATTATGTTAATCTGCATTTCTCTTAGGACTTCCTCTCCCAGGATTGCCTGTTCCTGTGCTTTGCCGATCTTTCAACTTGCTTGCTTATCTTTAGTTCTTACTGATTCCTAGGTGTTCTTTATATATGAATTGCAATTATCTTCTTCCAGGGAGCCCTTTAATGTTTTCACTCTGTTTACAATGCCTTTTGCCACTTATAAGTTCCTTATTTTAACCTAATCATATTTACACATTATTTCCTTTATTCTTTGTGCTTGTCGAATCACCTTTGGAAACCCAGCCATGACTCGGCAATCCTCTACTAACCTTTGGTTCTCTATTCATGTTGCCCCTTGGCCTTGAACGCCCTTTCTCCCTTTTCCTCTCAGGCAAGCTACTTATCTTTGCTGCCATAAAACCAATGAAACCTCCACTGTGGTTATCCCCAATTCTCCCAGTAAAATTAGATGGTTGCTCTCTCCACAGTGCTCCCACAACTTATTGCCCAAATCTTTAGTAAAGCACTTATCACAGACCATTCTGTTGCCCTTTGCTTAATTATTTGTGTATCTTCTGTTCCAATGAGTTATTATTACTTAATAATAAGGGGACCCCTTGTTGAGGAACCCCATGTAATTCACTTCTGTAGTGGAACCCTGGGCACAATCCACTATTTATTGAATGAATGGATGAGGCTATAGTCTGGATCAGAGGTCTTCAGATTTTTTACTTTTGTGGCCCCTTCAGGGATTTTAAAAAATTCTGCCTCCCTTCCGTATTTGTGAGGACACCAACAGGAAACAAGTGGCACACTCAAAGTAAGGCAATTCAAGACGGTTATAGTATATACAAAGTGGTAATTTAGAAGGCGTGGTCAAGGTAGAAAAAATCACCAGGGATCATGCAGGAAGCTGGGACAGGCAGCCGCCAGGCTGTTACCACCAGAGACCTAGAGGGGCAGTCCCTCTGCTGAAAAACAGCATTAACGCCCTGTCCAAGGACAAGGTCAAACCAACTAGACTTGCAGAGGTAGGAACCAAGGCAATAGAGACCTTGACCTCACTTTCTTACCCACCTGCTAAGACTCCCCATTTACCAAACCCAAGCCATGGCCAGAAGTCACAGAGCTGGGCAACTCTCTCCCGTCCCCCCCTCCTTGGGACTTTGTACTATCACTTTGCTAAAGCTCAATAAACCCTGCTTTGCTGCCCACCAAAAAAAAAGAAAAAATAAAAGTCACAGAGCTGTTGATGTTCTCCACCCAAGTGTTGTAAGATTTTTAATGCCCGCAGTTCTTGGTCCCACCACTTTCAAGAATAAAGAGGTAAAGCAGACAAGCAGCAAAGTTTATTGAGCGATAGTTACCTTTACTGAATGATAGAGTAGGAAGCTCCCAAAGAGAGAAGAGACCTGAGAGGGCCGCCACTGCAGCTTCTAAGTCTAGGGGGTTTTATGGGTTTGCTGCCAGGCTGTTTTAATCTAAGTAATCCTCCCTGTGCCTGTCATCCAACCAGGTTTTTGTCATCTATCTATCACGTGAGAAAGGGTGGAGGGCTCCTTCCAGGGTGGGGTAAAATCCTTTAAAGCGTGGTTTCCGCTTGCGGGGCGGAGCACGCTTCTCCCTGCCTGCCTTCCAACTATATCCTTGATCTCAAGTGAGCCAACTAGAGCAGAAGAAGAGGGAGGAGGGTGAAGAAGGGGTCTGCAGGTCCATAGGCAGGATATCTGGCATATTTTTAAGTTTTTTTGTTTTTTAAAAATTTCATTTTGACAGGGAGACAGTGAGAGGGGGAACACAAGCGAGGGGAGAGGGAAAAGCAGGACTCCCGCTGAGCGGGGAAATGGGACCCGATCACAGGACCAGGAGATCAGGACCTGAGCAGAAGGCTGACGCTGGACCCACTGAGCCACCCAGGTGCCCCTCTGACATATTTTTGATTGACAACTAAAATGTTCATCATAATTGTAAATTGTTGCAAAGGATATCCTTCCTAGCATATTGTAAATATCAATATTTTAAATAAAACTATTACACCATCAACATACAATCATTCATTCCAAGAAAATACTAGAACAAAAGCTCTACTTTAACAGACACAAATGGTGTACCATTTTTTTTTCCTTCTTGAATGTATAGCTAGTTACATTTTGCTTCCTCTCACGCAATGTTATCTTAGGCTGATGTATTTTATGCTTGGAAGTCTGTTATTGATTACCTAAATCATACTTCAACAGAAATTTATACGTAAAGTTACAGTTTAAAAATTTTGAAGTTTAGGGGCACCTGGGTGGCTCAGTGGGTTAAAGCCTGTGCCTTTGGCTCAGGTCATGGTCCCAGGGTCCTGGGATCGAGTCCCATGTCTGGCTCCCCACTCAGTGAAGAGCCTGCTTCTCCCACTTCCTCTGCTGCTCCCCCTGCTTGTGCTCTCTCTTCCTGTGTCAAATAAATAAATAAAATCTTTTTTTTCTTTTTTTAAAGATTTTATTTATTTATTTGACAGACAGAGATCACAAGTACGCAGAGAGGTAGGCAGAGAGAGAAGAAGGGAAGCAGGCTCCCTGCCGAGCAGAGAGCCCTATCTGGGGCTCGATCCCAGGACTCTGGGATCATGACCTGAGCCGAAGGCAGAGGCTTTAAACCACTGAGCCACCACCCCGGCAACCCTAAATATATAAAATCTTAAAAAAAAAAAAAAAAAAAGAGAGAGAGATAGACTTTTTGCTATGAGTTTACATATTTCCGGATAAATATTACTTATTGTTGGAATAAGGCTGGGTTCTGCCACAATTTTATATCAATTTTTTATTTCTGTAAGTAGAATCACTGAGAAACCATGTTACCATAGGTAAGATAAGAATGGGCAGAGTTTTATTATAATAATGTCACTTAAGGGGCGCCTGGGTGGCTCAGAGGGTTAAGCCTCTGCCTTCGGCTCGGGTCATGATCTCAGGGTCCTGGGATCGAGTCCCACGTCGGGCTCTCTGCTCAGCGGGGAGCCTGCTTCCTCCTCTCTCTCTCTCTGCCTGCCTCTCTGCCTGCTTGTGATCTCTGTCTGTCAAATAAATAAATAAAATCTTTAAAAAAAAAAAAAAAAAAAAAAAATAATGTCACTTAATTATTTGAATTCCTTCTGAGTTACAAGCCAAAAATCACATAGTGATCGATCATCAAAAGTCTTATAATTTTATTATTTTTTATTTTTCTTAAGAATTTTAAATTATTTGTCAGAGAGAGAGCAAGCACAAGCAGGCAGAGTGGCAGGCAGAGGCAGAGAGAGAAGCAGGCTCCCCACTGAGCAAGGAGCCCGATGTGGGACTCAATCCCAGGATCCTAAGATCACAACCTGAGCTGAAGGCAGCGGCTTAACCGACTGAGCCACCCAGGCGTCCCTCAAAAGTTATTTTTAACGACAACAAAATGAGAACTTCCTTAAACTATATTAAAAGCAAGGAACTAGCAACTGCCTGATTTGCAAAATGCCTTATTATTCAGTCATCAGAATCCTTCACCTTTGGTTGGTGCCCTGAAGGCATAACATCTCCACCTCCAATGCTGTGGGCAAAAATTTGGGTTGTTTGGGTTTTTAAAAACACTTTATTTATGTTTGTTTGTTTATGTGAGAGGAAAAGAGAGCGGGCACTCAAGCAAGAGCCTAAGAGCAGGGATTCAAGAGCAGGGAGATGGAGAAGCGGACTCCCCGCTGAGCAGGGAGCCTGACAGGGTACTCAATCCCAGGACCCTGAGATCCTGACCCCAGCCAAGGCAAATGCTTAACTAGCTGAGCCATGCAGGTCCCCCTAAAGACCTGGGTTGAGTGACTTCTGTAAAGCATAAGAAGGGGAGACAGGAAAGAAGAGGGCCCTTGACTCCATGTATTCTCCAGATGGATTTTCGGAAACAGCCCAAATTTGAGGATCTGACATCAGTCCTTGGAATTATCTGTGTCATTTATCTCTGCCCTCCAGGCGCTCCCAATCTAGTAGGAGACGGAAGTCAGCAAATTGCCAAAGTACAGAATATATGGAGGGGTTGGTGAGTAGTAGTTCTGGAGATGTTACAGAGTTCATTCTGGCTGTGAGCAGCCAGGAAAGGCTTCATGACTGAGGCAGCATGTGAGCTGCTTTTCAGGTTCGGTAGGGTTCTGACAGGAGAGATAGGAGAGAAGGCATTCTAGATGGCGCATACTGGATAAACAGAGGCTCAGAAACAAATAATCAAAGGGCATGTTAGGAGGATAAGAACAATGTAGTAGAAGCAGAATGTAGGCAAAGGCAAAGTGTGGGAGAAAGGCTGAAGACATAGAATCATAAAGTCTCCAGGATAAAATCTACCTTAAAGATCACCTAATCCTGGGGCGTCTGCCTGGCTCGGGTAGAAAAGCATGCAACTCTTGATCTTGGGGTCATGAGTTTGAGCCCCATGTTGGGTGTGGAGATTACATAAAAATAAATATAAAACTTTTTAAAAAATCATATAATATGATAACATCAATTGAAGATAACACAAAGAGATGAAAAGTTATTCCACATTCGCAGATTGGAAGAACCAATATTGTTAAAATGTCCATACTGCCGAAAGCAATCTACAGATTTAGTGCAATCCTAATTAAAATACAACAACATTTTTCACTAGAACTAGAATGAATAGTACTAAAAATTGTATGGAATCACAGAAGACACTGAATAAGCAAAGCAATCTTGATAAAGAAGAACAAGCTAGAGGTATCACAATCCCAACATGTACGACAAAGCTGCAATAAGCCAAACAGTATGGTACTCGCACAAAAAATAGACACAGATCAATAAGGACAGAGTAACGAGCCCAGAAATAAACCCACGCTTATATGGTCAATAAATCTATGACAGTAGAGGCAAGAATATACAATGGGGAAAAGAGAGTCTCTTCAACAAATGGTGCTGGGAAAATTGGACAGCTCCATGCACAAGAATGAAACCAGACCGCTTTCTTACACTAATCACAAAAATAAAATAGGTTAAGGACTTAAATGTAAGACCTGAAACCATAAAACTCCTAGAAGAAAACATAGACAGTAATTTCTTTTACCATCAGCCATAGAAACATTTTTCTAGATACATATGTCTTCTGAGGCAAGGGAAACAAAAGCAAAATTAAACTATTGGGACTACACCAAAATAAAAAGCTTCTGCAGAGTGAAAAAAAACCATCAACAAAACAAATGGCAACCTGCTGAATGGGAGAAGATATTTGCAAATGTATCTAACAAGGGGCTAATATCCAAAATATATAAAGAACTTATACAACCTAATACCAAAATAAATAAATAAATAATCCAATTAAAAATGGGCAAGGACTGAATATATATTTTTCCAAAGAAGAAATACAGATGGTCAACAGGCACTTGAGAAGATGCTCAACATCACTCATCAGAGAAATGTAAACCACAATCACGATGACTTAGCACCTTATACCTGTTGGGATGGCTAAAATAAAAAAGACAAGAAATAACAAGTGTTGATGAGGATGTGGAGAAAAAGGAACTCTTGTGTTCTGTTTTTGGGGATGCAAATTGGTGCAGCTACTGTGGAAAACACTGTAGAAAACAGGTTCCTCAAAAAAATATAAATGGAATCACTGTACGATCCAATAATTTCACTAGTGGGTATTTACCCGAAGAATATAAAAACATGAATTTGAAAGGAGATATCCATGTCTATATTCATTGCAGCAGTATTTGCAATAGCCAAGACATGGGAGCAGCCCAAGTGTCCACCCACTGATGAATGGATAAAGAAGATGTGAGATATATATAGATAGATAGATCGATATATATGTAGATATATATCTATATCTATATCTATATCTATATATATATCTCATGAGGGTATACTGCAAAGTGAAATAAATCAGAGAGGGCACCTTGGTGGCTCAGTGGGTTAAGCCGCTGCCTTCGGCTCAGGTCATGATCTCAGGGTCCTGGGATTGAGTCCCACATCGGGTTCTCTGCTCAGCAGGGAGCCTGCTTCCTCCTCTCTCTCTCTCTCTCTGCCTGCCTCTATGCCTACTTGTGATCTCTGTCAAATAAATAAATAAAATCTTAAAAAAAAAAAAAAGAAAGAAATCAGAGAAAGACAATACCATATAATATCATTCAGATGTGGAGTTTAAGAAACAAACAAAGAGGGGGGCACCTGGGTGGCTCAGTGGGTTAAAGCCTCTGCTTTCAGCTCAGGTCATGATCCCAGGGTCTTGGGATGGAGCCCCACATCGGGCTCTCTGCTCAGCAGGGAGCCTGCTTCCTCCTCTCTCTGACTGCCTCTCTGCTTACCTGCAATCTCTGTCTGTCAAATAGATAGATAAAACCTTTAAAAAAAAAAAAAAGAAAGAAACAAAGGAAAAAGGAACAAACAACAACAAAAAATGCAGACTCTTAAATACAGAGGAACAAATTGATGGTTGCCAGAGGGGAGTTGGGTAGGGGGAAGGGTAAAATAGGTAAAGGGGATCAAGGGCACTGAGTAATTTACAGAATTGTTGAATTATTATACTGTATACCTGAAACTAATAGAACATTATATATTATTATACTTAAATAAATAAATACCACCTAATCCCATCTCCAATGAAGCCAATCACCACTCTAACAAAATCAGTGCTCAAATATATCTGGTCATGGGGACAACCTGTCTGATAGAAATATAATGGAGGCCATGTACATAATTTAAATTTTTCTGTTAAATACCAAAAAAAAAGGGGTGTCTGTGTGGCGCAGTGGATTAAGCCTCTGCCTTTGGCTTAGGTCATGATCCCAGGGTCCTGGGATCGAGCCCCACATCATGCTCTCTGCTCAGCGGGGAGCCTGCTTCCCGCTCTCTCTCTGCATGCTGCTCTGCCTACTTGTGATTTCTCTCTCTGTCAAATAAATAAATAAAGTCTTTTAAAAAAATACCAAAAAAGTCAAATTAATTTTCACAATGTTTTAGTTAATTCCACATATCCAAAGTATCATCCTTTTAACATGTAATCAATATAAGAAGCTGTTAAATAGATATTTTACATTCTCTCTTCTTTTTTTTTAAAGATTTAATTTATTTACTTGACAGACAGAGATCACAAGTAGGCAGAGAGGCAGGCAGAGAGAGAGAGGAGGAAGCAGGCTCCCTGCCGAGCAGAGAGCCCGATTCAGGGCTCAATCCCAGGACTCCGGGATCATGACCTGAGGTGAAGGCAGAACCCACTGAGCCACCTAGGTGCCCATTCTCTTTTTTTTTTAAGATTTCATTTATTTATTTGACAGACAAATTACAAATACACAGGGAGGCAGACAGAGAGAGGGGGCGGCAGGGTGGGGGTGGGGGAAGCAGGCTTCCTGCCAGGCAGAGAGCCTGATGTGGAATTCAATCCCAAGACCCCACGAGCACAACCCGAGCAGAAGGCAGAGGCCTCAACGCACTGAGCCACCCAGGTGCCCCTACATTCTTTTTTTGTATCAGATCATCCCAACTCAGATCCAGCCATGATTCTTGTACTCACTGGCCCCATGTGGCTAATGAATGAAGCACAGATCTAAAGCAAGCCCATTACATCCTCAGATGACTCTGGTGAGTTAGAAAGTTTTCCCCAGGACAGCAGAAATGCTGGCTTGATTTCTTCCTTAACATCTGAGTCTTTCAACTTGTTTACCATGAACATGCATTAATACAGAATCGGCATAGGTATAAGCATCAGGTGGTACAAATGCTCATATGAGGGGGTGCCTGGGTGGCTCAGTGGGTTAAGCCTCTGCCTTCAGCTCAGGTCATGATCTCAGGGTCCTGGGTTCGAGTCCCGCATCGCGCTCTCTGCTCGGTGGAGAGCCTGCTTCCACCTCTCTCTCTCTGCCTGCCTCTCTGCCTAATTGTGATCTCTCTCTGTCAAATAAATTGAAAAAAAAAAATCTTAAAAAAAAAAAAAAAGGTCTACTCCCCAGTAGCAACAAGCAAGGATCCAACATCTAGATTTTGGGTTCTAAAAAATATTCTCCAATAAAAAGAACCAAGGGGGCACCTGGTTGGCTAAGTCGTTAAGCGTCTGCCTTCGGCTCAGGTCATGATCCCAAGGTCCTGGGATTGAGCCCTGCATAGAGCCCACATCGGGCTCCCTGCTCAGTGGGAAGCCTGCTTCTCCCTCTTCCACCACCCCTGCTTGCGTTCCCTCTCTCACTGTCTCTGTCAAATAAATGAAATCTTTGATAGATAGATAAATAGATAGATAGAACAAACCAAGGATCTTTGGAGAAACTGATTCTAGACTTTAGGATTTTATCCTGTGGCAGTGGGGGACCATTGAAGGGCTGGGGCAGAAAAAAGGCAAGATGAGCCCAGAGCATCTTGTAGTATCAGAAAGGAAGGAAGCACTCAAAAAACAAAAGGATGGGGGCATGGCAAAGGGACATAGTAGTCAACCTGAAAGAACGCCCAATGACCAAAGCTGGGACAACTGGAGAAACAAAATACATAACATAGTATTGGATTATAGCCCAAAGCATGAAATAAATATATAGGAGTTGAGTCCACATCGATATGAATAAATAATTGAATAAATGAATAGGGAAGAAGAGTTTTTAAACTTTAAAGAAGAATTCCAAATTATGCAGTCGTTCCCCCTTCCGGAAGGTAGAGCTTAATCCCACTCTCTACCTCTTGAGTGTGGGCTGGACTTGGTGACTTGCTTAAGAATAGAGTATGGAAATAGCAGAGGGGGCCAGGGAGTAGGGCGTGGGAGTGGATGGAAGTATCTTCACAGTAGAGAAACCTGGAAAATATCACGGAGTGATCCACTGTTTATGTTACCAGTAATAAGTGATGTGGGTCACACGTGCCCCAGATTGGATGTGAGAAGACATTTCACCTCTGTGCTATTCTTTCTGTAAACCCATAATTCTGTCTAGCCATGAGGAAAGCATCAGATAAACCCATGTTAAGGACATTCTGCCAAAGATCTGATCAGCGCTTCTGAAGACTATCCAAGTCATAGGGACAAGAAAGACAGAAGCTTTCCCAGACCTGATCAGACTATGGAGACCTGAGAGGTAAGTGCAATGGGGTGTCCTAGGTGGGAGCCTGAACCCCCCAAAAAAAGGCATTTGTGGGAAAACTAGTGAAATCTGAATACATCTGGAGTTTAGCTAATGAAATATATTAGTGCTGAGTTCTTTTGAGGAATGCACCTTGGCAATGTCAGACATTAATTGTAGGGGAAGCTGGGTGAGGCGCACAGGGAAACTTGCTTGACCATCTCTGTACCTTTTCTTTAAATCTAAAAGTACTCTCCAAGAAAAGGTTGTTTCTCTATATCCTGTATATGATGTGTGAAATGAAATGAATGGGAATGGCATCAGAAATGAGGGAAAGGCATCAGAAAAAAAAAAAGGTCTTGCTTATTCCAAGTAGAGAGCACTGTAGGAAGCATGGGAGGGGGTAGGCTGGGTTCTGGTTAAGACTTTAGGACTTTATCCTGTGGCCGTGGAGAAGCACAGAAGGCTATTATGCAAGGGTGTAGCTAATTACATAATGACTCAGCCAAGTTCACACAGTTCAGCTTCCGGAGGTCCCCCTACAGCTCTCCCCTCCTGATGCCCCTTCCTTCCACATGCTCTTCCTTCTTTGCCCACAGAGGCCAACCTCTGACAAGAATCTAAGTCATTAGCACAGAAGTGATCGCCTCCACAGCGCATGCTGCCACCCCCACTCTGAGCTGGTTCAGTGGTCCTTAGAGGCTCGGCAGTTAGAATCTCAATATGCCACACCTGATAAAGGCTGGAGCCTCCCACCCAGCATGGAGACCCCCTGGCAGGATGGAGCTTTATTGCACCAATCACCAAACTCTAGGTTGACTCATTTTTTCCACCACACCCCCTCTGCTCATTTCTGCCTCCCAGAGGCAGAATGAAACCAATTAATCGGTACTGGACAGGGGACTCGGCGACAGAGGAGGGACCTGAAGACTGAACCTAGGAGACTGTGCCATCAGAAGTGTCTGTTATCAGTCTCTCTTCAACAGGCTTGCTTGGAAACACAAGTAAGTCCAGGTCAGAAGCTGGAGGAGGAAAAGAGAGGAGAGGAAAATGTGGTGAAGGAACATATATATTGGTGTACACTTTTCCCTCCTTCCATCATAGCCATGAGAGTTCAATTCTAGAATTTATCAGATTCTCACCTTGCCTCAGTTAGACCAGTTTTCCCCATCCCATATCTTTTAGTACCTCCACGGAAAAAGAAAACGAAAGGTTAAATTATTGAAGAATCTGTTCTTTGCCAGGCACTATGCCTAACTTCATTTAGCCCTCTGTATTAGTGTACCCATTTTATAGATGAGAAAGCTGAGGCTCTGTGAAGGTTAAGTGACATGCCTCAGGTCATGTAGCTGGAGAGCGGCATCACTGGGAGGAAGCAAAACCAGTTTCTGACCTCAATCCCTGCTGTGGCTAGAGTGGCCCCCGCATACAGGGAACCTCTAAGCCTTGCCCTTCTTTCTACCCAGTAGGGTGACCCCTGCTCCCCATATCACTCCCTCTCTTCTTTCATGTCTGCCTAAAAGTCAGAGAAGCCTTCGAATCGGCAGCCTCCATCACCCACATCCCCTCACTCTGTGTCATTCATGGCGCCTTAATGTACTTATTTTTTTGCTTCTTGTCTGTCTCCACCCTCTAGAATGGAAACTCCATGAGGAGGTTCCCTCCTGTATTCCCAGTGTCTGACACACAGTAGGTCCCTAATATATTGAATGAATAAAAAGAGGAAATTCTGCTTCCTTCCACAAAGAGTACTTGACCCCGCTCCCTTACTCCCCATCAGTTGCTAAATCCCTTTGCCCTTTGAAGCCCCTCCCCTCTGGTCTCCCTTCAGGGACTACTTCTCCCTCTTCTTCTCCAGCCCAGGGACAGACACAGCCACCCACGCAGCTGCTCCAAGCCAGAAACCAGAAGTCATCCTCAACTCCTTCTTTGATTCTGCCTGACTCCCCCCTACACACCCTCAGTTTCCAATCAATCACCAACTCCAATCCATTCTTCCTCTTAAATTGTTTCCCAGATCTGCCATGTCTCCCAATCCCTGAAATGCTCCCTCCACCAGGCAGTCCTCCGTTCTTGCCTAAATGCTGCATCAGCCTCCTCACCAGCCTTTGCCACCAGTTGGCCCCTGCCATTCAGTTTCCACTTTGCAATTAAAGTGATTGGTCTAAAGCTCAAATTCCCGGGGTAAACACCCCATTGATTTCTCAGTGACCTGAAATAAAGTCTAAGATTTTAAAGTGGCTTACAAGGCCCTGCCCATCTGGCCACAGCCTCACTTCTAATGCACTCCGCTTCTGCCTGGTTGAACTACTTCCAGTTCCCTAAATGTGCTCATATTTCTTTTAGCCTGGGAGCTCTGGCCAACTCCTGATCATCCTACATGTCTCAGCCTAAATGCCGCTTTCTGCAGGAAGCCCTCCCCAACCTCTTTTGCCCCATCAGGCTGGTTCAGCAATCGTTGGTATATAGAATCAGGGCTTTCTCCCCACCCAGAGGGATCCCAGTGGTCATCTGGTCCAATTTCATACCCACTCCCTCTGCATCCTTTTTTTTTTTTTTTTTTTTAAGATTTTATTTATTGATTTGACAAACAGAAATCACAAGTAGGCAGAGAGGCAGGCAGAGAGAGGTGGGAAGCACGCTCCCCGAGGAGCAGAGACCCTGATGCAGGGCTTGATCCCATGACCCTGGATCATGACCTGAGCTGAAGGAAGAGGCTTTAACCCACTGAGCCACCCAGGCGCCCCTCCCCCTGCATTCTTAACGGGTGTCCCTGCTTGAAGAACCTCCACTGATTCTCCAATGCTCCCCTTTCAAAACCCATCTCAAGTTCAGACTTACCCAGAAAACCTTCTGGGGAGTGAAAAGAAGCATGTCACTGAGTCAGGGTGCCCCTAACTCAAGTCCCACCTTTGCTACTTCCTAGTGCGACCTTGGGTAGTTACGTTGCCTCCAAGAGCCTCAGTTCCCTCTGTAAAAAGGGAGATGACAACATTAATTTCCACCTCACACTTGTTATAAGTAAAATTATAGATGTTAAAGGACAGTGTAAACACTGAAGTGTTATGTAGACATGTGGATGATTATTATCTTCCCTGGCTCTGTGCTCCCACAGCACTCTCGGGCCATGACCCACCATTTTGCACTTAATTATACCCTGTCTCCAATGATCTGTTCTTGCTTCTGTGTGGCAGCCTGCTGGGATCACATCTTCTACACCCCTTCTGCATCCCCTAGAGTTCGATATTGGTCCCAAGCAAATAGAAGGTGTATGTTATTACTGTAATTATAGCCAACTATTATTTATTGATCACCTGTTATGCACTAAGTACTTTATGTATTAATTCTAAGGCTCAAAACTACCCATGAGATAGGTATTTTTTATCTCCACTGTGCAAACTAAGGCTCGGAAAAATTAAATAACCTGTTCAAGTTCACAGAACTGTTATGATCTTATGGGTAAGAACCTTGAGAATCTTTCTTACACTGTCCCCAGCTCGATGTTGAGGGGACATGGGTTTCCACCTGCTGACTCTTCGCTTGGTCATCAGTTGAGCTGTGTCTAGAGAAAGAAAAATAAAATCAAACTGGGGGACTTGCAGAGGAGGTGGTTGCCATGCCATGGACCAGACACAGGGAGAGACTTTTGACCTGTAAGTTGGGTATGGCTCCACCAAGAGCAGGGTCACAAAGTTTGTGCCTCTGGATGGAGGCTGTTGAATGTGATCTGGAAAAGCCCAGGGACATCTAGCAGTGTCAGCACTGAACTGCTTGCCCAAGTCTGTGAGGAAAGCAGACTGAAGTGGGATCTCATGGCCAAATTAGACAGAGGAAGAGAGTGGTCCCCTCACAGAAGTTTCCTCCTCTTTGGCCAAGAGATTCGCTCAGAAGAAGGAGATGCAGGGTTCATAGTGCACCACTAGGTGGCACTGTGCAAGGAAGACCAAAAAATTACCCAATTAGAACCGCCCCTTTTTAAAATAATTTTTTATTCTTTTGTTAACATATAATGTATTATTAGCCCCAGGTGTACAGGTCTTTGAATCACCAGGTTTACACACTTCACAGCACTCAGCATAGCACAAACCTTCCCCAGTGTCTATAACCCCGCCACCCTCTCCCTACCCCTCTTCCCCTAGCAACCCTCAGTTTGTTTTGTGAGATTCAGAGTCTCTTATTCAGAGGTTTGTCTCCCTCCTGATACCATCTTGTTTCATTTATTCTTTTCCTACTCTCCACCCCCCCCCCCCCCCCCCGCTGCTTCTCAACTTCCTCATATCAGGGAGATCATATGATAGTTATCTTTCTCTGATTGACTTATTTCACTAAGCATAATACCCTCTAGTTCCATCCACATCATTGCAAATGGAAAGATTTCATTTCTTTTGATGACTGCATAGTATTCCATTGTGTGTGTGTGTGTGTATACCACATCTTCTTTATCCACTCATCTGTTGATGGACATCTATGTTCCTTCCATAGTTTGGCTATTGTGGACTTTGCTGCTATAAACATTCAGGTGCACATGCCCCTCCGGATCACTACGTTTGTATCTTTAGGATAAATACCCAGTAGTGCAATTGCTGGATCATAGGGTAGCTATATTTTCAACTTTTTGAGGAACATCCACGCTGTTTTCCAGAGTGGTTGTACCACCTTGCATTCCCACCAAGAACTCCCCCCCCTTATTTAAAGATTTTATTTATTTATTTGAGAGAGAGAGCACGCATGAGTGGGGGGAAGGGGCAGAGGGAGAGAACCAGACTCCCCGCTGAGTGGGGACTCAATGTGGGGCTAGATCTTAGGACCCCAAGGTTATGACCTGAGCCCAAGTCAGATGCTTAACCCACTGAGCCACCCAGATGCCCCTAGAACCTTTCAACATGAATAATTAGAAGGCATTTTAGAGCAAGCAAACATAAAGTAAAAGCCTCCTTTTACAAAGAGATGTGAGGCCCCCAGAAATTATCCAAGTTGCCCAGTTTCTTGGGCCAGAAACCACTACCAGAGACCTACATCTGTCTCTTTCTCAGTTCTGTGCATTTCACCTTCAATGCTCATCAAATCACATCTAGGTGCCCATCTACTCACAATGTGATCTTACTCAAGTCACTGACATTTTTTCGAGCCTAGACTTCCTGTCCATTGAATAAAAAAAAAAAAAAAATGTGTCTAGGCCTGTGATGTCAGTGTGGTAGCCACTAGCCCCATGTGGCTATTTAAATTTAAATGAATTAAAACTAACTACAATTTTGAGCGCCCTGGTGGCTCAGTCTGTTGAGCATACAACTCTTGATTTTGGCTCAGGTCGTGATCTCAGGGTCATGAGATTGAACCCTGTGTCCAGCTCCACACTCAGTAGGGAGTCTGCCTGGTATTTTCTCTGCCTCTCTCTCTCTACCCCTCCTCCACTATGCTCTCTCTCTCTCTAAAATAAATAAATCTTAAAAAAAAAAAGGCCTTAAGAAAAGCGAATTACAATTTAAAATTCCAATCTTAGTTATACTAGCCAACATTTCATGTTCTCGGTAGACAGTTATGGGTGGGGGCTATGGTATTTGACAGCACAGATAAGGAACATCTTCCTTGTTGTGGATAGTTCTAACAGACAGCATTGACTGGTAGCTGAGGTCCTCCCAGGTTCAGTATCCAATGGGTCCTCTGCAAGAGCACTGGAGAGTATAAGACTAAATGCATAAGGTTTCCCAGCTCTCATCCTGAGTTTTGAACCACACAAAAGCACTGGGAAAGAGAATAGATGGTACTGGGAAGAGAATAAGATGGGTAAAAATTCTGCCTTCGTGGAACTGACATTCTAACGTGCCTATGGTACTGAGTCCAAAAACCATAGCTCCTGCAATGAAGGTACCCTTCCTTAAACTTGAAGGCGTCTAATTTATCTAGTTAGAATACAGTTTCTGGTTCAGTAGGTCTGGGGTGGAACCTGTAAACTGGGCCTCTATCCTTCCTCACACTTCCATAGCCTGGCATTGTTCATGCTACCTTGTCTTTCCTTTAAAATCTTTGTCTCAGGGGCACCTGGGTGGCACAGTGGGTTAAGCGTCTGTCTCTTGGTTTCAGCTCAGATCATGGTCTCTGAGTTTTGAGATCGAGTCCCACATCAGGCTCTGCACTCAGCATGGAGTCTGCCTGAGATTCTCTCTCTCTCTCCCTCTCTCCCTCCTGCTCCTGCATTCCCTCTCTCTAAAATAAATAAATAAATCTAAAAAAAAAGAGAGAGAGAGAGAGAGAGAAATCTTTGTCTCAGCCTCCCTCATGAAGCTGCAACTTGTCATCAGTCTCATTCAGTTCTATACTTATTAATTCCCTCAGTAAGTACTAAGAGCCTCCTGTGTGCAGGCACCCATTAGGCTAGCTGCTGGAGATCCCGCCCGCAGCTGGTCCCCGCCTTCAGAGGGCTCACAGTAGAGCAAAAGCTGACAGTGAAAAAAAAAAAAATCATGGCAGCTAGGGTAAGTGTCACAAAAGGGGAAGCAGAAGATGCCATGGGAGATTATGACCAGGGAGCCACCCTGTTTCGCTCAAGGAAAGGCCTTCTAGAAGAGGCCTTTCATCTGAGAGCTGAAGAAGAAGTAGGAGTTAGCCAGGCAAACAGAGGAGGTATCCTAGTTACTATGGACACATATCAAATTCCTCCAAAATCTTATTAGCATAGAATAGCCATGGGACAGAAAATATCGCCGTGGCCGGTGTTGAAAACACACTCTGCCCCAGTGGGAGGAGTGTAACAGTGCAGAGAATGCTTGAGCAAAAATCTTCTAAGGGGAGAAGGCAGAGCCCACTTGAGGACATAAACACAACCTTAGGAAGACTGGCACATAGCCAAGAGAAAGAGACTTGTGTAAAATGAGATTTAAGAGGTCAAAACCCCCACATCCTCACCCTTGCCCTTGAGGAGTTTGTCCTCTTAACAGCTGTTGTACCTGCCTTGTGTTTCATAATTTAAAATCAACAAAGTAGTGCCTGAGTTATTTCCTCATTTAATTAATTAATTAAAAAGATTTTATTTATTTATTTGACAGAGAGAGAGACATCACAAGTAGGCAGAGAGAGAGAGGGAAGCAGGCTCATTGCTGAGCAGAGAGTCCAATGTGGGGCTCGATCCCAGGACCCTGGGACCATGACCTGAGTCAGAGGCAGAGGCTTAACCCGCTGAGCCACCCAGGCGCCCCTATTTTATTTATTTTTTAAAGATTTTATTTATCTATTTGAGAGAGAGCATGAGGACAAGTGGGCGGAGGGACAGAAGGAGAAGCAGACTCCCTGCTAAGCGGGGAGCTCTATATGGGGTTCCTCACTGGGGCTCCTCATTTATTTTAAACAACAACCCCTATCATGAGCCCTATTTACAGATGAAGACACAGCGCATCAGTGAGGGAAGTGGGAGGCAGCGCAGAAGGGTCAGGGGGTGTGGGGGGACTCAATGATTTTAGCTGACACATGGATAAAAATTTTACATGTTAAGAGTTAACATGTTTTCTCCTAGAAAACATCCAGCTCATGATGTCACTGATATTATAGCTTGGGACAATTCAAAGAAGTGACTTGATTTAAAGTGGACTTAAGGGAAACTGTTAGATGAATAATAGTGCAGAAGGTCGGTGACTTTGGTAATAATGACAAAGATGGAAGGTAAGTGAGAAGAGTTGGAGAAATCCTGGCAAAGGAGTAAACATGTGGGATCCCTCTGGACTTAGATCGAATCTTGGCTAGGTTCTAAAGGCAAACATCCCAACAGAAAGCCGGACACGCTGTTCAGCTATCCTATGCCTTGGTCTTCTCATTTTTTTAAAAATGAAAATAACTGTATCACCTCCTTTCATAGGGTTGTCATGAAGAATAAACTAGTTAATATTTGTTAACTGCTTAGAGTAGTTCCCGCAGCTACATAAGCGCATGTTAAGCAACTAAATTAAATTAACTGACTTAAGGGGTGCCTGGAGGGATGCCTGGGTGGCTCAGTTGGTTAAGCGTCAGCCTTCAGCTCAGGTCATGATCCCAGAGTCCTGGAAATGAGTCCCACACCCAGCTCCTTGCTCGGTGGGGAGCCTGCTTCTCCCTCTGCCTGCTCTGCCTGCCTGCTGTTCCCTCTGCTTGTGCTCTCTCTGACAAATAAATAAATAAAATCTTTAAAAAGGGGGGAGGTGCTGGGTGTCCCAATCAGTTAAGTGTCTGCCTTTGGCTCAGGTCATGATTGGGCTCCCTGCTCAGCAAGGAATCTGGTTCTCCCTCTTCCTTTGCCCCTCCCCCTCCATTCATGCTGTCTCTCAATTTCCCTGTCAAATAAATAAATAAAATCTTTTTTTTAAAAGTTAACTGAGTTGGGACATCTGGGTGGCTAGGTCGATTAAGCTGCTGCCTTCAGCTCAGGTCATGATTCCAGGGTCCTGGAATTGAGGCCCGAATAGGGCTCCTTGCTCAGTAGGGAGACTGCTTCTCTCTCTCTGCCTCTGCCTGCCACTCTGCTTGCTTGTGCGCGCTCTCTCTCTCTCATAAATAAATAAATAAACTCTTTTTAAAAATTTAACTGACTTAAGAACAAAAGGAAATGTTTTAGCTCTTGCAACTGAAAAGTTCATGGGTATCTGTTTGTCTGCAGGCTGGATCCAGCAGCTCAAAGAGTATCATTAGTTCTTTCGCTCTCTTTTTCTTCCCTCTCGATCCCCACATCTCTGTTCTACTCTGCACTGTGTTGACCCATCTCCAGGTGACTGACCTCTTCACTCAGCCTTGGTCATGGCAGCTCCAGCATTAGAGGAACACTGCCCCCAGTCCCGGAGAAAGAGACACCTCCCTTCCAATGTTGAAGGAAAAGCCCCTGAACTCGCTCTGATTGGTCCCACCTGAGTCAAATGACCATCCCTCGACCAACTGCTGTGGCCCACTGGAGGACGATGTCACTTGGCTGGACTGACACCATCACATGAGCAGAACTGAAGACAAGATAGAGCCAGTGTCCTTGAGCCACGTGGACTAGGTATGTAGGTGAGGGGGTTCCCTGGGGTAAAATCCAGGTATTTTTCAAAGAAGAAAAGAGACTGGATACTGGATAGGCAAAGAGGCAAACAGAGAAAAAAGTCTTCTAAAATAAGTACCTGTAATGATCTGAGCTCTCCAAACTGTGTTTTCCATGTATGTGAATGAGTACAATCCAAGACAATTCCCAAAGAATAAAGTTGTGGCAAGGATTAAAGAAGATAAACATTTACTAAAGCTTAGCACTGTGTCAGTTATACAGTAAGCACTCAATAAATGTTAGTTATTATTAGTAGTGATACCCAAGTAACAGAATTAGTCATGGTGGTGCTAAGATTTAAACCTAAGCTTTCCGATTCTAAGGCCAGTAATATTTACACATTTCCATCAGCTTTTTTTTTTAAAGATTTTATTTATTTATTTGACAGACAGAGATCACAAGTAGGCAGAGAAAGAGAGGGAAGCAGGCTCCCCAATGAGCAGAGAGCCTGATGCGGGGCTCAATCCCAGGACCCTGGGATCATGACCTGTGCCGAAGGCAGAGACCTTAACCCACTGAGCCACCAAGATACCCCTCCATCAGCTTTTTATAACAGCAAACCCTCCTGTCTCTGTAGTATTTTGCAGTATACGCAAATACTTCATCTATATTTTTCTTACTTGATCTTCACAATAACCTACTTATTTGCTTTATGCAAATGATGCATAGTTGGAGAACTGGAAGTTTGAGGAATAAGACATTTCCTCCATGGACTTCCTCAACAAATATTAAATATACACTATGTTCTACTGAGTGTGGCCTCTGCAAATGTTTCAGCTTCCTTCCATACTTCCAATCATCTAGGCTCTAGAGCAGTGTTTTTCAGGTTGCAGGTCCTTACCCATTAGTGAGGCATGAAATCAATTTAGTGAAATGTTATCAGCATTTTAATTTTTAAAATGAGATAGAGAACACCATGTATAGGCCTCTGGGTGGCTCAGTCAGTTAAGTGTCTGCCTTTGACTCAGGTCATGATCCCAGGGTCCTGAGTTCAAGACTCGTGTTGGTCTCCCTGCTCAGTGGGGAGCCTGCTTCTCCCTCTCCCTCTCTCCCTCCCCCCTGCTTGTGCTCTCTCTTGTTCTCTCTCTAATAAATAAAATCTTAAAAAAAGAAAAGAAAAGAAAACACCATGTATATCCTGAAAAGGGAGCCAGAATATTGGTTTGTGGAACTCCTCTGATTGTACTTCTGTGTATATGGGTGGATCCTGGGCCAGGATGTAAAATGGGTTCCCTCTGTGAGACCTTAGGACGTTTGAAAGTCACTGACCAATGGAGGATCTCAAACTTTTTGGTTTCAGGACTACTTTACAATTTTAAGAAATATTGAAAACCTCAAAAACTTTGCTTTGGCTGGTTATAGCTATTGCTATTTGCCATGAGAAATTAAACAGAAAATTTTAAATCACAGATGTACACAAGCATGCATACTATTAGCCATCAGATCGATCTCATTACCATGTTTGATGACCTCCGTACACTGTGTATACTGTACACTATGACAGTGGAGAAAGAAAATAACTTTTTTTTAAAGATTTTACTTATTTTTTGACAGAGATAGAGAGAGAGATACCAAGAGAGCACAAGCAGGGGGAATGGCAGGCAGAGGGAGAGGAAGAAGCAGGCGCCCTGCTGAGCAAGTATTCCGATGTGGGACTGGATCCTAGAACTCTGGGATCATGACCTGAGCCGAAGGTTGATGCTTAAGTGACTCAGCCACCCAGGGCCCCAGCAAATAACTTTTTAGCACTATTATGGATATTGGTTTGAATATGCAGACTCCCTGAAATGGTCTTGGGGATCGGTCCACAGGATATTTCTGTTTAAATGGTTCTGCCAATTTCAAATTCACCCTTTCCAAAACAAACTCTTCGTCTTCCTCCCCATATTAATAGGACTTCCCAGGGTGCCTGTTTTGGTCATTAGGACATCTCTCCTTCAGTGACCCAGCATTCAAAATAAGGATTCTGTTTGAGATCTGTTTCTTTTATCCCTCAGAGTCAATGCCACGAAATCTCCTCTACCTCTCTTCTCTCTTCCAAGTAGAAAATGCTTGGAATTATTGGGAGGCAACCTAGTGTGATGACTAAGAGCATAGGTGTACAGAACTTCTGTAGAACTTTGGACAATTTACTAATGCATGTGCAAAATTCAAAAGCACTAAAAGATAGAATAAAAGGTAAACCTCCTTTCTTCCCCGGTCCCAGAGCCACACTGTTCCTCACCTATGGGGTAGCCACTTCTTGAATATGAGCTCCCTGAGTTTCTGATTTCTTGTCATCCCTTACCTTTTCTGTTTGTCAAACTCCAGCTCACCTTGAACCCCTTCCCTGGCTCTCCCCAACAAAACAGAATGTGTTGCTCCTTCCTGTTGGCAAACTCCACATAAACTTCTACAAAACTTAGCAAATGTACTGCTTTGAACTGCTTCAATGCATTTAATTTTCCCACATTTTTCTGCACAGCAGGGGGAGAAGCAGGCAGAGGAAGAAGGAGAAACAGACTCCCCACCAAGCAGGAAGCCTGATACAGGGCTCAATCCCAGGTCCCTGGGATCATGACCTGAGCTGAAGGCAGACGCTTAACAGCTGAGCCACCCACGTGCCCTCAAATAAATAAAATCTTTAAACAAACAAACAAACTCAACTTTCCTATGGGTACCTGGGTGGCTCAGTCAGTTAAGCTTCTGGCTCTTGATTTCAGCTTAGGTCCTGATACCAGTATCCTGAAATTGAGCCCTAAATCAGGCTCTGCCCTCAGCAGGAAGTCAGTTTGGGATTATCTCTCTCCCTCTCCCTCTGTGCCTCCCCACCCCACTGTCTCTCTGTCCCCTCTCAAATAAATAAATAAATAAATATCAAAAACAAAAACAAAAAGAAAACAACAACAACAACAACAAAAATCACCCTCAATTTCCCTATCCAAACTGGTCCTCTGGGAACTCTAAATGTAGCCAAGATAGTCACCTCATTAGGCCTGTCTGCCAAACTGCTCATCCTGCCGGGCCTTCACTTGTATTGTTGCCCATCAGCTAAAATTCTGAAATCAAATATTACATCATGTACATCCCATATTTATTCAATACGTAAATGCTTTTTGTCTCATAAGAAATTGGTTTGGAAAGTTACATGAAATCAATCCCATTGCAACATTGTTTAAAATAGCCAAAGACACTGATCCCATGACTCTGGGATCATGACCTGAGCTGAAGGCAGATGCTTAAGCGACTGAGCCACCCAGGCACCCCAAGAGATCTCATGCAGTTTTCATTTGCAACCTCATGACTGAGGTTGACCAATTTTTCGCATGTTTAATGGCCATATGAATATCCTCTTCCTGTATATGCCTATCCAAGCATCTTGTCTTATTTTTATCTTGCCCTTTATTTTATTGAGTTTATTTATTTATTTTTAAGTAATCTACATCCAATGTGGGGCTCAATCTCATGACCCCAGGATCAGGAGTCTTATGCTCTTCCGACAGAGCCAGCCAGACACCCTATCTTGCCCTTTATTTTTAAGGACATCTGTCCTCATTGATTTGTAGTAATTTTTTTGTGTGTGTATGACTTGTAGTAATTCTTTATATATTCTAAATATGAATTATTTTCATTTATATATGTTGCAACTTTTTCTTCTTGTTTTTTAAAATTATTATATTTTTAAAGATTTTATTTATTTATTTTCAGAGAGAGACTTAGTGAGAGAGGGAACAAGCAAGGGGAGTGGGAGAAGGAGAAAGCAGGCCACCTGCTGAGCAGGCAGCCTGATATGGGCTCAATCCTAGGACCGGGATCATGACCTGAGCCGAAGGCAGATGCTTGACAACCGAGGCACCCAGGTGTTCTCTTCCTGTTTTATTTAAGCAGCATGTAAGGTTGCCCATCCTTCTCCATCTTTGTCAGCATCAAAATGGAATTTTATTTATTTATTTATTTATTTTTAAAAGATTTTATTTATTTATTTGACAGAGAGAGATCACAAGTAGGCAGAGAGGCAGGCAGAGAAAGAGGAAGGGAAGCAGGCTCCATGCTAAGCAGAGAGCCCAATGCGGGACTCGATCCCAGGACCCTGAGATCATGACCTGAGCCGAAGGCAGCGGCTTAACACACTGAGCCACCCAGGCGCCCCCAAAATGTAATTTAAAAAAAATATGTCAAAAAACATCTCTCTCTCTCTTTTTTAATTAACAGATTTTATTTTTTAGTACAGTTTAAGCTTTATATAAAACTGGGTAGATAGTACAGAGAGGCCCATATATCCCTTTTCCATCCTCCCCAACAGTTTCTCCTATTATTAATATTTTGCATTCATATGGTACATTTATTACAGTAGAGCCAATATTGCTATATTAACTAAAGTTAATATACATTAGGATTCACTGTTTGGTTGTGTATAGCAAATGGGTTTTGATAAATACATAATATAATATCTATCATTACAAGATTATATAGAATAGTTTCACTGCCCCTAAAATCTTTTCATCCCTCCCTTTCTTTTTTTTTTTTTTAAGATTTTAAAAAATTTTATTTTATTTATTCATTTGACAAAGAGAGATCACAAGTAGACAGAGAGGCAGGCAGAGAGAGAGATGGAAGCAGGCTCCCCACTGAACAGAGAGCCCGATGCAGGACTTGATCCCAGGATGCTGCATCATGACCTGTGCCAAAGGCAGCGGATTAACCCACTGAACCACCCAGGCGCCCCATCCTTCCCTTTCTAACTCCTCCCCAAGCCCCTAAAAAACACTGATCTTTTTATTATCTCTATAATTTTGCCTTTTCCAGAATATCATATAGTTGGAATCATATAATATGTAGCCTTTTCAGATTGGTTTCTTTCACTAAGTGATATGCATTTAAGTTTCCCCCATGTCCTTTGTGGCTTGATAGCTCATCTCATTTTGTCTTTTCTTTTTTTAATCACACATTTTTAATTTTTGTATTTATTTTAAATTCTGGTATAGTTAACATACAGTGGTATATTAGTTCCAGGTGTACAATATAGTGATTCAACCATTTTATACATTACTCAGTGCTCATGATGATGAGTGTACTCTTAACCCCCTTCACCTATTTCATGCATTCCCCCCATGCACCCTCCTTCTGGTAACCACCAGGTTGTTTTCCATATTTAAGAGTCTAAAAAAAAAAGAGAGAGAGAGAGTCTTTTTGTTTGTGTCTTTTTATCTTTGGTTGCATAAGAGTGAAATCCTATGGTATTTGTCTTTTACTTTTTTCCATATATATAGATATACACGCACACACACACACACACCCCACATACATATATATGGATATATAGAGATATATGTATCTATATGCATATGCATCCATATATGTATATATGTATCCATATATGTATATATGTGATATGGATATGTATGTGAATATGTGTGTATCTATATATCAATATATGTACAATGGAATATTACTCAGTCATAAAAAAGAATGAAATCCTGCCATTTGCAAATAGCATATATATATGTGTGTGTGTGTGTGTGTGTGTGTGTGTGTGTATATGACATCTTACTCATCCATTCATTTATAGATGGACATTTGTGTTGCTTCCATATTTTATGATAACTCATTTCTTTTTATCATCGATTAATATTCCATTATATGGATGTACCATGGCTTATTTATCCACTTATTATTTGAAGGCTATTTTGGTTGCTTCTACTTTTTGGCAGTTATGAATAAAGCTGTTGTAAATATCTATATGCAGGTTTTTGTTTTGACATAAGTTTCAACTCATTTGGGTGAATACCTAGGAATACAATCACAGAATCATATGGTAAGACTATATTTAGCTTTCTAATAAACTGCCAGGCTGTCTTCCAAAGAGGCTATGCCACTTTACATTCCCACCAGTAATGAATGAAAGTTACTATTGCTCTAGCCAAGAATACTTTATCCAGCTAGGATGTCATCCAGCATAGGAGAGATAAAAAGTTTCCAGGACAAATAGAAACTAAAAACATTTGTGATCATCAAACCAGCCTTACAGGAAATAGTAAAAGGGATCCTTTAGGTAAGCAGAAAGCCCAAATGTAATATAGACCAGAAAGGAACAGAGATAATATATAGAAACAGTGACTTTACACAATGGCACTAAATTCATATCTTTCAATAGTTACTCTGAATGTAAATGAGCTAATCAAAAGACCCAATAAAAAAAACAAGGTATCAGATTGGATAAAAAAGCAAGATCCATCAATATGCTGTCTGTGAGAGACTCATTTTGGACCCAAATATACCTCCATACTTAAAGTTAGGGGTTAGGAAACCATTTATCATGCTAATGGACATCACAAGAAAACTGTGGTGGGTGCCTGGGTGGCTCAGTCATTGATCGTCTGCCTTCAGCTCAGGTCATGGTCCCAGGGTCCTGGGATTGAGTCCTGCATCAGGCTCCCTGCAGGGAGCCTGCTTCTCCCTCTCCAGATCCCCTGTGCTTATGCTCCCTCTCTTGCTATCTCTCTCTGTCATAAATAAAATAAAATCTTAAAAAAAAAAAAAAAAGAAAGCTGGGGTGGAAATCCTTATATCTGACAAAGTATATATATATATATATATATATATGTATATATATATATATTTAATTTCATTTATTTATTTAACAGAGAGAGAGGTAGCAAGAGAGGGAATACAAGCAGGGGGAGTGGGAGAGGGAGAAGCAGGCTTCCCGCTGAGCAAGGAGTCTGATTCAGGGCTCGATCCTGGGACCCTGGGCTCATGACCTGAGCCAAAGGCAGATGCTTAATGATTGAGCCCCCCAGGCACCCCATCAACAATTTGTATTTTAAACCAAATGCTGTAATAAGAGATGAGGAAGACACCATATCATAATTAAAGTGTCTACCCAACAAGAAGATCTAACAATTGTAAATATTTATGCCCCTAACAGGGGAGGGGCAATTGTCTAAATAAATTAATAACAAAACTATGGAGACATGTCAATAATAATGCAATAATAGTAGGGGATTTTAACACCCCACTCACTGCAATGGACAGATCATCTAAGCAGAAGATCAACAAGGAAACAAGAGCTTTGAATGACACACTGGACCAGATGGACTTCACAGATATATTCAGAGCATTCCATCTTAAAACAACAGAATACAAATTCTTCTCAAGTGCACATGGAACATTCTCCAGAATAGATCACATACTGGGTCACAAATGAGGTCTCAACAGGTATCAGAAGATTGGAATCATTCCCTCCTTATTTTTGGACCACAAAGCTTTGAAACTGCAACTTAACCACAAAAGGAAATTTGGAAAGAACTCAAAAACATGGAGGCTAAAGAGCACCCAACTGAAGAATGAATGGGCCAATGAGGAAATTAAAAAAGAATTTTAAAAACTCATGGAAACAAATGAAAATGAAAACACTACTGTTCAAAACCTTTGGGGTGCAAGAAAGGTAGTCCTAAGAGGAAAATATACACCAATACAAGCTTTCTCAAGAAACAAGGAATGTCTCAAATAAACAACCTAACCTTACACCTAAAGGAGCTGGAGAAAGAAAAGCAAATAAAGCCTAAACTCAACAGGAGAAGAGAATTAATAAAGATTAGAACAGAAATCAATGAAATAAAAACCAAAATAATAGTAGGAGAGAGCAACAAAACTCAGAGCTAGTTCTTCGAATAAAAAAAAAAAAATGGTAAGGTTGATAAACCCCTGGCCAGACTTATCAAAAATAAAAGAGAAAGGACCCACATAAATAAAATCATGAATAAAAGAGGTGAGATCACAACCAACACCAAAGGAATACAAATAATTATAAGAATATATTATGAGATATGCCAACAAATTAGGCAATCTTGAAGAAATAGATGCATTCCTAGAGGCATATAAACTACCAAAACTGAACCAGGAAGAAATAGAAAATCTGAACAGACCCACAACCAGCAAGAAAGTTGAAGCAGTAATAAAAATCTGCCAAAGAAAACAACAGTCCAGGGCCAGGGGAATTCTACCAAACATTTAAATAAGAATTAATACCTATTCTGAAGCTATTTCAAAAAATAGAGATCACAGGAAAACTTCCAAAATCATTCTACAAGGACAGCATTGCCTTGATCCCATAACCAGACAAAAACCCTACCAAAAGGGAGAATTATATGGATGCATACAATTCTCACCAAATACCAGCCAAGAGGATCCAACAGTACATTAAAAGGATTATTCACCATGACCAAGTGGGATTTACTCCTGGGCTATAAGGGTGGTTCAACATCTGCATATCAAACGATGTGATACACTACATAAATAAAAGAAAGGACAAGAACTATATGATCCTCTCAATAGATACAATAAAAGTATTTGACAAAAGATAGCATTCTTTCTTGATTAAAACTTTTCACAGTGTAGAGGTAGAGGGAAAATACTGCAATATCATAAAAGCCATATATACAAAGTCCATAGCAAATATACTTCTCAATGGGGAAAAACTGAGAGATTTTCCCCTAAGGCCAGGAACATGGCAGGAATGTCCACTGTCACTACTGCTCTTAGACATAGGACTAGAAGAAAATAAAAAGTATTAGAAGAAAAAAAGAAAAAAGAAACATAGTACTAGAAGTCCTAGCATTCAGACAACAAAAAGAAATAAAAGGCATCCCAATTGGCAAAGAAGAAGTCAAACTCTCACTCTTCATAGACATGATATTCTATGTGAAAAACCCAAAAGATTCCACCCCCAAATTGTTAGAACTAACACAGGAATTCAGCAAAGTGACAGGATATAAAATCAAGGCACAGAAATCGGTTGCATTTCTATACACTAATGATGAGACATAAGAAAGAGAAATTAAGGAGTCAGTCTTATTTACAATTTCACCCAAAACCATGAGATACCTAGGAATAAACCTAATCAAAGAGGCAAAGGATGCGTACTCGGAAAACTATAGAATGTTCATGAAAGAAATTAAGGAAGACACAAAGAAATGGAAAAACATTCCATGCTCATGGATTGGAAGAACAAATATTGTTAAAATGTCTATGCTACCTCAAGCAATCTATACATTCAGAGCAATCCTTTTTAAAATACTATTAACTTTTTTCATAGAGCTAGAACAAATAATCCTAAAATTTGTATGGAACCAGGAAAGACTCCCCATAGCCAAAGGAATGTTGAAAAAGAAAACCAAAGCTGGTGGTATCACAATTCCGGACTTCAAGCTCTATTACAAAGCTATAATAATCAAGACAGTATGGTACTGACACAAAAACAGACACATAGATCAATGAAATGAACAGAGAACTCGAAATCGACCCTCAACTCTATGGTCAACTGATCTTCAACAAAGCAGGAAAGAATATCGAATGAAATAGAGTCTCTTCAACAAATGGTGCTGGGAAAATTGGACAGCCACATGCAGAAGAATGAAACTAGACCATTTCCTTAAATCATACACAAAAATAGATTCAAAATGGATGAAAGACCTAAATGTGAGACAGGAATCCATCAAAATCCTAGAGGACAACACAACCAGCAACCTCTGACCTCAGCTGCAGCAACTTCTTGCTAGACATGTCTCCAAGGGCAAGGGAAACAAAAGCAAAAACAAACTATTGGGACTTCATCAAGATCAAAAGCTTTTGCACAGCAAAGGAAACAGTCAACAAAACCAAAAGACAACTGACAGAATGGGGGAAGATATTTGCAGATGACATAACAGAGAAAGGGCTAGTATCCAAAATATAAAGAACTTATCAAACTCAACACCCAAAGAACAAATAATCCAATCACGACAGGGCAGAAGACAAAAACAGATATTTCTCCAAAGAAGACATCCAAATGAAAAAATGCTCAACATCACTCAGCATCAGGGAAATACAAATCAAAACCACATGACATACCACCTCACACTGGTCAGAATGGCTAAAATTAACAAGTCAGAAAACAACAGATGTTGGCAAGGATGCAGAGAAAGAACACCGTGCACTGTTGGGAATACAAGTTGGTGTAGCCACTCTGGGAAACAGTATGGAGGTTCCTCAAAAAGTTGAAAATAGGAGTGCCTGGGTGGCTCAATGGGTTAAGCCTGCCTTTGGCTCAGGTCATGATCTCAAGGTCCTGGGATTGAGCCCCACATCGGGCTCTCTGCTCAGCAGGGAGCATGCTTCCCTCTCTCTCTCTCTCTCTCTCTGCCTACTTGTGATCTCTCTCTGTCAAATAAATAAATAAAATATTTTTTAAAAAGTTGAAAATAGAGCTACCCGGGAATTGCACTACTGAGTATTTACCCCAAAGATATAAATGTGATGTGAAGGGGTTCCTGTACCCCAAAGTTTATAGCAGCAATGCCCACAATTGCAGATCTATGGATAGAGCCCAGATATCCATTGACAGATGAATAGATCAAGAAGATGTGGTGTATATATACAATGGAATACTACTCAGCCATCAAGGGGGAAAAAAAAGAAATCTTGCCATTTGCAGTGATGTGGATGGAACTAAAGGGTATTATGCTAAGCGAAATATGTTAGAGAAAGACAATTATATGATCCTATTCATATGTGGAATTTAAGAAACAAAGGATCAGGGGCACCTGGGTGGCTCAGTGGGTTAAAGCCTCTGCCTTAAGTTCAGGTCATGATCTCAGGGTCCTGGGATCGAGCCCCGCATCGGGCTCTCTGCTCAGCGGAGAGCCTGCTTCCCTCTCTCTCCGCCTGCCTCTCTGCCTACTTGTGATCTCTGTCTGTCAAATAAATAAATTAAATCTTAAAAAAAAAAAAAAAAGGAACAAAGGATCATAGGGGAAGAGAGGAAAAAATTAAACAAGACAAAATCAGAGAGGGAGACAAACCATAAGAGACTCTTATTGAGGGCTGCTGGAGGGAGGGGGGAGTAGGGGATGTGATAACTGGATGATGGACATTAAAGAGGGCATGTGATGTAATGGGCACTGGGTATTATATATAAGACCGATGGGGGCACCTGAGTGGCTCTGTCAGTTAAGCGTCTGCCTTCAGCTCAGGTCATGATCTCAGGGTCCTGGGAATGAGCCCTGCTTCAGACTCCCTGCACAGTGGGGATTCTGCTTATCCCTCTCCCACTGCCACTTCCCCTGGCTTCTTCTCTCCCTCTCAAATAAATAAATAAAATCTTAAAAAAAAATAAAAGAGAAAGAAAAAAAAGACTTCAGAAAGTAGCTACAATCAATTGTTGCCCTTCTTCCCTAACAGTAGTTAGGGCTACCTCTTCAGAGAGGGGAATGATGAAGGACAATTGGAAGGCAGGCAGGCAAGGACTAGGATGCCCACGCTGTAAGAGGAAACCACCCTTAAAAGGATTTTTATGACACTCTGGAAGGAGCCGTCCACCCTTTCCCATATGATAGGTTTACCAAACACCTGATTGGATGACGGGCACTGTGAGGGTTAATCAGATTAAAACCGTCTGCCAACAAGCCCATAAAAACCCTTAGAGGTAGAAACTCTGGTGGCAACCCCCTTGGGTCCCCTCCCTTCTTGGGAGCTTTGTACCATCACTTTGCTATGGCTCAATAAATCCTGCTTTACTACCCACCAAAACAAAACAAAACAAAACAAAACAAACAAAAAAACACACACAACAACAAATGACAAAAAACAAACAAATAAATAAATAAATGAAATAAAATAACAGACTGATGAATCACTGAACTCTACATCTGAAAATGATAATACATTCTATGTTATCTAATTGAATTTAAAATTTTTTTTAAGATTTTTATTTATTTATTTGACAGAGAGAAATCACAAGTAGTCGGAGAGGCAGGCAGAGAGAGAGAGAGAAGCAGGCTCCCTGCTGAGCAGAGAGCCCGATGCGGGACTCGATCCCAGGACCCCGAGATCATGACCTGAGCCGAAGGCAGCGGCCTAACCCACTGAGCCACCCAGGCGCCCCTGAATTTAAATTTTTTTAAAAAATCAGCCAACTAGTTAACAAGCAAACAAAAAGTTACTATTGTGTTACATCCTTGTCAGCATTTGGTTTGGTTAGTTTTTTTGGATTTTAGCCATTCTCATAGGTTTGTAGTGCTACCTTGTTGTTTTAAGTTGCAATTCTCTCTTTTAAAAATGGTTTTATTTATTTACTGGAGCGAGAGAAGCAGACTCCTCACTGAGCAGAGGGCCTGAGGTGGGACTTGATCCCACGATCCTGAGACCATGACCAAAGAAAGACACTTAACTGGGTGAGCCACCCAGGCACTCAGGTTGCAATTCTTTTTTTTTTTTTTAATTTTATTTATTTATTTGACAGAAGAGATCACAAGTAGGCAGAGAGAAAGGAGGAAGCAGGCTCCCCGCTGAGCAGAAAGCTCGATGTGGGGCATGATCCCAGGACCCTGGGATCATGACACCAGCCAAAGGCAGAGGCTTTAACCCACTGAGCCACCCAGGCGCCCCTCAGGTTGTAATACTTTAATGACATCTGATGTTGAGAATCTTGAAATCATCTTTTTCATATATATGCTTATAGATCTTCTTTTGTGAGATGTCCAGATCTTTGTCCATTTTTTAACTGGGTTGTTTATTTTTTCGTTGAGTTTTTAGAGATCTTTATATAATTTGTGTGTCCACTTATATAACGTGTGTCCATTAGCTGATATCTGTTTTGCAAATTTTTTTTCCCCCAGCCTGGGCCTTGTCTTTTCATCCTCTTAACAATGTCTTTTGCAGAGCAGAAGTTTTTAATTTTAATGATGCCCAGGTTTTCATGTTTTTCTTTCATGGATCTAAAAACTCATCACCCCACTCAGGGTTACCTAAATTTTCTCCTTTGTTACCTTCAAGAAGTTTTATAGTTTTATGTTTTACATTAAATCTATGATCCATTATGAGTTAATTTTTGTGAAAGATATAAAGTCTAGATTTCCCCTCCTTCTTTTTAGTATGTGAATGTCCAAGTTATTCCAGCACCATTTTTTGAGAGGAATACATTTTCTCCATTAAATAGTCTTTGCTTCTTTGTCAACAAACAGTTGACTACACTTGTGTGGGTCTTTTTCGGGGTTCTCTATTCTGTTTTGTTAATGTATTTGTTTATGCTTTTGCCAGTACCATGCTGTCTTGATTGTTATAGCTTTAAAATAAGTCTTGAAGTTGGGCAGTGTTAGTCCTCCAATTCACTGGTGTTTTAAAATTCGAGTGCCACAAATTCAATGTGTTCTACATACATACTGCTAATTTCTATTTATAACTCTTGTCAAGTAGATGGTGGCATATGGTGTACTCTATTTACAGAACATAAAGAAGCTAAATAACCTGCTTGTCCAACAGGTAGGAGAGTCTTGGCTTTCCAGTGCTTTGGTGCACTAACCTGTCCCGGGGAAAGGAAACTTGGTCCATCATCTGCAAGGTTAACTCTTCCCTATGTACATTAAAACACTGGAATTTTATTTGATCTGTTTTTTTCTGAGTTTGATGATCAGAAGTTATCCCCCTGACTTTGATTCATACTAGGAACCCTGGGACTGTCGGGGAGTCTAACCGTATAGAATTGGGTGTGATCCCCGCACTCTGAATTATGCCCCAAACTATCATCTTGAAAGTTTCTATAGCAGATATTCCTGGTGTGGCTAGCCTAATATCTATTTATTAATCTCTTTTCCTTGGCCTCCTCTTGCAATAGAGAGGCTGGAAATGCTAAATAATTGTTTTCCAGACTTTTCCAAACCTATCTTTTAGGTAGTTATAAGACAGTCTGGCAACTAAGATACAACCCCCTGTTGGGGACTTCTAAAAAGTTTTTGCTTTCTTAATAAAAGGCAGCTGGTGATGCCTGCCCCCTCCCTCTGATTCTTCTTGCCTTTACCATAGATATGATGCTTGGTGCTGCAGTAGCCATTTTATTACTAGAGTGAGAAACCAAAACTAAAGATCCTGGAGCAGAAAAAATAGAAATGAATTACGTTAAACAGCTGAACTAATTACAGCAATTACCTGCCTCAAGCCCTCTTGTTAATGTGAGAACTCTCACCCCCACGTCTTAAAGCCACTGCTGGCCAGGTTATACATTACCTGTAACTGAAAACAGTCTCCACTTGCTAACCCTTCTAGTGGGGCTATCCTGTCGTCGATATTTTTGGAATGCTTCTTTTAGAAATGTCATAGGGTTCCTTGACATATTCTTTTGAATGTCCTCACTAGTGTCAATCTTTGCCCCCCCTTTTTGGAGTGTATCAGAAGGAAATGGATGTATTTTGTTTAGGAAAGAAAAGACTCACTGGGGACGTGAGAGCTGTATTCATTAGCTGAAGCTTTTTTAGTAGGAAAAGAGATTATTATGACCGCCACTCTTGCTACCCCTCACCAAATTGGCCTAGGCCTTTAGAGTTTACACAAACACCACCATTTAATATACAAAATCTATGTTGTTACAGAGAACAGAGTTGAGACAAATAAGAACTTTATTATTAAGGGCTTTCCCATGATCAGTGTAGTTCAAACACAAAAATGTTGCCCCGTGAGACAGAGAACGTGCCTTCCTGGGAAGGGCTGATCAGAGAACTGAGGGTGCCTAGCAGGGGAACCCTTTAGAGCCCGCTCAACTTTAACATTCAGTTTGGGGAGTGAGATTGGCTAATTCTTTCTTAGCCTAGCGGAGTAGAGTTTTGGAGAAAGAACAGACCAGTTAGGTAAATGAGAGTAGGAGTATGGTTCCCCTCAAGTGAAGGGAAGAACTTGAACAATGCCTCAGTGTCTTTAAGATGAGTTTGGATACTCTGGATGGACCAGTTGGACCGGAGTGGACAGATGGGGACTTTGGCAATTTGTGTACTGTTTTAGGCCACCATTTTCTCCTCAGTAAATGAAGGGACCAACTGAAACCAGCAAGTCTCAACCTTTTCTTATAGTGACCCAGATTGTATGCCAAATGTTTGCAACTCTAAGTCCTAAAGAAAATACATGGAGGTAATACCTGGTTTTTTTTTTTAAACAATGAGATTCTTGTATAATAATAATTACCAGTGTACAGATATAGACCTTTAACTTTTTTCTTTTTAATAGACCTTCAACTTTTAGACAAGGCTGGTGCCTGTGTTGAAATGGATTTCTTTGCCCCTTACTTAATCTTTAAAATTTTTTCTATTTTAAACCTTCAGAAAAGTACAGATAATAATATAATCCCAAGATAAAATTTTAATATTTGAATATTTTGCTATATTTACTTCTAATCTCTTAAGATATAAAATATTACAAATACAGCTAAAACCTCATCCCTCAGCTCTTCTTTCTTCCTTTTTCTCAGTGGCAACTATTCTCTCAAAATTGCTGTGTGTCTTTCCCATGTCAATTTTTGTACTTTTATTGCATGCATCTATAATATGTGGCATTTTTTGTGTTAAATTTTACACAAATATCATACTGAATGTATCATCTTTCAACTTCCTTTTTTCCATTCATCATTATGAGGCTGGCTGAGGACAAAGCAAAAGCTGGCACCTTGCACCCCCCCCTTCATCCGCTCCCCTCCATAGGTGTAGCATTCCTCAGGCACCCCTGACTGCCATAAAATGATAAATAGTTAACTTGCTGAGATCACAATCCTGCAAGACAGGAGTCTCCCTTGGTTTGCAAATGTCCTTGAGATTACAACAAAGAAGTTACCTTATCAATAGCCCAATTTCCAAAGACACAGAACTCAGTTCCTCAAGCCCTAATGTCACCCTCCCCTCCATAAAAAAACCGAAGGAGGTGGAAGTAGAAGGAAAAGTAAATAAAGTTAAATTTCTTCTAAACCTAAATCTCATTAACAAGGATGCTTGATAGCAGGAATGTAACATTCCACCAGACTTCCAATTGTCTTTACTTGATAGTAACCAGGCCTTCAATATCCTGATAGTATTCTTTGCCCCAATAGCCCTTCTGGACACCCCTTTGTCCTCACCTACCCAACTCCTGTGTATATAACCAGCCACTCCTCACAACCCGGGGCAGCAGCTCTTCCTGCCCACGGGTCCTGTCCCCGTGCTTTAATAAACCACCATTTTGCACCAACGACGTCTTAAGAATTCTTTCTTTAGTCGTCAGCTCCGAACCTCCTCACCCCACCGAACCTGACTTAGGTTCTGGGACTTCATCAATTATGTTTTAAACATGTATCTATCTTGATAGCACATAAATAATTTAATTGGCTGTGTAATACTTCACTGTATGAACAAATGATAATTCATCCATCCTTTCCCCTACAGAAGGACAGTTAGGTTGTTTTGACCTTTTTTTTTTTTTTTTTTTTGCTATTATAAAAAGGCTGGAAGTCGTGTTCCTTGCCCATGTCTTCCTGTACACACGTGCAACAGTTCCTTTAAAATATTAGAAGTAAAACTTCTGCGTTATAGAACAAGGGCATCTTCAATTTTAGGTTGCTGATGCCTCCTTTTGTCCAGGAGTCCAATCCAGGGATGAAAACGGTTGTTATCAGTGACTAGCTCTGCAGAGCTGATCAGCTGGGGGATTATCTAGTGCACTTAGGAGAGGAAAAGGAGCTACCTTAATTGTCACAAGTCTTATTATTCAAATAATAATTGGTCTTCTTCCAAAAGCCAAACAAGAGAATATTAAATATGGACCCAATAAAACGATTGCTTCCACAGTATTCTGGACAAGTGATTATACATCCTATTCTTGAATACTATCAAAAACAGAGTTTACAACTTCCCAAAGAAGCTCAGTTCTAGAAGTAGGAAATTTTTCTCTTAAATTATTTAAAATTATCTAAAAACATTTCTGGCTGGGAGGGGTGCCCGATTCTGAACTTAATTAAGTCTCCTGTGAGCCTGTTTTTTCTACGTAAAAATGCGAGTAAGAATAATACCTAATTCAATCAAATGGGTTATGGGAATCAAATGAATTAGTGTGTGTGAATGTGTGTATACATAGATAAATGTATGCACATATACATATGCAAATGTATATACATGTATACATATGAAATATACTCATGTAGCATATACGCGTATATGTAGAAAAGAAAGAGTGCATGGGAGGGCAAGTGAGCTCCTGGTAGAAAATAATTATTTGTATTTTATATTATTTTTAAAGAAACTGAGCCACCCAGGCGTCCCAAGAATTATTTCTTGATCATTGGCTCCAGACCTCACTCCACTGAACCTCGCCTATATTCCAAAACCATACACTATCACCCATTCCTTACCAACAAAAGTTCATTCTGTCAACCATTTTTTACTATCTACTGTGCTAGGAGCCACAGGTACAACATCACCCATACTTCTCTGTTGGTATTTCTTTCTTTCTTTTATTTTTTTTAAGATTTTATTTATTTGACAGAGAGAGATCATGAGTAAGCAGAGAGGCAGGCAGAGAGAGAGGAGGAAGCAGGCTCCCCGCTGAGCAGAGAGCCCGACGAGGGACTCGATTCCAGGACCCTGAGATCATGACCTGAGCTGAAGGCAGAGGCTTAACCCACTGAGCCACCCAGGCGCCCTCTGTTGGTATTTCTAAGAGCCCCTGTGACATTGCCGGCATAGAGCAAAGGTTTAAAACGGGAATTCTGGATTCAAATAATCTGGGTTTGAATCCCAACTGTACCACATTTCCTAGCTATGCAATTTGTGAGGACTGTTTAATTCCCTGATAAGAATTTCTCTCTCATGGTAAATACTCCACATATATTAGTTATTTTTCATTTTAATTGAGCCAGTGACCCCTAACCAGGCTTTCAGCCTGAGCCTGGGGAGCTATGGATAATTTCAGTTTTCTTCTAGTCCCAAAATTTATGATATTTTATATTCAGTGGAACATCTGTGGGGGAGACATCAGGAAGAATGACCCACATTTATAGGAGAAAAGCATTTCACAAAGCTGAATTCACAAGTAGGTTCTAACTCCTCCAAATGGGAAGAAATCACCCTTTGGGAGCTCACAGACTAATTTATATACTTGATGTGAGCAGAAGTAGGAAAAAAGCAACTCATAGAGTGATAAACATGGAACAAACACTGTGGATGGTAAATATACATAGCCCTTCCTGAGAGTAGGTGCTGCCTGGTTCTCACTGGAGGGAGAGGTAGTGTTCCAAGGTTCAGACTCTGGAGTAAGGCTGATTTAGGTTCAAATCCCAGTTTGGTTCCAGGCTCTGTGACCCTGGGCAAGTTGCTTTTAATCTCTTTGTGCTTCAGCTTTCTTTTCTTTTCTGCAAAACACCGTAAGAGTAGGAGTATCTAAGAAATTGTACTCAGTACAGTGGGGACATGGTAAATACTAAATAAGAGAGAATTACTGTTATCTGACAAATGGCACCCACCCAATGGGTGAGTGCCAAGTTTCCATTCTCAGAAAATGATGACAATTTTTCCTTTTTCTGACCTGAGGCGCCTCATGGGTGGGGCCTGGTCTCTGCTTTCAGAAGTTACACCTGATGCCTCCCTTGTCACCTTGAGCACTTCCTTAGGACAGTGCCTCTTCTAGCAGACGTGGCACTCCACTAGGCTGGAACTGCCTCTTCCTTAGAGGGGGGAACAGTAGTGCCTCCACCAGTTAGTCTCAGAAGGACCTAATCTCTGTCTCTTTTGGTCAGCCTGAGGGTTTCCTTAGTGTGTGGTTGGCTCCCCTCCAAGCCACTCGGTTGTAGGACTGATTACGTTTTATCCTCTTTCTTCAGGCCCAGGAGCAAGAGTGAGGAATGTGCCACTCAGCAGCCCCCCAGGGCAGGAAAGAGTAAGAGGAAGCTGGGCTCTGGGGGATGGGGGCATTGGGGCCCCAGCCTGAAAAGTCTCCCAGTTCACGGGCTCTGAGGAAGTCTTGGTGAGGCTCTCAGGAGACTGTGTCGGGCTCTGAGGGGCAATGGGTGAGTGTTAGGGGTGTCCCAGAAGCAACGTGAGGGACCATTTTCCCTGGATGTGGGGTGGGAGGTGCGTCAGGGTAACTAATGGCAACTGGGCGGGGTGAGCCCACTGGGCAGGAGCTCTTCGACGGGGAAAAACTACGATTCCCAGGATGCCCTGGAGCTTAGCCCGGCTTTCCCGCCTGCCCACTGGCTGCGGGTCTGGCGAGCGCAGGAGTGGATTGGTCGCGGCGTGCGGGGCTCCCCCACTAGCAGGTTAGTAGGCACCGCCGGCAGCAGACGTTGACCGGGCGCGCGGGGCGGGGGAGGGGCCCGGCTAGCCATTCTGGAAACCGCCGGACGCTCTCTCCGTAGCGTAGCCGCCGGCTGTGAGGCGCGGGGCGGAGGCGGAGACTGCGTGGCGCAGGCGCGGTGCTGGGCTTCTCCTGGGTCCCCAGACAGCTGGAGGAGATAAACAGAGGAGGAGGAGGGAGGGGAGTGCGTGTGTGAGAGCGCGCGAGGGAGTGTGAGTGTGTGTGAGCGCGGGTGTGAGGCGGTGCGCAGGGGCGGGCGGAGGCGCTGTCCGGCCCCGGCCAGGCGCCGGGCGGGGAGCATGGGAAGGGGCTAGAGCTGCCCGGGCCCCCCAGCCCCCTCCCCGGGATCCGCGCCCCCCCCTCCCGGGAGAGGGGCCGGGCCCCCCGGACGGACATGGGCTCCTGAAGTTGCGCCGCCGCTGGTCCTGGGAAGAGGCCTGACAGGTACTGGTAGCCACCGCCCCCTGCCCTTGCCGGGCGCCGAAGCGAGAACCGGCTCCCGCAGTCCCGGCACACGGGCCACCCGCTCTGGGCCGGCCGCAGCCTTGCCGGCCCGGGGGCCCTGAGGCCGCCAGCCTCGGGGCTCCGGGGTGTCCCGAGAGGGGGCAGGCCTCGCAGGGGCGAAGGGCAGAGTGGGCCGGGGGCGGGGTGGGGATGGAGGGCCGGCCGGGACGTGGGTGGTGGGGGAGGCTTTGGGAGTCCAGGGGGCTTTGCCAAGGGAGAGGTGGAAGTCATCCCATCACGGGACTTTTTTTGCGGAGTTTTTGTTTGACATCTGATCTGGCGCCGGTCTCAGGAAGAAGGGGGCAGGTGGAAATGCCGGGAGGGCTACGTTGACCTGACCTGCTCTCTTAGTTTCCTGCTCTCCTGCTCTCGCTCTGTCTCGCTTGCTCTCGCGCTCTGTCTCTGTCTCTCTCTCTCCCGCTCTCTTTCTCTGTGAGTGAGTGAGTGTGTGTGTGTGTGTGTGTCCGTCCGTCCGTGGCCAGGCTTCTTGCAGCCGCAGATGCCTTCAGTGGCCCATCCTGGCACTAAGCAGAACTCCTAAGGTGTTTCCACCAGGCGACTGTAACGCCCTTACAGAGGGCCTTTACTTGGGAACGGGCTATTCAGTAACCCACTTAAAAGGGAAATAGGAAGTGTAGAATAGGAGAGAAACTGTGAACCATCAGGTACCAAGTCTTGTCACTGAAAGCTGCAGTGGGACGCCCCCACTCCTTGCCAGCCAGATTGACTTTGCTTAGTGACCTCTGCCTTTCCTCTGTAGGTGTACCACCAGGGACTCTAGAAAAGAGGTATCAGGACTTATGACTAAAGTCTGACTGCCTAATTTGACTATTTTCCTCAAAGTCCTTTTCTTCTGTGACTTTTTTTTTTTTTTTTTTTTTTTTTAATTTAGAACTTCCTGAGGTAGTGGTAGAGAAACTTTAAAGTTTTCTTAAGTTTATGAGTTTAGAAACCTGACAGGGTGTCTGTAACTTCCCCATTCTTCCCAAGGATGAGGTAGATGATCAGGGTAAAGTGGCAGTTAAGTGTTCCCTTTTAACAAAGCCTGAAACAGTTTTCAGAAGAAACTATTCAGAGGACACCTCCAGACTCAAAGACGTTATGAAATCTCTGCCTAGGGCACAGGTATGTCCAGTGATCTGAACGAAGCCTTTCTGTACCTTACAGCCCCTCCTGAGTGGCTAGAGTCTTCTTGAAGTGAAAGAACTATTTATGGCTGTTTCTGGATTGAAGAATCTTGTCTGCTGAGTATAATAACTGGATCCTCTAGCGTAGACCAGGGAGTAACTAGAAAGGCTCGATTGGGCTGACAATGTTGAGACTTAACAGTGGATTTCCAGTGCAGGTTGTTGTATTTCATTGGCAGACGGAGAAACATTTTCTGCCATAGTTTGTGATCCTGCTGCTTTAATACTGGGGTATTTTGACCTATTTGGGGACACTTATGTTCAAGCCACCTGTCAATTTGTAGAAGCAGTCTACAATTTTGGGTCAATTCTGAAGAATAACAGAACAATAATCCGTATTTCTGCCTAAGACTCCTTCTCTTGGAGTTACTGAAAGGAAGAGAATATGTGTAGTGATTATGGTGATGGTATTAACATTGGCGATTTGCCACTTGGGGATTTTTAGAGTTGTCATGCAGCTGACAAATTTTCTAGCTGGAAGGAAGTCAGTAGTGACTCATGGGACATCAAATTAGGGTTTTTTCACACACCTAGACTTCGGGACCTGGAAGGATACAACTGAAGATTTTAAAGCCCTCTGCTAAACATCTTTGGACTTTGAGGGGCCAGCTGCTGCAAAGACCCAGAACTATGACTTCAACAATTTTTAAATTATTTTCTCATTATTTTCTTCACTCCTTTTTGAATTAGGGAGTGTGGCCCACATGTGCAGTCCTGGTTCATAAAGAGGGAATCATAAACAACATGTAATATGGTGATACTTAGCTTTTTTGGGGGTCTCTGATTGAATGGTCCTGATTCCTTTCTTCTTTTATCCTTACCTTTCTGGATTCCACTGCATCTTTGGGCCACCATTGCAGAGGTACTCACGTAACTCCTTGGCTACAAAAACACAGGCCCTGGTATTTTCCATCAGAAACCAATTCCTTGGTGTTACATTTAATTGTGTCTAGCTTTGAGAGATATTTACTAATTAGAATACATTCTAAGAAGTAACTGAAATATATTGAGCGCCTGGTATATGTTGGGATGTGTGCTAGTTAGTGTTTTACTTTATCTAATTTAGCCCTCATAACTGCCTGTGAAGCAAAGATCATTTTCCCTATTATACATATGAAGATACAGGTACAGAGAGGTTAAATAACTTTCTTAAGGTCACACAGCAAATATAGGAAATGTTTAGAATTCCAACCAGGGCCTGTCTCCTTTGAGGCTCTGATGCTTGAAGATCTGAAAGGACCAATGCTAACAGCTTGGGAGAACACAAAACCTGCCTTCAAGTATTTGAAGAACTGTTATGTAGAAAGAGAACTGGACTTTCTCTGTGTGATTCTGGAAAGCAGCACTAGGATCAAGGGATAGAAATTCCAAAAGAGGAGACGTTGGCTTGGTAGGAGAAAATTTGGCTTTCTAAAAGCAAAATCGACCACCCTGTGAGGAATGAGTTACTTGTCATTGTAGGTATTCAAGCAGAGGCTTTTCCACTTCTTATAAAGGATTTGGTAGAGGAGTTCATACTTATGTAGGTAACTAGACTAATTGGTTATTCAGTATTTTAAACCCTGTTATTACATGGAAATGTCAAACTCCTGCCATATTGATCTGTAAAAGAACTAACTCGTATTTCATACTTACTGTGTGCCAGGCACTTGTTAGATACTTTTTCTACGATATTTCATTTAATCCTTAGATCCCTATGAAGGAACTATCATTATCCCCACTTTATCAGTTTATTTGTCAGGGAGAAAGCACAAGCAGGGAGGGCAGTAGGCAGGGGGAGCAGTAGCCTCCCCACGGAGCAAGGAACCCGATGCAGGACTCGATCCCAGGACTTTATAGACTCATGACCTGAGCTAAAGGCAGGTACTTAACCAACTGAACCACCCAGGCGTCCCTCATTACCCCCACTTTACAAATGAGGAAACTGAGGTTCCAGAAAGTTAAAAAAAAAAAAAAAACTAACCTGTTAGGTGACACAGCTAGAAGTAGGACTGATATTTGAACCTTTGTACTTTCTTAGCTGTGTAACGTAGGGTAAATCATGTGTCCTCTCTGAGCTTTAGTTTCCTCATATGTGAAATGAGATTTGTGACAGTACCTTCCTTGTAGTGGTTTTATGAGTACTAACTGTTGTTAATATACACTTTTTGCTAGACCTCACTGATTGCCCTTGAGAGCCTGGGTTTGTGGTAAAAGGGTACCATTTTGTTTCTTTAGGGTGACACCCTGAGAATTCTGGGGTTTGCTCTGTGTACTATTTGTAATAGCTGCTGACTCCTTGAAGGGCTTTGTGGCATTAGTGACTAATACCTTAAAAACTTGAGGTTTGAGTAAGAGGAAGGTTCAGCCAGTAGGTTGGAGTATAGGAGGCAGTGTCAGAGGTCTTGTGGAAAAAAATTCCTCACCCTACTATAGAGTCAGATTCAGGGATCACTGTTTGCATTTTTATATTTAATGTCTTATTTTAAAATGAACAAGGTCACAATTGCCAGAGCTGTGATAGAGCTGGATGCCAAGAATAATAACCCTTAATCCTTCCTGTAGCCATCTGGGGAGGTATTAACCCCATTTTCTTGGGGAATGGGGCAGAGCAGGATCAGACGTTACCCAGGTAGCTATCCAGGGGCTCTCAGGACGTTGGCAGAATTTTATCCTTGTTCATAACCCCCCGATTCTATTTTCAGAAAGCACAAGACTGTGCTTTCCCATATACCTTTAGAGAGCCTTTCTTAGAATGGGAGTCAGGCATTTCTGGTCTTGGAGTTTCAACTTGAGCCCTCAGTTGAGCCCTGAATATTTGGGTACCGGTGGCCTGCCTGATTTCCTTCTTGAGTCAGACATCTGGATGTAACACAACTGCAGCTGAGTTGGAAAGGAAGCATTTCCACACTGATTGGCTTAGTTTTCCTTAACTTCTCTGCTAGAAAGAAAGTTACAGGGTGAAACTTCAAAGACTTCCCTATGAGAGGTACGTTGAATCATGCCAAAATTTGGAAAGATGCAAGTTAAAGGAAAAATCCAAGACTTCAGATGCTCATATATACAGTAAGAGAGGACAGCATTTTCAAAGTATGCTCCCTTTGTCTACCTGTTCCCTTTCACTACCTTAAGGTAATTGTGGCCCTAGGAAAAAGCAGATAAATTAGCTGTAATCACTGAAAAGCATTGTTCTAAAAACATCAAGAAAAAAATTTCACAAAGCACGAATGTAGAGAAGCCATAGAGGTGAGTTTTCATCCAGTTTCCCACAAAGTGAAACATTTCTTAAGATAGACTTCACAGAGAAAGCTTTAGCCAACCCCATAAGGAGTCGTTTGAGCCAGGAGCCTCGAAGATGGCAAAGAACTTTTCCAAAGGTGCTTTGTTGATGGGCCTATCCTGCCAACCAAACCTTTCCCAGATGCTCTCCTTGTGCCAGCTTAGTCCATGACCCTGAAATACACCAGGAACTTTTTATGTTTTGACACTGGCAGAGTCAAGGTGATTTTGATTCCTTAGCTTAACCCTAAGGAATGCTGAGAGCTTCTTTGAGGTAACTGCTTGCACATGATCTGATTAAAAGTAGTAACTATTTTTTAGTTGTCAGTGACCTGGGTCTTAGAATTAAACTATCTAGTTTGATTCTCCATTTAAAAACTATAACTTTAGGCAAACTAACTTCTCTCCACCTCAGAGCTTTCATCTGAAATGTGGGGATAATAATAGTACCTGCCTCATAGGTTTACGAGCAATCTGTCAGAACACTAAGAAATGCTTTGAGAGCTTGTTTGGAGGTTCTAGCAGGGGAGCGCAGCTAATCGTATACCCTTGACGGAAGAATGGTCCTCTCCTCTGTCGGGTAAAGTCATCCCCTTCCACCGAGCGGGCAGCTTCGGGAGGGACACACATGGAGTGGTGAGGGAGGAAGGGGACACCCGCCTAGCCAGCCAGATCAGCCAAATCAACCCTGGCGATCAACGGGGTGACAGATGTTGCAGCCAGATCGCCCTCACATCCTTAAGAAATGCTTTGAAGGGGGCACCTGGGTGGCTCAGTGGGTTAATCCTCTGCCTTCAGCTCAGGTCATGATCCCAGGGTCCTGGAATAGAGCCCAACATCAGGCTCTCTGCTCAGCAGGAAGCCTGCTTCCCTCTCACTCTCTGCCTGCCTCTCTGCCTACTTGTGACCTCTCTTTTTGTCAAATAAATAAATAAAATCTTTAAAAAAGAAAGAAATGCTTTGAAGGGGCACCTGGGTGGCTCAGTTGGTTAGGCAGCTTCCTTCAGCTCGGGTCATGATTCCGGGGTCCTGGGATTAAGCTCCACATCGGGCTTCCTGATGAGCAGAGATCCTGCTTCTCTCTTCACCTTCTGCCTGCCACTCTGCTTACTTGTGCTCTCTATCTCTCTGTCAAATAAATAAATAAAATCTTAAAAAAAAAAAAAAGTGGTTCATTAAAAAAGAAAGAAAGAAAGAAATGCTTTGAATGTTCCCTAAATATTTTTACCAGGCTTGGTATCAGGTATTTTACGTGTATAGCTCTTCACTCTCTGAAAGTAGGCATTATCGTCCTTGTTTTGCAGATTAGGAAGCTGAGGTTTAGAAATGCGGCCACACAGAAAATAGGTGCCAGAACTAGGATTTGAACCTTAGGTCTGTTGGACTCCAGTGCCCAACTCTTTATTTTATTATGCTACTTGCAATGACCTTTATCCTTTGGAAGTGTATTTCTCTTCTATAGGATTGCTCCAATAGGTAGACCACTGCAAATAGAGTGAAATGAAACTTGCATACATCTTTTGCATAATTCAGAATGTTGAAAGGGGGCCAGTGGTCACTCTGGTTGGGGGCATCTCTCCACAGTGAGAGGCTGCATGTTCAGAGGAAAAAGAATACAGATGACTGGGGTTCCATCTCCACTCTACTGCTCCTAGGAGTGTGTTCTTAGAATCATGGGGTAGAGGCATTGGAAGAAGTTTTGTAGCTCATCTCAGAGTCTGCCTCTCATTTTACAGATGGGGAAACAGTCTGAGAGAGTGAGACGCCTCACACAGGGTTTTTCAGCCAGTTAGAGGCAGAGCCCCTGCCTGGAGCACAAGATCCTAAATCCTGGTCCAGTGCTTATTCCTCAGTACCACATAGCACTGTGCTTCAGTTCTCCCTTGTTAAAAGGGATGATAATAGCTTCCTAGCTTCCTCACAGGATTGTTGTGAAGTTCAAGGTAAAAGCATAAATGAAATGATCAGCACTCTGATAGGTATATAGCACTGTATGTACACAAGATCGTCATGCTATCATTCATTCAGCAAGTACTTACTGGTGTCTGCTAAGCCCGCATCAGTCCTTGGAGACCTAGGAGGGTCAGTAGATTAATCAGATGAAGAGCTAGCCCTCAGGATTCTTTTAGTCTTTTAAAGAAGAGAAACCCCACAAAAATAATTACAATTCAGGGCAGGAGATAGGCGAAGAAAAGGGTGAGAACTGAATTTTCCCAAGTTCTGATTTTGAGGCAGAGAAAAGAAAAGGGTTTGGGGACTTGATCTCTTATTGAGGTATAATTCATGTGCTATAACGTTTACCCTTTTAATGTATACAATTCTGCCCTTTTTAATATACCACAAAGTTGTGCATCCTTCACCTCTATCTAATTCCAGAACATTTTCATCATGCCCCAAAGAAACCCATATTCTTTAGCTATCACAACCACCGCAGTCACTCCCATCTTCTTCCTCAATTCCAAGGAACCAGCAGTATACTTCCTGTCCCTGTAGCTTTTGCTATTCTTTTTTTTTTTTTTAAGATTTTACTTATTTATTTGACAGAGACCCAGACCCAGCTAGAGAGGGAACACAAGCAGTGAAGTGGGGGAGGGAGAAGCAGGCTTCCCAGTGTGGAGCAGGGAGCCCAACATGGGGCTCGATCCCAGGACCCTGGGATCATGACCTGAGCCGAAGACAGATGCTTAACGACTAAGCCACCCAGGTGCCCCAGCTTTTGCTATTCTTGACGTTTAATATAAATGGATTCATAAAATATGTGGCCTTTTGTGACTGGCTTGTTTCAAATAATATTCTTTTTTTTTTTAAAGATTTTATTTATTTATTTGACAGAGAGAGATCACAAGTAGGCAGAGAGGCAGGCAGAGAGAGAGAGAGAGGAGGAAGCAGGCTCCCCGCTGAGCAGAGAGCCTGATGCGGGACTCGATCCCAGGACCCTGAGATCATGACCTGAGCCGAAGGCAGCGGCTTAACCCACTGAGCCACCCAGGCGCCCTCAAATAATATTCTTAGGTTTCATCCCTGTTGCAGCATGAATCATTGTTTCATTCCTTTTTACAGCTGATTAATACTCGATTATATGGCTATATCACATTTTACTTACCCATTTATGGACATTTACCATTGGTAGACATTTGGGTTGTTTCTACTTTAGGGCTGTGAACATTGATTTATGAGTTTTTGTGTAGACTTATAGTTACTATATGACCTAGAAATTCCACTCCTAGGTATAACCTAAGAAAAATGAAAACATATTTAACTTTTTAAGAGGAGGCTCTTTCCTTCCTTCTTTCTTCCTTCCTCTTTTCCTCCCTCCCTCCCTCCTTTTCTTTCTTTTGAGAGGGAAAGAGGGGAGGGGTCGGGGGGAAGAGGGAGAGGTAGAGAGAATCGTAAGCAGGCTCTGTGCTCAGTGGGGAACCCAGGATGGGATTTGATCTCGAGACCCTGAGATCATGACCTGACCCGAAAGCGAGAGTCAGACACTTACCTCACTGAGCCACCCAGGCACCCAGAGAGGAAGCTTTTCTTAAACACTTTTTCCTTATTGTCATACTTATTAAGTATTTACAGTGTGCCAGTTATCCTGTATAATCCTCACAGCATCTCTGAGGTAGGTGCTGTTGTTACCTTCATGTAACAGATGAAAAATAGCCAGTCTTTCTTGAGTGCTTACCACATGCCAGGTATTGTACTAAGTGTTTTGTAATGCATTATCTCATTAATGTTCCCAATAACCCTGTGAGGTAAAAATTACTATGTATACCTACATGACAGGTAAAACGATTAACAAACAAACAAAAAACCCCCAGGAGCTTAAACGTAAATAATTTTACCCAAGCTCATACAACCTAGTATATAGTAGAACCAGATTCAGACTCATTTCTTTCAATTTGAAGCAGGTTCCTAAGGGCTGTTTCTGTATTATTATAAAAACAATTAATGTTCACAACAGAATACTTGGAAAGTACAGAGGAACAGAAAAAAATACATTTATATATGTGTATATCACCTGTTGTCTTACCAGAGAGAAGACCACTGGCACATTTTTTATACATATCCTTGTTATAACATTGTAGATACGTACACTTCTAGGTTTTTTTTTTCCCCTCCAGGGCTAAGATAGCTGTAGGTATGTCTTAAATTTGATTTTCTTAAATCTGGTTTTGTGTTTCATTAATCAGTCTTCCATGTTTTGAATGACTCTGTAATAAGAAAGATTTTTTAAAGGACTTTATTAGAAGGGCACTGACATGGCACAGTTGTTTAAGTGTCTGAGTCTTGGTTTGGGCTCAAGCCATGACCTCAGAGTCATGAGATCAAACCCTGCATCAGACTCCACACTCAGCATGGAGTTTGCTTGAGATTCTCTCTCCCTCTCTCCCTCTGCGCCTCCTGCTCATGCACTCTCTCAAAAATAAATATTTTTTAAAAGAACTTTATTAGAGAGAATTTCAAATATATACGAAGTAAACAGAATATTGAACTCCCATATATCTGTTATCCTATTTCAACAACAGTCAAAATTCTGCCATTCTTATCTGTACCTCCTCTGCTTCCCACTTCCATTCTATTTTTTTTTTTAAAGATTCTATTTATTTATTTGACAGACAGAGATCACAAGTAGGCGGAGAGGCAGGCAATGAGAGAGGGGAGGAAGAAGGTTCCCTGGCGAGCAGAGAGCCCGATGTGGGGCTCGATCCCAGGACCCTGAGACCATGACCTGAGCCGAAGGCAGAGGCTTTAACCCACTGAGGCACCCAGCTACCCCTCCATTCTATTTTTTTAAGTAAAATTTACAAATATTAAAATTTGCTAATCTTGATTGTGCAGTTTTGACAAAGGGATATACTCATGTAACCCATCTCCCCAATACTCATGTGACCATAACTCTCACCACTATGTAGAACCTTTCTGTCACTCTAGAAAATCTCAGGTGTCCTTTCCTTGTCGATCTCCATGCACCCAAGCAACACTTTTTTTTTAAACTATATTTTTGCCTATTCTAAAACTTTATATACAGTTGACTCTTGAACAGTGTGGGGGTTAGGAGTACCAACCCTGTGCCCCTCCATGTAGTCAGAAATTCACATATAACTTTTGACTTCATCAAAACTTAGCTACTAATAGCCTTCTATTGACTGGAAGCCTTACTGATAACAATTGACACATGTTTTGTATTAAGGACTATAAACTGTAATCTTATAATAGAGAAAATAAAATTTTATTAAGAAAATCATACACTTACCGTGCTATACTGTATTTATTGAAAATAATCCACATATAACTGGATGCACATAGTTCAAACTTGTGTTGTTCAAAGGTCAACAGTAAATGGAATCATATAATATGTACTTTTTAAAAAGATTTTATTTATTTATTAGAGAGAGAGTGAGCTGGGGAGGAGCAGAGGGAGAGGGACAAGCAGGCTCCATGCTGAGCACAGAGCCTGAGAGGGGCTCAGTGTCACAACCCTGAGATCACAACCTGAGCCAAAATCAAGAGTCAGAACCAACTGAGCACCCAGACACCCAGGCACCCCTGGTATGTACTTTTTTATGTCTTGCTTGCTCAGAATATGTGAGATTCACCCATATTGTTAGCTGTATCAGTAGTTCCTTTTTAAAAATATAATAACTTTGGGGCATCTGGGTGGCTTGGTCATTAAGTCTCTGCTTTGGGCTCAGGTCATGATCCCAGGGTCCTGGAATCAAGCCGGCATCAGGGTCCCTGCTCAGTGGGGAGCCTGCTTCTCCCTCTCCCTCTGCCTGCTGTTCCCCTTGCTTGTGCTATCTCTGTCAAATAAATAAAATCTTTTTTAAAAAGTGTGTTAAGGATGTGGATAAATTGGAATCTTGTACATTGCTGGTGAAATTGTAAAATGGTGCAGCCACTATGGAATTCAGTTTGGCCATTCCTCAAAAAAGTTAAATGTAGCATTACCATATGACTCGGAATTCCACTCCAAGGTATATACACAAAAGAATTGAAAGCAGGTAGTCAAACAGATAATATATACAAATGTTCATAGCAGCACTATTAACAACAGCCAGCAGATGAATGGATAAACACTATGTGATAATAGCAGTGCAATGGAATAGTATTCAGCCATAGAAAGGAACAAAGTACTGATAACGTGCTAGAGTAATGGACCTCAAAATATTTCATAAGTGAAAGAAGCCAGTCACGAAAGGCCACATATTGTAGGATCTTATTTATATGAAATATAATTTTATATCTATCATATATAAATTTATATTAAAATTATTTAAAATCCTATATAAAATTTATATAGGATAGGTAAATTCATAGATGTGGAAAGTTAATTGGTGGTTGCCAGGTATGAGGGGGAGGATGGAAGAGGGACTGACTACTTAATAAGTATGATTTTCTTTTGGTGCGATGGAAATGTCTTGGAACTACCTAGAAGTGATGGTTGCATAACACTGTGAGTGTACTAAATACCACTGAATTGTACACTTTTTTTTTTTTTTAAGATTTTATTTATTCATTTGACAGAGATCACAAGTAGATGGAGAGGCAGGCAGAGAGAGAGAGAGAGGGAAGCAGGCTCCCCGCTGAGCAGAGAGCCCGATGTGGGACTCGATCCCAGGACCTTGAGATCATGACCTGAGCTGAAGGAAGTGGCTTAACCCACTGAGCCACCCAGGCGCCCTGAATTGTACACTTTAAAATGGTTAATTTTTATTATGTGAGTTTCACTCAAATTTAAAAAAAAAAAAAAGGAAATAAATATCCTTTAGCTATTACTACTCTAAACCCCATCCCCCCAACCCCAAGGAACCACAAATCTTCTATTTCTGTAGATTTGCCTATTCTGGGCCTTGCACGTAAATGGAATTATAGGCATCCCTTGATTCTTGAAAGTTCACATTATGCCACTTCACTTTTATGAAAGACCTACGTTTAGCACCTTTTTCTCGCTAACCGAAGGAAATATGAAGAGGATTTTTGCTTTTATGAAAAGGGTGAAAATCAGATACTTCGTCATTTGTTTTGCCGTGAGCCCATTACAGAGGCAGCGCACACCCTGAGAATCGAGGATGGCACCTCCCAGCTTCTCCCCTGGTAACTACACTCCACATCAAGCCACCATAGCTTTGAACTCTGAGCCTCTGTGCTTTATCTTCATTTAGTGTTTTGTTTTTTTTTATCCGTTAGCAAGATGATAGTGGAAAAGCCCAAGAGAGGTTTTTTTGGGGGGTCGGGGAAAGCTCAAAAACTTTCCATATAAACTAGTGGTAACTGCTTCTTCACTTTATGTCATTGCAGCTTAGGATAGATTTCATAGGAATGCTTTACTTTTGGATAGCTGGAGAAACCTGTATACGGCTCAGCTCATGGCCTTCTTTCACTTAGCATAATGTCTTCAAGGTTCACCCATATTGTAACACGTATCAGCACTTCACTGCTTCTTATGGCCAGATAACATTCCATTGTATAGCTACATCACATTTTGTTAGTCCATTCATCAGTTGATGAGCATTTGGGTTTCTGCTTTTTAGCTATTATGAATAATCCTGTATAACCCTTCTGGTATGGAGTTGTATGGAGTTCCTTCAGCAGAAGTGAGAAAGTCATCCCACTTTGTGTGCCCCACCACCCTACAACGGAATCCCCAGTGTCAGCTTTGTCGCTCTGGTAGGGAAGGAAGTAAGGGAGAAATGTAACCATGGCACTGCGCATAGATCAGGAGCTAAGTCTTACTGGAGTTCAAATTTGGCTGATAATGTCTGTTGAGCACCTACTGTAATCCAGGCACTATTTTGTACCTTCATATATATTTGATCACTTTTATTCCTCACAACAACCAGTTGAAGTTGATGAGCATCCCCATATTACACATGAGGAACTTGAAACTCAGAAAGGTTGAGTAACTTGCCTAAGTAGGTACTAATTGGTACAACAAGGGGGCTGGACTTCAGGCCCAAGTGCCTAAGTATTTTAAATCTGCTTCCCTTTCTGCTACATTAACTAGAGCCCAACCAAGGACTGTGGCACACCTGAAATGGGTGGTTCCTCATGTTTATTTTGGAAATTACCATTCAATCATTGGTTCCAGGTGCGTAATCTTTGCCAGGTGTACTTTGTTCTAAGGCTTGTTAACCTTGGGCTATTATATTACTGATACCCTTTGCATTATGAAGGAGATTAATTCCTCCAAATTGAGCTGTTAAATGAATTTTCTTACTAGCCTCCTTTATAATATAGAGGTCTGCCTATGGAAGAAAAGTTCCAAATAGCCTGAGTTTTAGGGTTTTGTTTTGTTTTTTTTTTTAAAGATTTTATTTATTTGACTGATAGAGATCATAAGTAGGCAGAGAGAGTGGAAGGGAAGCAGACTCCCTGCTGAGCAGAGAGCCCAATGTGGGGCTCGATCTCAGGACTCTGAGATCATGACCAGAGCTGTAGGCAGAGGCTTTAACCGACTGAGCCACCCAGGCACCCCCCCCACCAATAGCCTGAGTTAAAAGTTTGTAGAACGGATAGCGTTAGGTGGTGACATGCTACGCATTTTAGGCTCAAAGAGTAGAATATCTTTAGGGAGGAGTATCTTGCGCATGGCTGCTCATATTTTCTTTGTAACATTATGTCATATGTTTTCCTCTGTGCCTTTTAGTCATTATGTTTTTCATATTCCCAGAAACTAGCTTCCTTCTTCCTCCTTTTATTGAGTGTCAACTAGAGCCAGCCTCCAGTATCCTCAATGACAGCAGATGCCATTCCTAAACCTTTGTACTTTAGCTAGAGAGATTTTTTATTGAGCTTTCATGTTCTGCAAATTAGCCTTCAGTGTCATTAGAGCTTTAAGGGTGAACATAAAGGTATACTCAGTTCACTGTGCTAGTCTTAGAATGAAGAATACACATATAAAGTTGCTTGTGGTCTGTTACTGTCCTAGTTTTTTTTGCTGGTGATTTACATGTCTCCTTTCTTGCTCTCCTGCCATGTTTATTTATTTATTTTTTAAGATTTTATTTATTTATTTGACACAGACAGTGAGAGCAGGGACACAAACAGGGGGAGTGGGAGAGGGAGAAGTAGGCTTCCTGCCTAGCAGGGAGCCCAATGCGGAGCTCGATCCCAGCACCCTGGGATCAAGACCTGAGCCGAAGGCAAATGCTTAATGACTAAGCCACCCAGGTGCCCCTCCTGCCTTATGTTTAGTTTGTTTCCCCTCCTGTCATTTTTCTGCTTTCTTCTAAGATGTATGAATAAATGAGTATAAATAAGATTTAATTTATTATTCCTATTGTTCCTTTTTTTTTTTAAAGATTTTATTTATTTATTTGACAGAGAGAGATCACAAGTAGGTAGAAAGGCAGGCAGAGAGAGAGAGGAGGAGGAAACAGGCTCCCTGCCGAGCAGAGAGCCCGATGTGGGACTCGATCCCAGGACCCTGAGATCATGACCTGAGCCGAAGGCAGCGGCTCAACCCACTGAGCCACCCAGGCGCCCCCTATTGTTCCTTTTGAATTTACTGTCCTAGCTATTCATTTTGGTCCTTCGGTTAAATTAGCCTTTTTCAGTCTATCTACGGTATTAATGGTCACAGTAGCCTTGGTGCTATTGATATATTCAATTCATGACAACTATATGAAGTGCTCTTGAAGAGAAGGGTCTGTGTTTGGCTGCTGCTTTGCTGTTTTTTCAAAGTCAAGTGTGGTGCTGACATAATAGGCATTGAAATGTTATCTTATGGATTCTTGAAGTCACTTATTTCAGTCTTTTGCATCTCAGCAGAACTGAACATATAATTTGCATACTGCACCAGAGATAGAAATCCCCTCAATATAGTCTTTTCTAGTGTTTAATCATAAATATATGACTTCCTTTCTTCAATTCCAAATGTCTCCATCATGTCGTTCCATATCTGTGAGTTCTCTTTGTTCTATAGAATTGACAATTCCAGAACACGCTTTAAAATAATGCTTTTAAAATTTGACTGTGATTAAATCTCCTCATATTCAAATAACTGTTCCTTTATTGATTTGAATATTTGTGTTTGAGAGATTTTTTAATCAAAGTATGAAACTGATTATGCCCCCTATAGATTTGGGGGTATTTCCCACCTAATGTAAACCTTTTAAGTAAATCTTTACTTAGAAGGGTTTCCAGTTATGCTTGCCTGCCTAAAAAAGTTTGTGGAAGGCACTGAATCCATGTTGCCTGAAAGAGGGGAGATGGGCTGTGCTCTAGAATGAACTGTGCTGGTGTGCTACCATTTCTTCTCAGGATGGGAACAGAAATGTTCACCAAAATACTGAGAAGTAGTTGTATTAAATTTGATATTTTGATTTTTAAACCTCTGCCTACCAGTCTGATACTGTATTAAATCCTACTTTCCATTTTACCATTTACCTGACTTGTAGTGAGGGTTTTTTATATTTGTCTATTTTCTCTGCTTTTTCACTTTTTTTGTTCCTTTTAGTTTCTCTAAGTATGTACCTATCTTAGCTAAAGTCCCTTGCCTTTGATTCTCTGATTTCTTAGGTGCTGTGTCTTTGATCCCAGTCAGTATTCCCCCATGTCTAGTCCAGTACCTGGTACTTGGTACAAACCAGGTTAATAATTTAGGCCAATTAATGAATGAGTAGGAACAACTTAGTTGATTCATAGTGATCATTACTCTAGGAAATTATGTACCCTAATAATTTATTCTCATATACAAAGTGGTTAAAGAGTGTACATACAGCTCTGGTTTGAGTCCCTGCCCCAGCTTCACTTATTACCTATGTGACATTGTGAAAATTGTTTCATGTCATGACTCTGTTTCCTTTTCTGTAAGATGATGATAGTAATAACATCCACCATACAAGCTTTTTGAACCAATCTTCCCCTTAACAGTGGTGGTTCTCTCTCCTCAGAAGCAACCTCCCCAAGTCCTTTGTGACTTCCTGTCATTCGTGTTTCAGCTTGATTGTCATCTGAGGGCTCCTCTGTTATCAGGAGGGATTTGTAGGTGTAAGCAACAGAAACCAACTCTGGCTGATTTTTGAAAGGTTATAAGGGAAACTCACAAAATATCAAGGAAGGCCACAAAGCCAGGTTTGAAGAATGAGCTAGATAGAACAAGGGAAGTTGGGTAGCCACCAGGACTTTTAACCAAAATCATTCACAAACCATGAGGTCACTGCTGACACTTACACAGCTTACACCATTACCACCAGCTGACTGGGCTTTACTGGCTACTATAGCCACACCTTGCTGCCAGCATGAACTCCCTCCCTCTGGTCCTCTGATTCTCTGATACCAGATCCCAGTAAAGGTCTGGGGCTGATGTGTCGGGTTGGAACAGCCTGGGCCATATGCACGCACTCTAGCTGTAAGGGACCTCAGAGAATCTTAGTCTCTGCCGTTCCCACCTCATAGTGGGAGGCATTCTGTCCTCTGCCAGACTACTGGGTGGGAGACTCCCAACTTATGGAAGGGTTTCAAATGCTGAGCAGCTAGAAAACTCCACAAATATGTACTTCATCTTCTTTGACCTCACATCTAAAAGTAACCCATCAATCACTTTAATATCAACTTTTTCTGTTTTTATCACAGCACTTTTCCCTACTGGATATATTCTTACTGTATTTGTATTATTGTTTATTATCTGTCCCCTCCTCCTAGAATGTTAGTACCATGAAATTTAAGGAACTTTTGTTCACTGCTGAATCCCCTGGGCCTGGAATACTACCTGGCATACAGGAGAAGCTTCTTGTGCTCATTTATGAGCCGAAGAATGAATAAATATATAAAGCCATTAGCACAGTTCTGGTACATAGTAAATGTACATTTGGCAACTTACTATTTCTTAGGAGATAAAAGTACTTATATTCTTTTTTACTTAAATTCAATTAATTAGGGAAGGCCTGGGTGGCTCAGTTGGTTGGGCAGCTGCCTTCAGCTCGGGTCATGGTCCCGGAGTCCTGGGATCGAGTCCCGCATCGGGCCCCTTGCTCGGCGGGGAGCCTGCTTCTCCCTCTGCCTCTGCTGCCATTCTGTCTGCCTGTGCTCGCTCTCTCTCCCTCTCTCTCTCTGACAAATAAATAAATAAAATCTTTAAAAAAAATTCAATTAATTAACATATAATATATTATTTGTTTCAGTGGTACAGGTCTGTGATTCATCAGTCTTATATAATACCCAGTGCTCATTACAACACGTGCCCTCCCCAGTGTCCATCACCCAGTGACCCCATCCCTTCACCCTTCTGTCCTCCAGCAATCTTCAGTTTGTTTCCTGAGATTAAGAGTCTCTCATGGTTTGTCTCCCTCTCTGGTTTCATCTTGTTTCATTTTTTTCCTTTCTTCCCCTATGATCCTTTGCCTTGTTTCTTGAATTCCACATATCATTGAGAGCATACAATAATTGCTTTTCTCTAATTGACTTATTTTGCTTAGCATAATACCCTCTAGTTCCATCCATGTTGTTGAAATGGCAGGATTTCCTTTTTATAGCTGCATAATATTCCATTATGTGTATATACACCACATCTTCTTGATCCTTTCATTTGTCAATGGGCATCTGGACTCTTTCCATAGATGGGTGTTATGGACATTGCTGCTATAAACATTGGGGTGCAGGTGCCCCTTTGCATTACTACATTTGTACCTTTGGGATAGATACCCAGTAGTGCAATTCCTGGGTCATATTGTAGCTCTACCTTCAACTTTTTGAGGTACCTCTACTATTTTCCAGAGTGGCTGCACCAACTTGCATTCCCAACAGTGTAGCAGGGCTCCCTTTTCTCTGCATCCTCACCAACATCTGTTGTTTCCTCACTTGTTAGTTTTAGCCATTCTGACTGGTGTGAGGTTGTATCTGATTGTGACTTTGGTTTGTATTTCCCTGATGCCAAGTGATGTTGAGTATTTTTTCATGTGTCTGTTGGCCATTTGGATGTCTTTGGAGTAATGTATGTTCATGTCTTCTGCCCTGTTGTGACTGGATTATTTGTTCTTTGGGTGTTGAGTTTGGTAAGTTCTTTATAGATTTTGGATACTAGCCCTTTCTCTGATATGTCATCTGAAAATATCTTCTCCCATTCTGCTGGTTGTCTTTTGGTTTTGTTGACTGTTTCCTTGGCTGTGCAAAAGTTGATCTTGATGAAGTCCCAATAGTTCGTTTTTGCCTTTGTTTCCCTTGCCCTATGGAGACGTGTCTAGCAAGAATTTGCTGTGGCTGAGGTTACAGAGGTTGCTGGTTGTGTTGTCCTCTAGGATTTTGATGGATTCCTGTCTCACATTTAGGTCTTTCATCCGTTTTGAGTGTTTTTGTGTATGATTTAAGGAAATGGTCTAGTTTCATTCTTATGCATGTGGTTGTCTAGTTTTCTCAACAACATTTGTTGAAGAGACTGTCTTTTTTTATGGATATTCTTTTCTGCTTTGTTGAAGATTAGTTGACCATAGTATTTATATTCTTTTAAAAATAACATTAAATAAAAAACAACATTACCTGCATTATATCATTTGACCTTTTTAGTCTTCCAAGAAAAAAGGTGTTGGGGGTGAAGCATATGGGCCTTTTTCTGGTGAGGCATATGTGGCCCCTTCAGTGTGTGCCTGTGAGACACAGCAGTGAGCGCCTATGTGGAGAGCCTGAGATTTGACCAAGGCCACCTACTTAGTAGTACCAGATATTCTCACTGACTTTAGTGTTCTTTCTCTTACAATAAATCTCACCCTGTGTTCTTGGTGATTGTGAGGGAAATTACTGTTGCGTATTTTTTGGGGGGGGGAAGAGGAGGTTGACCATTATATCACAAAGCAGAGCCATAAACATAATTGCAGGCCAGCATTAGTGTATGCCAGTTTGTCCAAATTCACATTTTTAATCTGGTGGCCTGAGACCCCTAGGAAAGTTTTAATGAAACTATAGCTGTTCCCAGTTGGCATCCTTAGGTGTTTTTCATGGTTACATGTTTTGTGATCCTAAACAGTGCCAGTGACTTACATATCTCCCTGGTGATGCTCACTAAGATGCAATGCTAGATGTCTCCCACATTATGGGAAAGGCTTTTGCCCTTTTAAGAGCTTATGATCCCAAAAGATATCATTTTGATGTATTTGCATAAACCCCAAAGAACTTGGGCTGAATGGGAACATCTAATCAGGTAGCAGGATTTTTATTGTCCTACTGTGTGCCTAATGCTAGAAAAAAATCTGCAATAGCAAAGTGTTTATATAGAGTTCTTTTGTGATTAAATATCAAAGGAAAAGAAGGAGTCTGCTTACAGATCAGGTGGAGAGATGATTTCAGGAGGGTGTGCTAGGAATCTATAGGGGTGCCACTGATGGAAAACCCAGGCCAGGAGATCGAGAAGTGGTCTTGGGAATCCTACTGGCTTAGGGGGTTGGCAGAGAGGCTTGGCCCTGAAAGCCATCATCCCAGCCATACTGGGGAAGAAAGACTAAACTTCCTGTGTAGCTTCAGTGGTGGAACCAGGACCAAAAGTTGGAAATAACAGGGAGCAGAACTTTCTTTCAAAGCCTAGTGGGTTTTTTGGCTCTAGCATTCCTTTTTTTTTTCTTCTTTTTTTTTTTTCTGATTTCAATATTAATGTGATTTTATAGAAGAGAATTGAAAATATCACAAAGCAGAAAGAAAAAAATCAGTCACACTACTATTCAAAGATGGCTGTTGTTGGGACGCCTGGGTGGCTCAGTTGGTTAAGCCACTGCCTTCAGCTCAGGTCATGATCCCAGTGTCCTGGGATCGAGTCCTACATCGGGCTCCTTGCTTGGCAGGGAGCCTGCTTCTTCCTCTGCCTCTGCCTGCCACTCTGTCTGCCTGTGCTTACTCTCGCTCCTCTCTTCTGACAAATAAATAAATAAAATCTTAAAAAAAAAAAAAAAGATGGCTGTTGTTATATTTCCTTTTTTATTTTTTAAAGATTTTATTTTTATTTATTTATATTATTTGTGAGAGAGAGAATGCAAGAGAACACAAGCAGTGGAGAGGGAGAAACAGGCTCCCTGCTGGAGGGAGCCCTTTGCGAGGCTCAATCCTGAATTCATGACCTGAGCTGAAGGCAGACACTTAACCAACTGAGGCACCCAGGTGCCCCATTTATATATTTCCTTTTTAATTTTTTATTTTATTTTTTTAAAAATATTTTATTTATTTATTTGACAGAGATCACAAGTAGGCAGAGAGGCAGGCATAGAGAGAGGGGAAGCAGGCTCCCTGCCAAGCAGAGAGCCCGATGTGGGCTCGATCCCAGGACCCTGAGATCATGACCTGAGCCAAAGGCAGAGACCTAACCCACTGAGCCACCCAGGCACCCCTGTATTTCCTTTTTAAAACACAGTTTTGGTAGTAGTATTTATTAAAAAAGCATCATGTTATCATATAAACATTTGGTGTGATGTAAGAATTTTTCCTTCATAAGTAGCGTAGCATTTTTTTAATAAGTAGCTTTTCTAATTCTGCTTAATATCAAATGACTATGCATTGTTTAGCCATTACTCTATCATTGGAAATTTGGGTCCTTTTAATTTTTTTATTTTTAGAAAATCTGTGATGGGTAGAACATGTAATTCTTGATCTCAGGGTCCTGAGTTTGAGCCCCACATTGGGCATGGAGCCAACTTAAATAAAATAAAACAAAATCTTTGATGAATATGCTTGGGTATAGAAGTTTTGTGTTTCTTGTATTTTGCATTTTCTACTGGTAAGTTCTAATAAATAAAATTAGTAGGTTTTTCTAACCATCAGAGTTTATAACAAAGGAGTACTTTGCTTCAAGAGGTGAGACTGAAAGCCTACCTACCAGGATATTGAAGAGGGATTTCTTTATCACATTGAATCTTAGACATGATCACCTTTACCTTTCCTGTCCACCTTAGAGGGTTTTGTGAATCTATTAGAGGGTTTAGTGTTGTCTGTGATACTGATTTAGTTTTGGGGAGAGCCAAGATGAGGGTCGAGGGTTCAAAGTATAATTAAAAGACTGGTTGCCACAGATGCATACTGAGCAAGTGAAACTTGACATCTTTCTTGCTACATGTCTTAGTCTTATTTTCAGGATATGCTCCCATCTTCCTTCGTACTTCTATCCAGCCCTCCATTTTCTGGTGAAGCATACGTGACCTCTTCAGTGTTTGTTGCTTCCTGTGGCTCAGATTCATTGTTTCCCCTTTCCCACCCTTTTCATCTTCCAAAGGCTCTTCAGCACTCTGTAGCAGGGCCAACTCACTGTGTTATAAATCATAGGCAATAGCCAGTTCACTAAGTAGGCTGTTGGAACTGTTTCAGGGGATAGAACTAGGGCCCTAAAGCCACCCTATTCCATCCCTTAAGGTTTGATGGTTTTTTTTCCCCCCAGGTAATTAAATGTGTGTCTTGTGGACCTGGGCTTGGCTGGAATGCTCAAGGGTCCTGAAGATCCTTCTATAGCTTCCTGCTGTTGAATTCCATTAAGAGAAGATGGCAAAAGTCAACATAACTAGAGACCTCATCCGTAGGCAGATCAAGGTAAGCACCTTAGACCTTTGTACAAGAGCATGAGGTTCTTTCTTCCTAACAGACTGGGGAAGAAGCTGAGGTCTGAAGACCTTGACTTGCCTGAAGTCACACAGCTACTTAGTGGCAGACCCAGGACTAGAATCAGGGTCTCTTGACTCCCATCTTCTTTTGCCCACGAACATGGAACTCATGGAGACTCCTCTGTCCTAGTGCTTTGTACCTGGGCTGCTGAAATTAATGAAAGTTGGTGAGGGAAGGGAGCCATCTGTGTGTTGTGCATGTGCATACACAACTGTGTGTGCATACGTAGGTTTTTGTGGGGGGCGCTACAGCAGGAGAAAATACGGCATCTTCATGTTGTTCTAGCTGCCGAGTTGTGCACAAAACAGAACCTGGAAGAGTCTTAGTCCTAGTTCAGCTTAAACTCTTCTTTTCTTTAAGGGTCTCCTGCACCTGAGCTATGCAGTTGGTACATTCTGTGAGATGAATGAATGACCAGGCAGTCAAGTTCATTTAGCAGGGTAGCCCAGGCTTTGTTAGGAGCACAGGGATTGATTGATTGATGGATTGATTGATTTTTTTTTTTTTTTTAAAGACCACAGGGATTTAATGGAAGAGTTTCCATCAAGGCTTGATGTGCTTCTGTAGTAAGAACCCCAAGCTGGGATCAGGAGCTTAAGACCCTAATTACTTATAAGACTTGAGTCATTTTACTTCCTTTTGTTTTCTGTTGTTACATGATAATAATGTCTGCCTTTGGGCAGATCATAGAGAATGAAATCTGAAAGTTCTTCGTAAAGGTTAAGTGCTAAAAAATTTTTTTAATTAAAAATCTTTAAAAAGTCAGTGGCATGCAGCATATGCTGTGATCATCATCTAAAAGGATTGAGTATATGCCTCTACATGAGCTGTGTACTTGGTGCACATCAATCTGTTTCATGTATTTTTTCCCCTGCATCCCTGAATCCTTTGGAGGCTTTGTCCATTTGTGGGTTTTTTTGTAATTTCATTGGACTGGATGGCCCTCAAGGGCAAGGACCATTTCCTAGAGGCACAGAATCAGAATTGAAGAGACGATGAAGTTATTTTTTTTCCTATGAATATACCCCACAATATGTGTCCTAAAGATGGTGCCCACCCACTCCATCCTAACAATGCAAACTCCCTATTTGTTGTTTTCAGTTTTTTTTTTCATTTTTTTCTTTTCCTCCTCCTCCTCCTCCTCCTTCTTTTTTTGTAACCCAACAGCACAACTTTGTGCTTAATTTTATACTCTTTTATTATTATTCTCTAACCCTTACCCAAGTATAGTGCAGACTCCTGCAGAACAATTTCTTGTTACTTTTGTAGATCCTATGGTGCCCAGCACAGTGCTGGGTACATAATAGGTACATGGGAAATCATGTTGGATTAAATTAATGAAACTGTGAGTTTGTATCTGTCCCCCAGGAGCGGGGTGCCCTGAGCTTTGAGCGGCACTACCATGTCACTGACCCCTTTATCAGGCGGCTGGGCCTGGAAGCAGAGCTACAGGTAAGAAATCCAGTTTGCATACTAGATGCAGATGGCTGGGTCTCCCATTTTCTGTCTGTAGAGAACACTCTGCATTATTCAAGGCATAAAAAAATTTTTCTCTGCAGGTCACACCTGATGGTTACCTCTCCTTTCCAACAGTTTTATTAGGCAGGTAAAAATAGGCAGGTGAATCAAGGTTAGTGATTGGTATGATCATGCAGAAGTTGTTTCTTGATCATATATTATTTGCTGTGTGCTTGGAAAAAGATTGTTGAAATGTGTGCCACTGTTTTTACTATTGGCTTGGACAATAATTATTCTACCTTTGCAAAAGAAGTTAGAGTCTACACAGTGTTTTAACTTACACACACACACACGCTTTCTCATTTTAGCTTCAAAGTAATGTTGTGGGGTTCTAGGGAATGGGTATTAAAAAAAAAGGTTTAGGGGCGCCTGGGTGGCTCAGGGGGTTGAGCCTCTGCCTTCGGCTCAGGTCATGATCTCAGGGTCCTGAGATCGAGCCCCACGTCAGGCTCTCTGCTCAGCGGGGAGCCTGCTTCCCCCTCTCTCTCTGCCTGCCTCTCTGCCTACTTGTGGTCTCTCTCTCTCTGTGTCCAATAAATAAATAAAAACTTAAAAAAAAAGAAAAAGTTTAGAAAGGTCAAGCACCTTGTCCAGTGTTGTCCTGACCAGTCCATGGAAAGCCAGGCCTTCAGTCCAGAAGTTCAGCTTTTTCATTATGTCCAACACAGAGACACTCTATAATGTTATGATGTTAGTTCCAGTCCCTTTCCTTCTTCCAGACCATGTTTTGAATCTGACTTTTAGATGTCCTATCCAACTTAGTGTTATCAGTGGGTTGAGTTGGAATTCTCTTTGCTGGGATGCCTGGGTGGCTTACTCAGTTAAGTGTCTGCCTTCAGCTCTGGTCATGATCCCAGGGTCCTGGGATCAAACCCCACATCGGGCCACCCAGGTGCCTCTAAATTTAGTTTTAAAACCTTTTTCCTGGACACCTGGGTGGCTTAGTCGTTAAGTGTCTGCCTTGGGCTCAGGACATGATCCCCGGGTCCTGGGATCCAGCCCTGAGTCAAGCTCCATGCTCAGCAGGAAGCCTGCTTCTCCCTCTCTCACTCTCTATGCTTGTGTTCCTTCTCTCCCTATCTCTGTCTCTGTCAAATAGATAAATAAGTAAAATCTAAAAAAAAAAAAGTATAACTTGTTTCCTCACTAGCTATATGGTCTTGTGCAGGTTACCCTAGTTTCCTGATCTGTGAAGTAGAGCAGTAACTGAGAATTGTTGTGATGATTAAATGAGATTTGTGTGAAGCACTAACAACACAGTGCCTGGATCATAGAAAGCTAGTTCATGATTCTTAAGTCTTCAAGGTTTTTTTCTTAATTTATTCATTTGACAGATAGAGATTACAAGTAGGCAGAGAGAGAGAGGAGGAAGCAGGTTCCCTGCTGAGCAGAGAGCCCAATGTGGGGCTCGATCCCAGGACCCTGGGAACATGACCTGAGCTGAAGGCAGAGGCTTTAATCCGCTGAGCCACCCAGGCGACCCCTTCCAGTTTTTTAATACAAATTTTTTTTTTGCCTACAAAATGAGGCTCATACCATTTAAATAGTTTGGTAAACTCTTTTATACTTTTATATCATGATTGCTTACATATTTCTAAAAATTCTTTGAAAACATAATTTTTAAGACATTTATTTATCCTTTATTGATTTGGAGTTTCTTTCCATATTTCCTTCAGAACATAACTCAAAGTACTTCCTTCTGGTGCATCTGGGGACAGGGCATGAAAGATTTTTACCTCCAAGGGGATATTTAGCAATATGTAGAAACAGTTTTGGTTGGCCAGATGAGAAGGGTACTGCTAGCATATAGTGGACAGGGGATAGGGATACTGCTAGACCTCCTACAACACCCAGTACAGCAACAAAGAATGTGCAGTAAAGAATTATGCAGCCCAAATGCCAACAATGATGTGGTTGAGAAACCCTGCTCTGCTGGATGCTGAGTGGACAGTGGTCACTGGCTGGCTGGGCTCACTCTTTCAGCCATGCCTCCAGCCAACCCATATTCTCTCCTATCTCTTCCTAGTTAAGTAATTGGTCTGAAATAGACTTAGAAGCTTTTATAAACACAAAACAAGATCCCATCTATTGTTTCCCAAAGTTTGGAGCTCAAGTACAAAATTACATTAAGGTGAAATGTTTCAATTTGCACTTCCCTAACCTACATAGTATGTACAGATTTCGATGCTTAAAAAAAAAAAAAAGAAAGAAAGAAAAGAAAAGAAACAAAAACTCTAGTTTAAATCCCAGCTTTGCCACTTGTGAGACTTAGAGAAGTGAGAGCAGATGGAAAGAATGGGTTTGGGAGAGTTTCAGGGGTTGGACATATTAAATTTGGAACCCTGTTGGATAACTTTATGGAGATGTCAAGTAAGTAGGCGTTGATGGTACTAATTGGGAGAGAGCTATGGACAGGAGGGAGAAATCCGAAGACTCAACTCTAGGAGGGATAGAGATTAGGGCCCAAGACTTAGCTTTGGAGACATTCCAGCTTTTAGAAGTTGATTACAAGCTAAGAAGATAAAAAGTTACCCAAGGAAGTCATCAGTGAAGTAGAAAGGAAACATAACCAGGAGAGTGTAAAGGCCACGTAATGAGAATATTTTAAGAAAGAAGGAGTGGTCACTTCTACTCAGTGCTTTTGAAAGGTTGGGTAAGATGAGGACAGAACAATGCATGTGGTCTTTACTGGAGCAGTTTTTCTGGAGTGGTGGGAATAGACGCTAGATCGGAGGGGTTATAAGAGGGAATTGGAGGTAAAGAAGTGACAGCCATATCCTAGACAGCTTTCTTGTTTTTTCTTTCTTTAAAGAGAGATGGAAGTTTATCTATTAATTAATCAATTAATTAATTAATTAACTTAAAGATTTTATTTATTTATTTGACAGAGAGAAATCACAAGTATACTGAGAGGCAGGCAGAGAGAGAGAGAAGGAAGCAGGCTCCCTGCTGAGCAGAGCACCCGATGCGGGACTCCATCCCAGGACCCTGAGATCATGACCTGAGCCGAAGGCAACGGCTAACCCACTGAGCCACCCAGGCGCCCTATCTATTAATTTATTTAATACAAACTTTCCCCCCAGATGAGAGGAGGTATGATATAATCAGTAAAAAGGGTAAACTATAAAAGATACCTTCTCTTAGTCATCTATGTCTACTATTTAACTTTCTTCCGCTCTCTTGTCCTCCTGTCTTTGAGTTGGCTTTAACCAATTGTTGGTGGGGGGCTCATTTCAGAAGATGGAGGAAGAATGGCATCTTTTTTTCTTTCCTTTTCTTTTTTTTTTTTTTTTACAGAGATCACAAATAGGCAGAGAGAGAGGAGGAAGCAGACTCCCTGCTAAGCAGAGAGCCTGATGCGGGGCTCGATCCCAGGACCCTGGGATCATGACGTGAGCCAAAAGGCAGAGGCTTTAACCCACTGAGCCACCCAGGCTCCCCGAATGATGTCTTCTTTATTCTCTCATTTCTTTCCTTCAAAGTCATTTTATTTTGTTTTTGTTTTCCACTTTACAGAGTTGTCTACACAACTCTTGAAAAAACTTTGTTTACAAAAGGAAGCGGAGAACTGGATGAGTGGCTGGGTCTATGGGATCAAGGGAGATTAATAAGAATGGAAGAAATACAAGCATGTGATTATGTTGATGGCAGGGGAAGGTTTGCTGATGTAGTAGGACAGAATAATTGAAGGAGCAAAGTGTTGGGGAAGGCTGGAGGCGATGGGATTCAAGAGTTCAAGCAGTTCAGGCCTTTGATAAAAGCCAAGACATTTCTATCATTGTTAAAGGGTCCAGTGGGTCTAGGATAGGAGAGAAGCATAGACTGGAATAAAAACTGAAGTGTCATTCATTGACAGAGAGAGAGTCTGTAGTAGCAGTTTTCAAAGTGTTGTCTGCAGACCCCTGGGAATCCCCATGACTTTTTCAAGGAAATCTGTGGTCAAAACTACTTTCATAGTAGTATCAAGATGCTGTTTACAAAACAAAAATTAATTCATTTAAAATTTGCAAAAAATGGGGTGCCAGAGTGGCTCTGACGGTAAGCATCTGCCTTTGGCTTAGGTCATGATTTCAGGGTCCTGGGATCAAAGCCCTGCCTTGGGCTCCCGGCTCATTGGGGAGTCTTCTTCTCTCTCTGCCCCTTCCCTGCTTCTGATCTCTCTCTTTCTCTATCAAATAAGTAAATATGTTCTTAAAAAATAAATAAATAAAATTTGCAAAAAAAAAAAAAAAAGTGAGTAAAACTACTCTCACCTTAGCATGGATTAAGGCAAATAGCATCAATTGACTTGCTAACGCCATGCATTTGCAGTAACCCAAAAAAGCAGGTTTTACTTAAAATGTGCTTGATGTGAAGCAACAGAAATTACTAGTTTTATTAAATCTCAACTGCTAAGTATCTCTTTAGTATCCTGTATTACGGGATGGGAAGTACTCCTGCAAACCCACTATGATGGTTGCCTGGAGGAAAAAGCACTTGTGCAGTTGTTCGAGTTGCAGCCCCACTACTTTTCATGAAGCACTACCTGAAAGAACCAGACAAAAACTGTAGTTATTCAAATAAGAGTACTTAGCAGACATTTTCTTTAAAAAATGAGTGAACTGAGTTGTCACTTCAAGAAAGACAACTGATAGTATTTGTTGCCAAGAATAAAACTTGAACTTCTAAGCCAAGAAAAGAGAGAATATAGGAAAACTTTCATCTGTTGTGGTGAGCTTGATAACTTCTCAATACTTATAAAGCTTTTTTGACGAGGTCTGTGGTGATAAAACAGATGTCAACAGTGTTGTATAATGAATGTTAACATTGAAGATCTTTAAATTCAGTGAGTCAGTGTTTTCAAAATGACCAGTGTTTGATGTAACACTGTGTAAAACATACATGTGTAGGGCGCCTGGGTGGCTCAGTGGTTTAAAGCCTCTGCCTTCAGCTTGGGTCATGATCTCAGGGTCCTGGGATCGAGGCCCGCATCGGGCTTTCTGCTCAGTAGGGAGCCTGCTTCCCTCTCTCTCGATCTGCCTCTCTGCCTACTTGTGATTTCTGTCTGTCAAATAAATAAATAAAATCTTAAAAAAAAAAAACATACATGTGTAATACACCTATACGTAATACAAACGTGTAAAACACCTATATATAATACATGTGTAAAACACCTATGCATAATACAAACTATGCTCTTTAACAATAGGAGGGTACCAATAGTTCCTTTCTGTGGTTTCAGATTCTGGATTGTAACTTAAGAAACCATTACTTGTGGAGTTTTGGTACAGTATTAAAGAAGGATATCTATAATTATAAGGCTGTTAAAATACTCCTCCCTATTGCAACTACTTGTCTTTGTGAGGCTGTATTTTCGTTATATACTTTAGCCAAAATAACATTGCAACAGACAATACAAGAATAGGTGTGAGACCAGTTACCTTCCATTAAGCTAGATATTATGCAAAGCTCTTTTTATTAAATTCTTTTATCTTAGAAAATATATTTACTATAGGCGCCTGGGTGGCTCAGTGGGTTAAGTCTCTGCCTTCAGCTCAGGACATAGTCTCAGGGTCCTGGGATCGAGGCCCGCATTGGGCTTTTTGCTCAGCAGGGAGCCTGCTTTCTCCCTTTCTCTGCCTGCCTCTCTGCCTGCCTGTGATTTCTCTCTCTCTCTGTCGAATAAATAAATGAAATCTTAAAAAGAAAATATATTTACTTTTCATTTAAAATGTGTTAATTTGGGGCGCCTGGTTCGCTCAGTGGGCTGCCTTCGGCTCTGGTCATGATCTAAGGGTCCTGGGATCGAGTACTGCATCGGGCTCTCTACTCGGCGGGGAGCCTGCTTCCCTCTCTCTCTCTCTGCCTGCCTCTCCATCTACTTGTGATTTCTCTCTGCCAAATAAATAAATAAAATCTTTAAAAAAAAAGTGTTAATTTACCGTTTTTATTATTTTCAAATGAAAATAGTACAAAATATTTCCATTTTAATTTCTTTTTTTATTTATTTTTTATTTTTTTTAAAGATTTTATTTATTTATTTGACAGAGAGAAATCACAAGTAGATGGAGAGGCAGGCAGAGAGAGAGAGAGGGAAGCAGGCTCTCCGCCGAGCAGAGAGCCCGATGCAGGACTCTATCCCAGGACTCTGAGATCATGACCTGAGCCAAAGGCAGCGGCTTAACCCACTGAGCCACCCAGGCACCCTCCATTTTAATTTCTAATATGGTATAAATATCAGTAAATATAACACCTATTAAAAAAGCTCTTTGGGATCCTCAGTAATTTTTAATAGTGTAGTCTTGAGACTAAGAGGTCTGAGAACCACTGCTCTATATAAGAGCCGGGAAACAGGATGACTGGGTAATGTCACTTGGGGACAAAGTAGAAAGTGAGAGAAGCAAGCTCAGGACCAGGAACCAAGGTGGTTGGAACATTTAGAGATTGCCTGTTACTGCTCTTCCTCTATCCACGGGAACCAGAAAGAATAGACATAGAAGTAGGAGCACATGGTTATAGGGGAAGCCAAGGAGGAGGTAAAGTTAAACAGTACTGAGTTTTAGACTCTTTTCTCCCAAAAGGCCGTCTTATTTCCCTCTTTCCTAGTTTGAGGTTGGAGGGGATATCTTTTTGTGACTGTCCCACCTGACAAATAGTAATTAAGATACCATTATGAGTCATATGACCTTGGTTAGATAAGTCTAACTTCAGCACCCATTTCTTCATCAGTAAAATAATATCCATATCCGGTTTGTGAGGAGGGATAAACAAGTTAATTTGTGTAAAGTACTTAGCATGGTGCCTAGCATATCGTAGAACTCATATTATATAGCACTCAAATATTAGCTGGTATTTTTTAAACACTTTACTGTCATTTCCTTTCCTTGTTTTATTTCCTACCCATTGTCACATATGGATTCTGTGTTAGTTAACAGCAGTTCATTTCTAGCATTAGGCAGAGGAGCTTACTTGGGGTTTGAGGTGGGATAAAAGAGGTAAAATCAACAGTAAAAGCTCCTGCCTTTTTGTGGTTATTGATAATAATATTCTTTATTATCTGGGGAAGATTTTTTTTTCCTGGATCTCCTAATTTACTACTTTGTATGCTTTTGAAAAACTCTAAAGGATAACTTAAAGAGAACTCCTAGGACAGAGCACTGAACATTTAGTAGATGTTCACAAAAAACCTGTTGGTTTGATTGGTGTTTGTTTGTTTGTTTGTTTGTTTGTTTTTAATTTTCTTATTAGAGTTCTCTTTTTCTTTTTCTTTTATTTTTTAAAATATTTTATCTATTTATTTGACAGACAGAGATCACAAGTAGGCAGAGAGGCAGGCAGAGAGGAAGGGAAGCAGGTTCCCTGCTGAGCAGAGAGCTCGATGCTATGCAGGGCTTGAGATACCAGGACCCTGGGATCATGACCTGAACTGAAGGCACCCCCGGCTTTAACCCACTGAGCCACCCAGGTGCCCCTAGAGTTTGCTTTTTTAATCTTATTCACATACCACTTCTCTACTTTCCAGGTTAATAATCCTTCCCTGTTTTTACTTTCTGACTTTCTAGTTTGCCTTTTGAGTTTAACCGGTCTGGTATTTTGTTACTTTTCCTGTATATGTAGAATTTATACCAGAAGAGATGCCTATTTAAAAAGCATCCAAGTTAACATTGATAACTTTATTTCTTGGATATTCTTTCCATTGCATTCATCCTGCGGGTTCTGTAAGCTTCTGAAAATACTTTGCAAAGCTGATTTTCTTTATTTTTCATACTTCTCTCCTGAATGTTGTTTTCTGAGACTGGTTTCCATCCACTTTACCTGAATTAATTTTGTTCCTAGTTGTTTCTTCCTAAGGAAGATCTGAATTAAGAAGTACATCAATCTGTTGTATTCACTCTCTTTTATATTAGGAAATTGTCCTTAATACTCTCAGATCCTGGGGTGCCTGGGTGGCTCAGTGGGTTAAACCTCTGCCTTCGGCTCAGGTCATGATCTCAGGGTCCTGGGATCGAGCCCCGCATCAGGCTCTCTGCTCAGCGGGGAGCCTGCTTCCCCTCTCTCTCTGCCTGCCTGTCTGCCTACTGTGATCTCTGTCTGCCAAATAAATAAATAAAATCTTTAAAAAAAAAATACTCTCAGATCTTGGCACTTAAAAATGTTTAAACTAAATCATGATCAAAACTGCTCATTGTACTGTAATAAAAAATCAGAGTACTTAACACAGTACTTAGCATTAGCATCTCTTCTTTGACCTGGAGGTTTGGGTGGATGACATGAATGATGCTTTTTTCCTTCAACCTAGCATCTGACTATTAGGTCCTTTCCTTTTTTATTTACTTATTTTTGATTAGGTAAACATTCATATAGTTGTAATCTTAAAAGTTTAAAAGATCATCTCCTTCCCATTCTTTCCCAGCCACCTAATTTACTTCCCTGGAATCAACTAGTCAGTTTTAGTATCATTCCAGAGGAATTTTATGCGTTCTCACCCTTTCTCACAAATGTTAGCATAACATATTTACTGCTTTGTACCTTAAGATTTTTATTTTAAAAATGTTTTATGATTTTAGTATATCAGTACATAAAGATATTTCTAATTTCTAATTCTTTCATGGCTTCAGAGTAATTCATTTAAACTGTTCCTGTCTGCAGACATGTAGATTACCTACAGTCTTTTGTACCTACATTATTGCTTGCAGTATCACTGGCACATATTGGTGTCTATAGGATAAAAACCTATGAGTGGAATTAGTAGGTCAGAGGGTATACATATCTGTGATTTTTGGATAATTATTATCAAAATTACCTTTCATGGGCACCTGGGTGGTTCACGTAGTTAAGCATCTGCCTTGGGCTTAGGTCATGATCCCAGCGTCCTGGGATTGAGTCCCTCAGCGAGCCTGCTTCTCCTTCTCCCTGTGCCCTCCCCCTGCTTGTGTTCCCTCTCTTTGTTAAATAAAATCTTAAAAAACAAAATTATCTTTCATGGAGTTTGTACTAAATTGTACATCTTTTACATTCCTTCATTCTTAGAGCACTGCTCAACAAATGTTCTCTCCCCAACCCCAGTCTCTATTCCTCTATGTGTCCCCCATTATTCTGAGAAATTTCACAAATGGGTGAAACTTGATGGGCTGGAGAAATCACAGCTTAGTTTCCTAAAAGAAATGTAGTCCACATTGATGCCTGAGAGCTGGATGGGAGGAGCTAGATTTGGGGATTGGTAGGGAGAGAAAAAGTGCTAGGTTGGGGTTATGAGTGATGCGAGAGAGAGTAGAGGGTACTCAGTTCAGGAGAACAGGCAGTCACAAAATACAAGTGGGAGAAGGGTGACAGATGAGGTTGGTGAGATGAGTGTGGGCGAAATGCTCCTAATAAGACATTGTAAACTATATTGAAGACCATGGACTTTATCCTAAGGTCAGTGGAGAACCATTGAATGGTTTTTACAGTAGGAGCAAATGATCAGAATTAAGCTTTAAAATTATCTTGGCAAAAAAAAAAAATTATCTTGGCTTCAAAATGAAGATTGCACAAGTTTAAATATAGCCAGACTAGGGGCGCCTGGGTGGCTCAGTTGGCTAAGCGTCTTACTCTTGTTTTCTGCTCAGGTCTTGTTCTCATGGGCTGTGGGATTGATCTCATGGGGTCCATCACAGTGCTTTCTCCTCTCCCTCTATCCTTCCCTCTGCTCATGCACTCTCTCTCAAATAAATAAATCAACCTTTAAAATTAATAACAATTAATAAGTAAATATAGCCAGACCAGTTTAAGGGACTGTGGCTGTGATTCAGGAAGAGGTGTTAGATAACCTGACCCTATATAATGGTAATTTGGATGGAAAGAAGTCAGTGAGTTTGCAAAACATTTAAGAGATAGAATAAACGGAATTCTTGGTGACTTGATGTGAAAAGTTAGGAAAGAGGAGTCCAGGGTGAAGGTCAAGTTTCTGACTTGACTGGCAGAGTAAATGATAGTATCATTCACTAGGCTAAGGAAGCACTGGAAAAAGAATAGGTTTGGGGGGAAGATAGCAAGCTCAGTATGGATGTTCTGGAGCTGTATGTTGTACATTATCTAGTGCTTTCTGGATAGGTAGTTGGAATACTTGACTCTGAGCCTAAGATCTAGGTACACTTCGGAGATGTTGATGTGAGAGCAGGGAACATCATAGAGATTGGAACAATGGAAAAGTTGTAATCACCTCTGGGGAATATGCAGAGTGGAGGGAAAGCCTTGGATAGAGACATAAAGAAGACCAACATAAGGGCCATGTGAACAAAGAATATGCAAAGGGTACCAAGAAAGAGTAACTAGAGGAGTAGGAAGGAACACAGAGAGAGATGGTGATGTCACAGAACCCAGAAGAAAGTTGTATTGAGGTGGAAGTATCAAATACTGCCAGGGTCCAAGTAAGATAAGGATTAAGAAATGTCCATTGATTTAGGGCAAGGAAGCTACAATAGTAACCTTGGCAAGAGCCATTTTTGTGGTGTGTGGTATAGATGACAGAAGTGGATTGAGGAATTACTGGGAAGTAAGGAAGTGAAAATACTGAGTATAGGCTACTCTTTTGGTCTGGCTACAAAGGGGAATAGAAATGGAAGGCCATAGCTAGATGCAGATTTGGCATCAAAGAAGTACTTTTCTAGATTAGAGGAACTTGTGCTTGTTTAATTCCAAGGGGAAGGAATTAGTGTAGAAAGGGAAAGTTAAAGATGCAGGAGAACTAGAGTATCATTTAGGGTTGGGGGTTTGTCAAATGAATGTTGCAAGAGAATGATTTTAGTAATGAATCATGGATTCTTAGGGGAATAGGAAGGGAAATAAAGACATGATGCAGCATGTAAAGAGAATAAAGGGGTTGGCTGGACTTGGAGGTTTTTTTGTTTTTTTTCAGCGTCATGATCAGACTATTACATTTAGCAATCAACAGCATGGGTGCAAAAAAAAAAATCTACATTAAAACCCTTTGTTGGAATGCTTTACACTTTCCACAGAACAGAAACTAAAATAACCTGTTATACAATTAGTCACAAATGCAGTCCTCGAGTTTTTTGCCCATACACATGAGTATTGTCTAAAACATGTCTTCTTTGTAGCAGCTAGGCCCTGCCACCACTGTGCTTGGCTGAGTTCACAAATCTGTTGTAACCTATAGCTTCCCTGTCACTTCTCTGGCTCTCCTCTCCTGCTAAGCTTTGTTTCCTGGCAGTAATTAAAACCTTCTGCCACTGCCATAGCTGCTGCTGCTGCTGGAACCACCATAGCCACCTTGGTTTCGTGGTTTGGCGAAGTATTGGCCTCCACCACCATAAGGGCCAGAGCTTCTGCCTCCAAAATTGCCTCCTTTCATGGGTCCAGAATTTGAGGATTGATTGTTGTAATTGCCAACATCATTATAGCTTCCGCCACCTCCAAAGTTGCTTCCATCATTACCAAATCCGTTATAGCCATCCCCACTGCCACCATATCCACCACCACCTCGAGTGCCACCAAAGCCACCTCGACCACTGAAGTTTCCTCCACGACCAAAGTTGTCATTCCCACCAAAACCACCTCCACTACCACCACCCAAGTTTCCAGAACCACTTCGACCTCTTTGGCTGGATGAAGCACTAGCCATCTCTTGCTTAGAGAGCGCTTTCCTTACTTCACAGTTGTGGCCATTCACAGTATGGTATTTTTGAATGACAATCTTGTCTATAGAATCATGGTCATCAAATGTTACAAAAGCAAAACCCCTCTTTTTGCCACTGCCTCGGTCAGTCATGATCTCAATCACTTCGATTTTCCCATACTGTTCGAAATAATCTCTTAGATGATGTTCTTCAGTGTCTTCTTTAATGCCACCAACAAAAATCTTTTTCACAGTTAAGTGGGCACCAGGTCTTTGAGAATCTTCTCTTGAGACAGCCCTCTTTGGTTCCACAACTCTTCCATCCACCTTGTGTGGCCTTGCATTCATGGCTGCATCCACCTCCTCCACAGTGGCATATGTGACAAACCCAAAGCCTCTGGAGCGCTTGGTGTTCGGATCTCTCATTACCACACAGTCCATAAGTGTTCCCCATTGCTCAAAATGGCTCCTCAGACTCTCATCGGTTGTTTCAAAGCTCAGACCTCCGATGAAGAGCTTCCGCAGCTGTTCAGGCTCTTTGGGAGACTCTGACTTAGACATGATGGCGGTGGGAGGGGAGACTTTAACGATGCTTACTCGGCGGCATCCACGGGCAGAAAGCGGAGGATTTTTTTTTAAAGATTTTATTTATTTATTTGACAGAGAGGGATCACAGTAGACAGAGAAGCAGGCAGAGAGGAAGAAGGAAGCAGGCTCCCCGCCAAGCAGAGAGCCTGATGCGGGACTTAATCCCAGGACCCGGAGATCATGAACTGAGCCGAAGGCAACAGCTTAACCCACTGAGCCACCTAAGTGCCCCTGGACTTGGAAGATTTTTTTGAGGATGAAAAATCAGTGAGGCATGACTTAAGATTGTATATATGTATATATATACACACACTCTTTTCACTTTCCAAGGTATCTTGGAAATCACCTGTTTCAGTGCATAGAGTTCTTCATAGCTGCATAATACTGTTTTATGTAGATGAGCCCAGATTTATTCAGTGAATATCCCCTGTATGGACTCTTAGGGTTGTTTCTAATAGTTAGAACTGCAACAATACCATGATGACTAACCTTACATGTAAGTATTTTAGTATTGCTAGAGGTGTATCTTTAGGGTAAAAACCTGAAAGTAGAAGTGCTGACCAAAGGGTAAATGCATATATGATTTTGTTAGACATTGCCAAATTTTCCTCCATGGGAGTTGTACCATTTTGTTTTCCCAGTTGTAATGCAGGAGAGTGCCTGCTTCTCCACAATTCAATAACAGACTGTGTGGTTAAGCTTTAGAAATTTTTTTTTACCATTCTAACAGGTGAAAAATAGTATCTCAATGTAGTTTTAAGTTATATTTCTCTTATGAGTGAAATTGAATATCTATTCCATATGTTTAAAGGCTATTTTAATATAATTTTTGCTGATTTTGGTCTAAGAATTTATATAGGTACCTGCATATTTTTGCAAACACAAGCACAGAATGGTTAAGCAGAAACTAATGAAATGGGTTACCCTTTAGTGGATGGAAGATATAGGGGTGGAGAGGTAGAAAAAAGGGAGTAACCTTTTTCTGGACCTTTCTGTAGAGTTTTTACTTTTAGAACCACGTTGTGGTTCGCATATTCAAAAAGTAAATAAAAACAACGATGGGGAGAGCGATTCCAACTAACCCAAGTAATTTTTTAACACAGTACTTTGACTATATATATTCTTCGAGTATATGTATTCTAAATATATATATATGAAATATAAATATATATATATATATTTGAATATATATATATATTCTTCGAGTATATGTATTCTAAAGATAAACTTTAGGGGTGCCCTCGGGGCTCAGTCAGTCTGCCTGTGGTTCAGGTGATGATCTTAGGATCCTGGGATCAAGTGTGGCTCCCTGCTTAGTGGGGGGCCTTCTTCTCCCTCTCCCTCTGCTGTTCCCCTCTTCTTGTGCTTTCTCTCTCTCTCTCTCTTTCAAATAAATAGATAAAATCTTATATGTGTATATAAAGAACTGGTATATTGGCAGCAACTGAGTAAGAGAGGCAGAAAGGAAGTTGATATTACAGGATTTAAATTTAATACTAATTAGGAGTAAATCTATGATGTTTTGGTATATATTTTCCATGGACATCTTTGCTCAGCATTTCACATCCCGCTTTAGTTACATGTGCTAGCTCATCTTGTCTTAGTGAGTTTTAATGTCAGAACCAGACAGGAGCCAAATATCCTTGGATTCCAGTTTGTAGCCTGCAGTCCTCACTTTTGGGGGAGGCATTTTCATTTTTGGTTGCATCACCAGGATCTTCCAAGGACACTTTTTTTTTTTTTTAAGATTTTATTTATTTATTTGACAGAGAAAGAACAATCACAAGTAGGCAGAGAGTCAGGCAGAGAGAGAGAGAGAGGAAGAAGGCTCCCTGCTGAGCAGAGAGCCCGATGCGGGACTTGATCTTAGGACCCTGAGATCATGACCTGAAGCTGAAGGCAGCAGCTTAATTCACTGAACCACCCAGGCGCCCCTTCCAAGGACACTTTAAAGTTTTGTCCACATTTTGATCCATTCTATTTCTTTCACTTGTGGGATTTCTTAGCACAATGTTCCACACATGGTAGAGAGAGGGAGAGGAAAGGAATCTTACTTCACAAATAAGGAGAATAAAATTGAGCATTTCCAAGGTCACATAAGTGATAAAAATAAGATTAATAAGGGACGCCTGGGTGGCTCAGTTGGTTAAGCAGCTGCCTTCGGCTCGGGTCATCATCCCGGCGTCCTGGGATTGATTCCCACATCGGGCTCCTTGCTCAGCAGGGAGCCTGCTTCTCCCTCTGCCTCTGCCTGCCATTCTGTCTGCCTATGCTCGCGCTCTCTCTCCCTCTCTCTCTCTCTCTCTCTGATAAATAAATAAAATCTTTTTTAAAAATAAGATTAATAATATATACATAATTAATAAATTAATAATAAGATTAATAAGATTCTGTCAGGCCTGTCTGGCCCCATAGTTTATAATTCTTTCTACCTCAACCATGTATCTTCTTTTTAGAAAGGGTTTACCAGCACCTGGCTGGTTCAGCATGCAGTTCTCGATCTCTGCATTGTGAGGTCAAGCCCCTCCTGTTTTGTTCTACACTGGGTGTAGAGCTTACTTTAATCAATGAATTGTTAGTTAGTTCATTGATTAACAAATAGTTCTTGGCTTGGTGGATTCATTCTCTTGCCATACTAGTTTTCTTAATATTTTCCATATAAGTTGCAAAATTATGTATCTCACCTTCACAATCTGGCTTGATTGCTTTTTTGTTCGTGTTTTGTTTCATACATAATTTGAGCATAAATTCACTAGAAACAAGTAATATCAAACTAGATTGGTTTTCTTTTTGAATACAGTTAGTAGACCATGGAAGTTTTATCAGAGTATAACCTTACACTAATAAAGACTTGTCAGAGTGGTTTTTTTAATAATACCTTATAGAGAAGTAAATTATATACAAAGTTTATTAAATAGTCACCCACAAAGAAAAAGATGGACCTGACTCTTTTTTTTTTTTAAGATTTTATTTATTTATTTATTTGACAGAGATCACAAGTAGGCAGAGAGGCAGGCAGAGAGAGAGGAAGGGAAGCTGACTCCCCGCTGAGCAGAGAGCCCGATGCGGGGCTCGATCCCAGAGTCCTGGGATCATGACCCGAGCTGAAGGCAGAGGCTTTAACCCATTGAGCCAGCCAGGTGCCCCGAGACCTGACTTTGGAAGAGATTTCAAGGAATATCCTTTAGATCAGGGTTCAGTAAAGTCTGGTCTGTGGGCCAAATCCCGCCTGCCACCAGTTTGTTAGCTTGTTTTTAGTTTATTTTTTATTTTATTCAAGTGTACAATTCAGTGTCGTTTTTAGTATAGTCACAAAATTGTGCAGCTCTCACCACTATCTAATTCTAGACAGTTTTGTTGTCCCCAAAGGAAACCCTTTATCCATATTAGTAGTTACTACCTATCTCTGGCAGCCACTAGTCTACTTTTTGTCTCTGTGGATTTTCCTATTCTAGACATCTCATAAAAATGGAATTATACAATACCTGGCTTTTTTGTATCTGGCTTCTTTTACTTAGCATGATGTCTTCAGGATTCATCCATGTTATAGCATGAATCAGTCCTTCATTCCTTTTTATAGCCAATAGCATTCTGTTATATGGATATACCACATTTTGTTTATCCATTCATTGTTGGTGGAAATTTGGTTATTTCCATCTTTTAGCTATGAATAATGCTGCTGTGAACATTGTGTACAAGCTTTTGTGTGGTCATACATGTTCAGTTCCCTTAGGTATATACCTAAGGGTGGAATTGCTGGATCATATGTTTTTTGTTTGTTTTTATGTTCAATTTTTTGAGGAACTGCCAAACTATTTTTCAAAGTGGCAGCACCATTTTACTTTCCCAGGAAAAATGTATGACAGTTTTAGTGTCTCCATATCCTCACATGCATGATTTTAAATGGTTTTCTCCCATTTTGTGGATTGTCTTTTCACTTACTTGATAGCACCTTTGACACAGAAGTTTTTATTTTTAATGAAGCCCAAGTTATTTGTTTCCATTTATCACTTGTGCTTTTGGTGTCATGTTTAAGAAACCATTAATCACCTACCACCTCATACCAGTCAGAATAGCTAAAATTAACAAGTCAGGAAATGATAGATGCTGGTGAGGATGCGGAGAAAGGGGAACCCTCCTACACTGTTGGTGGGAATGCAAGCTGGTGCAGCCACTCCGGAAAACAGTATAGAGGATCCTCAAAAAGTTTAAAGTAGAGCTACCCTTCAACCTAGCAATCACACTACTGGGTATTTACCCTAAAGATACAAATATAGTGATCCGAAGGGACAAGTACACCCAAATATTTATAGCAGCAATGTCCACAGTAGCCAAACTATGGAAGGAACCTAAATGTCCATCAACAGATGAATGGATAAAGAAAATGTGGAGATACATACATATATATATACATACATACATACAGTGGAATACCATGCAGCCATCAAAAGAAATTATATCTGGGGCGCCTGGGTGGCTCAGTGGGTTAAGCCGCTGCCTTCAGCTCAGGTCATGATCTCGGGGTCCTGGGATTGAGCCCCACATTGGGCTCTCTGCTCAGGAGGGAGCCTGCTTCCTCCTCTCTCTCTGCCTGCCTCTCTGCCTACTTGTGATCTCTCTCTGTCAAATAAATAAATAAAATCTTTAAAAAAAAAAAAGAAAAAGAAATTATATCTTGCTATTTACAACTATGTGGATGAAACTAGAGGGTATTATGCTGAGCAAAATAAGTCAATCAGAGAAAGACAATTATCCTATGATCTCCCTGATATGAGGAATTTGAGAGGCAGGGCAGGGGCTTGGGAGGTAGGGAATGAAAAAATGGAACAAGATGGGATCAGGAGGGAGACAAACCATAAGAGACTCTTAATCTCAGGAAACAAACTGAGGGTCACTGGGGGGGGGGAGGGAGGGAGAGGGTGATTGGTTGTGGACATTGGAGAGGGTATGTGCTATGGTGAGTGCTGTGAAATGTGTAAGCCTGATGATTCACAGACCTGTACCCCTGGGGCAAATAATACATTATATGTTAATAAAAATAATTAAAAAAAGAAACCATTAACCATCAATTGTAGCCGCACTATCAAAAAAAGGGCGGGTGACAAAAAAACTTTTGCCTAATCCAAGGTCACAAAGATTTATACCCATGTTTCCTTCTAAGAGTTTTATACTTTTTAGATCTTATATGTAGGTCCTTGATGCACTATGGGGCTCAGTCCCAGGACCCTGGGATCATGACCTGAGCCAAAGGCAGATGCTTAACCTGCTGAACCACCAGGTGCCCCTTGAGCATCTTTTCATGTTCTTATTGGCCATTGTATATTTCATGTGGAGAAATATCTATTTAGATCCTTTATCCTTTCTTTCTTTCTTTTTTTTTTTTTTTAAAGTAAGCTCCATGTGGGGCGCCTGGGTGGCTCAGTGGGTTAAGCCACTTGCCTTCGGCTCAGGTCATGATCCCAGGGTCCTGGGATCGAGCCCCACATCGGACTCTCTGCTCAGCAGGGAGCCTGCTTCCTCATCTCTCTCTCTTCCGGCCTGTCTCTCTCTCTGCCTGCCTCTCTGCCTACTTGTGATCTCTGTCAAGTAAATAAATAAAATATTAAAAAAAAAAAAAAAGTAGGCTCCATGTGCATTGTGGAGCCCAATGCAGAGCCTGAACTCCACCCTGACATCGAGACCTGAGCTGTGACCAAGAATCAGATGCTTAACCAACTGCGCCACTCTGGCACCCCTTCTTTAACCATTTTTTTTTTAAAGATTTTATTTATTTATTTGACAGAGACACTGTGAGAGAGGGAACAGAAGCAGGGGGAGTGGGAGAGAGAGAAGCAGGCTTCCCGCTGAGCAGAGAGCCTGATGTAGGGCTCGATCCCAGGACCCTGAGATCATGACCTGAGCTGAAGGCAGAGGCTTAACCCACCGAGCCACCCATGTGCTCCTCTTTTTAACCACTTTTTAATTGAGTTTTTTTGTCTTTTTATTGTTGAGCTGTAAAAATTCTTTATACGTCCTGGATACTAGACCCTTATCATATATATGATTTATATGTTTAAGAAACCATTAATCACCAGTTATAGCCCCAATCTCCCTGCTTCCCAGGACTCTGGGATCATGGCCTGAGTGAAAGGCAGATGCTTAACCCAGTGAGCCACCCAGGCATCCTGGTTTGGGGACTCTTACATGACTACTCATAGACCTTGGAAGAGGCCAAGCCAGAGTTGAACCCTGACATCTCTTTTTACTGTACAATTCTGATTGTCACTAATCAGCCTAGGCTTGCTGCTTGTAAAAAATAAATTAAGACAAAAAGCTTTCTAGACCCTTTTGTTATACCAGGATACACACTGATTTGTAGACTTCCTAGCTCTTTGCTTCTCTTCTTTTTTTCTTATTCCCTTATAAAATGGTTCCTATTTTTTTTTCCTCTAGAAATGAATGACTTTTAATATTTTTCCCCTGTGGATCCCATATTTTAATAGATTGCTGTCTACTAACTTGTACTTGTTTATTTTCAAAGATTATTTATTTATTTTTAAAATTTATTTTTTTATTTTTTTATTTGATAGAGATCACTAGTAGGCAGAGAGGCAGGCAGAGAGAGAGGAGGAAGCAGGCTCTTTGTGGAGCAGAGAGCCCGATTCGGGGCTCAATCCCAGGACTTTATACTTTTTAGATCTTGTATGTAGGTCCTTGATCCACTGTGGGGCTCAGTCCCAGGACCCTGGGATCATGACCTGAGCTGAAGGCAGAGGCTTTAACCCACTGAGCCACCCAGGCGCCCCAAAGATTTTATTTATTGATTGATTTGAGAGAGAGGAGAGAGAATGCACACACAAATGGGGGAAGAGGGAGAGGGACAAGCAGACTCCATGCTGAGTGTGGAGCTTGACATGGGACTCAGTATCATGACCCTGAAATCATGACCTGGGTCAAAATGAAGAGTCAGATGCTTAACTGACTGAGCCACCCAGGCGCCCCTACTAACTTGCATTTGTTAATAATGTTTCCCATTCTAATAGTTTTCCACACCATTACTGCTTATCAGGCTCTTGAGTAGCACAGGTGATACTTCGCATTACAACACAGATTTTATAGGGGTCCCTGGGGGCTCAGTCAGTTGAGTGTCTGACTCTTGATTTCAGCTCAGGTCATGATCTTACAGGCATGACATTGAGCCCCACATCCCACTGCATTGCTCAGCAGGGAGTCCACTGGGACTTTCTTCCAAGAGATTCTCTCTCTCCCTATACACCCCTCCTCCCTCTCTCTGTCTCTCTGTCTCTCTCAGTTAATAAATAAATCTTTAAAAAAGACACAGATTTTATATATTTCCAGTCAAACGCCAAAACACACGCACAAAAAACCAAAACCATGACATTAGTCCTAGTCTGGGCTGACCAGTCACCTATAAATGTCCTTTTCCCACTACAGCTTTAAAATACATCAACTCGGGATACCTGGGTGACCCAGTCAGTTAGGCATCTCCCTTCAGCTCAGGTCATGAGTCCCAGGATCCTGGGATCCAGTTGGGCTCCTTGCTCAGCGGGGAGCCTGCTTCTCCCTCTGCCTACTGCTCCCCCTGCTTATGCTGTTCCCCCCATTTCTGTCAAATAAATAAAATATTTTTAAAAAGTACATCAACTCACCAAATTTGCAACTAACTTATATGTACAACACTAAGGTAGAGGTAGATATGGTTTAACCTTTGGAGGAATATTCCTTAGCCATTTGAAGTAATGTGTATGTGATTATAATAACATACACAAAGGCTAATGTTGCATGTTTAGAGAAAAGGAGAAAACAAAACCTCATCAGTTCTGTGAGGACAGATGTGTCTGTCTGACTTAGTCATGTCTCTCTGAGCCCACACAATACTTGCAGGCACATAGCATTTAAGTTTTAGGAGAGACAGCTCAGAATTTAAAAAGGCAGTCTGACATCATGGTTAACAGCCAAGTTCGGAATTTGTCAGACATGGGTTCATAATCTGGCTATACTATTTACACAGTATGCGGCTGCACTATTTACACAATTTCCTCATCAGAAAAAATAAAATAATGATGCTTCCATCATAAGACAGTTGTAAAGATTAACTAAAAGCATATATATATGGTCGCCTTGTGGCTCAGTCAGTTAAGCATCTGCCTTCAGCTTGGGTCATGATCCCAGGGTCCTGACACTGAGCCCCATGTTGGACTCTCTGCTCAGCGGGGAGCCTGCTTTTCCCTCTCCCTCTCTCTCTGCCCCCATGCCCCCCACCACTTGTGCTCTCTCTCTCAAAGAAGTACATAAAAATCTTTAAAAAATAAATAAAAATAAAAGTATATGTGACAGGCACAGTAGTGTCCCTGGTACATGGTGAGATAGTGCCCAGTATATATCAACTGTTACTATTGCTATTATTATTATTACCACTTTTTTTCTCTCTTTATTGAGGTATGATTTACACAAAAATACAGTGCAGAGGTCTCAGGTATTGAGTTAGGTGAGTTTTGACACTTGTATAACTATTGTTTGCAACAAATTGGAAAGTACTTCCATCACCATAGAAAGTTCTCGTGGTGCCCTTTCCAGTCAACCCTCCTGCCTCCAGTCAACCACTTTTTGCCTTTTGTCTCCAAAGATTAGTTTTGCCTGTTCTTTACTTAATGTAAATTGAATTAGATAGTATATTTTTGCATGTGTTTGGCTTCTCTTGCTTAGCATAATGTTTTTTAAGTTTCAGCCATGTTGTTACATGTATTTATAGTCCATTCCTTTTCGTTCCTGCATAGTATTCCACTATGTAGATAGACTTATTTTATTGATCCCTTTTCCATGGATGACCCTTTAGCTTAATTCCAGTTTAGAGCTTTTATCTCCCTAAGATTTTATTTATTTATTTATTTTAAAGATTTTATTTATTTGTTAGAGAGAGAGAGAGAGTGAGCAAGTGAGCACAGGCAAAGTGGTAGGCCCCTGCCAAGCAAGAGGCCCGATGTGGGACTCAATCCGATGTGGGATACTGACCTGAGCTGAAGGCAGCCGCTTAATCAACTGAGCCACCCAGGTGTCCCTCTAAGATTTTATTTTTAAGTACTTCCTATACCCAGTGTGGGTCTCCACCTTACAACCAAAGATCAAGAATCATACACTTCGGGACGCCTGGGTGGCTCAGTTGGTTAAGCAGCTGCCTTTGGCTCAGGTCATAATCCCAGCGTCCTGGGATCGAGTCCCACATCGGGCTCTTTGCTTGGCAGGGAGCCTGCTTCTCCCTCTGCCTCTGTCTGCCAGTGCTCACTCTCTCTCTCTGACAAATAAATAAATGAATGAATCAATCAATCAATCAATCAAACAAACAATCAATCATACACTTCTACCAACTGAGCCAGCTGGGTGCTCCTGGAGCTTTTAAAAAATAAAGCATCGGGGCGCCTGGGTGGCTCAGTGGATTAAGCCGCTGCCTTCGGCTCAGGTCATGATCTCAGGGTCCTGGGATCGAGTCCCGTATCGGGCTCTCTGCTCAGTGGGGAGCCTGCTTCCTCCTCTCTCTCTGCCTGCCTCTCTGCCTACTTGTGACCTCTCTCTGTCAAATAAATAAATAAAATCTTTAAAATAAATAAATAAATAAAGCATCTGTGGATATTCTTATGTCAGTTCTTTTTTTTTTTTTTAAGATTTTTTTTTATTTATTTGACAGACAGAGATCACAAGTAGGCAGAGAGTCAGGTGGGGAGTGGGGGAAGCAGGCTCCCTGCTGAGCAGAGAGCCCAATGTGGGGCTCGATCCTAGGACCCTGAGACCATGACCTGAGCCGAAGGCAGAGGCTTTAACCCACTGAGCCATCCAGGTGCCCTTATGTCAGTCTTGTGTGGACAAATGTCTTAATTTCTTTTAAGTAATTACCTAGGAATGGAATTTCTGGGTAATGGGGTAGATGTAAGCTTAACTTTACATGAAACTGCCAAACAGTCTTTAAGTGATCGTAGCAGTGAGATTTCTTTTTAAATGGGCAGTAATAATCATGACATCTGAGGTATCCAGCATAGCCTGAGAAATAACTTTGGAGTTCTATTGACCTGGGTTCCCAGCTGGACTTTGATGTTTATCATTTGTGCAACCCCAGGTAAATTATTTTGTATCGCTGAGACTTAGTCTTACCTGTGGAAAGGGAGTTATAATGAGATCGTGTGTAGTAATAGCTAGTGTTCTACATACTAGAGGCATATGAAGGTGGGGGCTGTAGTGCAGGATATAAGCCCGTGGGTTACGTAGTCTGTAAAGAATGTAAAAGCAGTAATAAAACCCACTGTAATTCCGTTTGCTTTTTATCATCATTGTGCACCTACAATTCTGAGAAGTGTTAGGATAAAATACTTCTTCCTGCCTCCTCCTCCTCCCATATATCACACCACTCAGCAAATTATAGGGACTTAACAAAAATTGTAGTTATAATCAATATTTTAAAAAATTAAACAGGAACTAAGAGGTTGTAACTTGGAGTGTAAATGAGATTTAATCTTTTCTTGCAGGTTCTCTCTCTGTGCACTTTCGGTTTCCTCTAGGTCCCTGATGTGCAAAGCTCACCCCAAACAGCAGTATTTCCAAGGGTCCGGGGAGGCACACAGAGGTCTGTTCCTCTCTAGGGAGCCTTCTCTGTTCAGTCCCTCTTCTCACTTTCTTAAAAGTTTGAGGCTTTATCCCTTTATTTTTTACTCACATTTTAATTCTGATATGTCATAGGCGTATTTTCTTCCGTTGTATTCTACAATGTAATTACAGATGTGACCATATATCTAAGCCAGCTTTAGTTATCAGGGCCAAAATAACTCCTCTTAAACACTCTATTCCTTATAAAGTAGCTTCCCAAACAGGTGTTGTAACTTATAAAGTCCTTTATTAATACTTTTTCTCAATAGTTACTTTGTATTTTTGTAGAATCTGGTTTGAGCTTTCTGTCTATACTCTCTTCAATTTACCCACCTCTAAGCTAGGTTATACCATGTGAAAATTAATCCTAAGTATCATGTTTATCAACTTGGCCTCTGTCTTCTGTACTTAAGAGGCATTACCGATTTGAGGACAAATAAACAGTAATTCTAGAGACATTCACCCATTTCTCAGACAGTAGTTAAGAGCTCAGGCTCTCAAGTGAAAAATCCTGCTTCCTATCCTGTTAGTGGTGCCAGGTCCAGTGTGTGTTGGGGGGTTCTTTTTACACACCATCAAGCAACTCTCCAGCACCAAATGGGTGTCCTACAATATAACTCAATTCTGACACTGTCAGTCTGGGGATAGATAGCATCACATTGCACGGGTGAAGGGCTTAGTCCTCTAAGATGGCCCCGCCCCTTGCACCATGACCTTCAGATGCCAATCACAAGTCCAGGTTGTCACCTGTGCTTCTGACTCACCATCTATAGATTGGAGGTTCCAGCAACTTCCTCCTTGGATTTGATTAATTTGCTAGAGTCGCTCACAGAACTCAGAAAATTTTACTTACCAGATTACCCTTTATTCTGAAAGGATATAATTCAGGAACAGCCAGATAGAAGAGATGCCTAGGACAAGGTATGTAGGAAGGAGTACAAAGCTTCCACACCCTCTTGGAATGTGCCACTCTCCACCAAATCTCCACATGTTTACTAATGCATAAGCTCTCTGAACCCAGTTCTTGTGGGTTTCTGTGAAGGCTTCATGTACATAGGCATAACTGACTAAAATATTGGCCATTGGTGACATAGTCAACCTCCAGTTCCTCTCTGACCTCTGGGGAGTAGGACTGAAAGTTTTGGGTTTTTTTTTAAGATTTTATTTATTCATTTGAGAGAGACAGAGATAGTGACAGAGCATGAGCAGGGAGCCTGACAAGGGGCTCAGTCCCAGGACCCTGGGATCATGACCTGAGCCAAAGGCAGATACCCAACCACCTGAGCCACCCAGGCACCCCTGGGACTGAAGGTTCTAACCCTCCAATCATATGGTTGGTTCCTCTGGAAACCAGCCCCCATCCTTAGGTGCTTTCCCAAAATCACTTAATACGTAAACTCAGGTGTTAAAGTTAAAAGGGATTTGTTATGAACATCAAGACATGTTTTTCTTTGTTATCACTGGAAATCCCAAGGGCTTCTAGGAGCTCAGAAATGGCAAAGAAGACCAAATATGTATTATGTATTTCTTTTTTTTTTTTAAGATTTTATTCATTTATTTGACAGATAGATTGCAAGTAGGCAGAAAGGCAGGCAGAGAGAGAGGAGGAAGCAGGCTTCCTGCTGAGCAGAGAGCCAGATGTGGGGCTCGATCCCAGGACCCTGGGATCATGACCTGAGCCAAAGGCAGAGGCTTTAACCCACTGAGCCACCCAGGCGCCCCCAAATATGTGTTTCTTTTATAAATTACAATATCACAGCAGGTTACCTAACCTCTCTGAGTATTGCTTTTCTTATCTGTGAAATGAGTAGTGATACCTGTTTCTTAAATAGGTTAATGGATATAGAGTGCTGTATTAGTGTCCTGTCATATAAAGTTACCACAAACTTAGTGGCTCAAAGCAACACAAATTTCTTATCTCATTTCTGTAGATCAGAAGTCTGACCCAGGTTTTACTAGCTAAAAGCAAGATCTGGACAGGGCTGTGTTCCTCCTGGAGGCTGCAGGGTAGAATCTGTTCCTTTCCAATTCCCAACTCCTAGAGGCTGCTGCATTTCTTGACCCATAAGCCCCTTCTTCCATCTTCAAAGCCAGAATAACAAGGTAGATCCCTTTCACAACTACATCTCTCAAGTTCTCTGTAGCCAGGAGAGATTCTCTGATTTTAAGGACTCATGTGATCATATTGTGACCACTTGGATAACCTAGAATACTCTCCCATTTCAAAGACCTTAACTTTAATCTCATCTGCAAAGTCCCCTTTGCCACCAGACATTACATATTCTTAAGTTCCAGAGGATCAGGACACAGACATCAGGGGCCATTTTTCTGCCTACCACAAGTAGTTAGCTAGCACTGTGCTTGCTCTTTGTAAGCCCTCACTAAGTGGTGATTACTGAAGGCCTGTGATGTGAAGCGACCCTAGGCACAGGAATTTACATCCTGGTGGGAAAATGAAACTGCTGAGGCCAGAAGTTATTCTGACCCAAAAAGAGTGACCAGAGCCACGTGTGAGAGTTTGAGCTGAGTGCCATGGGAATGTGAGAGAGGTTCAGGTCAGCAAGTGGTCTGACAAGTCTGAACAGAGTGAATGCACATAAGTGCAGAACCCGGAAAGAAATGTGGTTCAACCAAGATGAGAATCTTTATAGGGCAAAGTGTAAGAGGGAAGGAGAAGGCAGAAGAAAAGCTTTTCTAACCAGATAGTTGCGGGCACACCTGGGTAGCTCAGTCAGTTAAGCCTCTGCCTTTAACTCGGGTCATGATCTCAGGGTCCTGGGATAGAGCCCCATATTGGTCTCCCTGCTCAGCAGGGAGTCTGGTCCTCTCTCAGCCTCTGCTCCTCCCCCTACTTGTGGGTGCACACTCTCTCTCTCCTTTAAATAAATAAAATCTTAAAAAATATCATAAGCCTAACCAGATACTTGGGAATTAGATTTGTTCATATTTCTCAATCCTTCCTGCTTGTCCCACTGGACTCATTTGTTCATTCAGGCAACAGATAATGTTCCAGGCTCTGTATCTGGCCTTGGGGATACGATGAATACAAGACACAAAGCCTGCTTTCTCAGGCTCAGTCTAGTGGACATTAATGTCAACAGAGAGGGTGCCTGGATGGTTCAGTTGTTTGGGCGACTGCCTTCAGCTCCGGTCATGATCATGGAGTGTCAAGATCAAGTCCTGCATCGGGCTCCTTGCTCAGTGGGGAGCCTCCTTCTCCCTCTGACCCTTCCCACTCTCATGCTCCCTTTCAAAGAAATAAAATCTTTTTTTAAAAGATTTTAAAGATTTTATTTGACAGACATCACAAGTAGGCAGAGAGGCAGACAGAGAGAGGGGGAAGCAAGCTCCCTGCTGAGCAGGGAGCCCGATGTGGGGCTCCATCCCAGGACCCTGGGATCATGACTTGAGCCAAAGGCAGAGGCTTTAACCCACTGAGCCACCCAGGTGCCCAAGAAATGAAATCTTTAAAAAACAAAATCATGTCAACACAGAGCCATAGTCCAGTGTGACAGGAGGAGCCCACAAGGAAGGGTGTATCTCCTTCCCAAATTTACAGGACAGGAAAGGCATCTTGAAGGAAGTATCCATAAACTGGGAGCTGAGCTGGAACTACCAATTGGCATGCGTTGGGCTACAAGTAACAACCCAAGTCAGAAGACCTTAATAATGAACTGAGTGTCTCATTTAACTGAAAGTCCAGAAGTAGAGTAGGCGTCAGTATTGGTTACTCTGGTCAGTCACCCTTGCTCTATTTTTGTGTGATTCCCTTTGACTGGGTTGTCTTCTGTGTGTTGACATCACTCTCAGGCTGGTTTCCCTTGTGTGGCAATTCCAAGTGTCCAGCTATACACCCAGCATCCGAGGAAGAAAGGCATCTCTCATAGATTCTTCTGAGAATGAGGAAATGCCTTTTTCAGAATCCTCCCAGCAGCTGTGTCTCTGGCATCTGATTGGGGTCACAGGCTTACTTCTGAGCCAATCCCTGTGCCCAGGTGAATGCCATGTCCAATTTGGCTAAGGCCTAAGTTGCTAAACCTATCAGTATGGCAAGGACAGTGGGTTTATACTCGCTGAAACACATGGTCTTATTTGGAATAGGGAATTAAGTAAATGAAAATCTAGGTACTGTTAGGAATGAAGGAGGGTGGGAAAACAGACAATAGTATATAGGAGTGCCTGGTGACTTGTTCCTTCCTTCTCCCATGTAAGACTCACTTCTGCCACTTGATACCTTCTGTTTTTCATGGGTTTTCTTTCCTCATTGCTCTGGCTTTACCATGAATTCTCTCTGTGGATGCTTTCGCCTTCAGTGTCTGCTACTAACTGCCTCTCTCTCTCCATGTTTCAGTTCAGACCCCCAAAGCTCAAGACTCTGTCCCAAATAACCTTACTATACCAGGCTCCACCTACTTGAAGTAAGCTCCAGGAGATCAGGGACTTTGTTTTGTATACTGCTGTATCCCCAGTGCCAAACAGTACCTGATATGCAGTGGGTGCCTGACAAATTAAATTATATGCCGAATGGACAAAAGATCAACCTTCTAGTTAATTGACTGCCTTTGGGTCAGGTATTCCTCTGGGCAAATTTTCTGTGGCTGACGGGGATGTCCCTGGAAGGGGACATGCCCATTTTAGTGGTAGGAGCAGAAGTTTGTTTGATCTCACTTCCATGGCTTACTTTGGTCTGAACTTTAGTTTACTTTTCTGCAAAATAGGATCAATGAAACGTGGCCTTATTTAAAAGGCTCAGGTGGGGGCTCCTGGGTGGCTCCAGCAGCTAAACATCTGCTTTTGGCTCAGGTTTCGATCCTCACAGTCCTGGGATCGAGCCCTGCATCAGGCTCCCTGCTCAACAAGGAGCCTGCTTCTCTCTCTCCCTTCGCTGCCCCCCCTGCTTGTGCTCTCTCTTTCTCTCTCTCTCAAATAAATAAAGTCTTTAAAAGAAAAAAAAAAAAACCAGGCTGAGGTGTTCGGTATTAAGTGAGATCATGATTATGAAAATACTTTATATATTGTAAGATACTAGGCAGTTTAATTCAATTCTGGTCATTCACATGCACCAGCAAAACACTAATGATGGAAAGGCCAGTTTACCTATTTAGTTCTACTTCTTGGTGTTTTGTTTCCCAAGAGAATCTCTTAACTGGCTCTCTTCTTGTCCCTTTCCATTTGCTCCCCCAGGGTCACTCAGGATGTGTCAACTGTCTGGAGTGGAACGAGAAAGGAGAGTGCGTATGAGCCGGAGCATCTGAGAAGCTGCTGGGGACGGGAGTGGGGAGGCTGGGAGAAGGGACTTTCCTCCTTAGTAGATCTCAGGAAAAGAGACTTTTCTGTGTACTTAAGTTTAGTCCATCACTATCAACACACAGTTGAACAATGAATTGGATGACCACCCAAACCCTGGTTTGTTTGTTCTTTTATATAATCTAATGCCCTTAACGAATAATGATAAATCCTTAGGACAAAATAGAAGAGACTCAACTAATGCTTACAAGATAACCTTGTATTCCGAGATATCTCTGTCACACTCTCTGTGGCTTCATTCCCCATGAACAGGGGAGGTGGGGTGATAACCTTGTATTACAAGGTTGAATACAAGATAACCTTGTATTCCGAGATATCTCCGGCACACTCTCCTTGGCTTCATTCCCTATGAACAGGGGAGGTGGGGTAGGGGAGTAGGGCTTAGGAACTTGAAGAGACATCAGAAACCTTCATTCTGCTTGCAGTTTGCTGGCCTCTGGTTCCGATGACCAGCACACGATTGTGTGGGACCCGCTGCACCACAAGAAGCTGCTCTCCATGCACACGGGACACACAGCAAATATCTTCTCTGTCAAGGTGAGCAGGATAAGGCATAGAGCAAGTAAGAGGCATGACTGGGTTGTGTACCTGGTTGTATTTGCCCATTTGGGTTCCACATACCCCCTGGGGTCACAGACACCTTTGTGATCTGAGCTATCTGACTGTGATTCCTGAAACCCCATCTCCTTTCCATGTTCTCCTTCCTCACTTAGAGCCACAAGGCCAGCTCCAGGTGAATTTATATTTATTTGAGTGGTGATGGTGGGGTATGGTTCCAAGCATGAACTTAGATAGCAGGAAGACCTATGTTTGACCCTCTTAATCTGCCTTTTAGAAGCTGTGTGACCTAGGCAAGTCACCTGACCTCTCTGAGCCCTGTTACTCATCTGTAAATACAAAGTAGCTTAGAAAAATCCCCTGGATTCATGAGTAAATGAATAAATAGGCCTTTAATTTTAAAATGGAAGCAGCACTCCATAAGCTTAGTATTATAGTTCAATGAGATGATTGTAAAAAGGCAGCTGGCATATGTACTTCTAGCGATTCTACATTTGAGCTACAGATTTGTTGGTGAAAGTGAGCTAAGGAGAGGTAGGAACGGGATTTAAAAATGTCTTAATACCTCTGAAGCCCTGTAGGTGGAAATGACAAGAAGTTTCTGCCTTTTGATCTCAGAAAACAGATGTGGGATTAATGGTCCACAGAAGCAAATGTGGGCCTAATGGAGAGACAGGTCTAGCGCTTAGAGCAATTTGGAAAAGGTAGAATGGGCCCTTTGAGAAGGTTGTAAATGTCCAAGCACTGAGGTACTCTCCACAACGAGAACTTATCTGACAGGTTTAAGGTTGGAGGAAATGACCTTTAAGGACCTGTCCAGCCCTGAATTTCTGTGATTAATGTATGTGAGAGAGGCTGTTCTTTGGAAAGCCTCACTAATCTGAGAAATATTTTCCTAATTAGTATCAAGAAGAATTACAAGATACATGAAGAAGAAGGTAGATTTGAGAGCTGAGAACCTACTTATCTCCCTAAACCCTGCCCTCTTCCCAAGCTCTCATTTTCACCTCCTGTTCCAGAGACCAGTCCTAGATAATTTTCTGCAGTTTTTAGAGACAGAACAATGCTGATTCACCTCTTGCATGGCAAACAGACTGTTTTCTGCCCCCTGAAAATTGTTATTAGGTTTAATTTGAATCTGTGGGGTGGGATCTGGGAATGGGATCTATGCCATCAGCTTTGGCATCGTAGAGTACAAAACATTGAGTTCAAGAACAAGAATTTGACAGTGGTCTTGATACTAATAGTGAGATTTGGGGCAGGGCCCAAAATTAAATTCACAGACCCTCAGCCTCCTGTGAAAGTGTAGAAAAGGATTCTTCTCTCTTCCGGTAGTAACAATGCAGGTATTTTTATTTAACCCACAAGCCCCGCCTGGTGGCA
>NC_081570.1:19912044-20060416 GCF_022355385.1 Mustela nigripes
ACTACAGTGTGTGAGGCCTCAAGAGCTCCCTCTTCTGTTGTGCCTGAAGTACATGCTGTTTCCAGACGGAATTAAAGACTACTGGTTGCCTCTAAAAATGATGGAATTCCGTCTGTTTCATCCAGCCCTTGTTCTGGTGAGCCCTTAGACAGTGGTGTGTGGGAAGAGTGAATTGTTGCTCTTTCCTGAACAATTAAGTCAAGTAGGACTGGACTACTACAGTGTGTGAGGCCTCAAGAGCTCCCTCTTCTGTTGTGCCTGAAGTACATGCTGTTTCCAGACGGAATTAAAGACTACTGGTTGCCTCTAAAAATGATGGAATTCCGTCTGTTTCATCCAGCCCTTGTTCTGGTGAGCCCTTAGACAGTGGTGTGTGGGAAGAGTGAATTGTTGCTCTTTCCTGAACAATTAAGTCAAGTAGGACTGGAGCTCTTTAAATGCAGATTAATGCCCCAACCCCAGCACCGGTTCAGCCTTGTTGTGGTTTGGGAGGAACTTTTCATTTAAGAAAGAAGATAATTAAATTTTTTTAACTCAAGAAAGAAGAGAAAAAGTCAACTAACACCATACCCAAACATTTTTTTTCCTTAAAGCTAGGTGATAGAACCGCACACCTTTTAAAGATTACTGTTCAGAGCTGTATTTATGGCTGTTTTGTTCTTATGACATGTCATCTGGAATATTTTATTCTCAACTTCATCTGAATGGCGGGGTTCTCATTCTTTGTAACAGCTGCAGGGAGATGTTTCCTCCTGATGCTCAACCCTTCCCCAGGGCCCAACATTTGAGCCATTTCCAGTATTTGTCATTACGAGGAGTGCTGCTCTGAGCATTTCTGCACAGGTCCCTTTTTCCTAATAGAAATTTCTCAAGAGTGGAAGTGTGGGATTAAAAGATAGAAACATCTTTTACTTTGTTACCTATTGCCAGATTGTTCTCCAGAAATATTTGAACCCAACTTAAAATACTACTTTCTTCTTAAAACACTGGAAGTCCTTTTCATTTTAAGCCTACTTTGTTATGTAATTCTCAGGTTATCAAATGGTCCTCATGAGGCAGTATTCACATGAGAATCAGACAGACTCGAGTTAACTCAGTGTTAGTGCTGAACCTCAATTTTAAGTGGGTTATTTAAAATATTGGTAAGATAAGGAACCTGCCCAGGTGTCTGGCACATGGTAAATACTTAGTAAATGGTAACAACTGTGACTGTCACCTGCTCAGCTCTTACCTGGGGAAGGGTCAGAGGAAAAGGCTTTCTTAGGTAGTTCAGTTTGGCATAAGTCAGGACTACTCCGCCGAAATAAAGGCGTATGTCCCAGTTTTTACCTTTGGGCCTGTGGGCTGATGCTTGATGCAGTTTCCTTAGTGGAGTGTCTTGGATGGGCTCATTTTCTTACCCAAAATGAAGGAAAGAGGGTGCTAACATCCAGGCTAGTCTTCTTTCCTGGCCAGCCCGACCCACACTGCCTGCCAATCTCTTCTTCGATCTCTCTGGAGCAGTTCCTGCCTCACGCTGGGGACCGCATCTTGATCACGGGGGCAGCCGACTCCAAAGTGCATGTCCACGACCTGACAGTAAAGGAAACGATCCACATGTTTGGAGACCATACAAACCGGGTGAAACGCATCGCCACAGCGCCCATGTGGCCCAACACATTCTGGAGTGCTGCTGAGGACGGGCTTATCCGGTAAGGGCCTGAGGCATGGAGTGGGGCCTGTGCCTCCCCTGCTCCCCCTGCATGTTGGCTCCCCATCCCATCCGCCCCCCGCTTCCTTCCATAGGCCTGGTTCCTTCCTGTCAGCAGAGTTCAGCCTCCTGTGTCTGCCCAGGGCAGTTTTCTGTGAATATAAAACTGGGAACATTGCTTGTTCTATATCCACTATATCCAGGCCTGCAGGCCTGCTGTCACCCAGCAGTCAGCCTCCTCTGGACTTTCACACTTGGTGTTCCCTCCACCTAGTTTTCTCTGTCCCCAGTTCTTTCCTTATTTGACTCTTCCTCGCCCTGAGATCACGTTAAGGATCACCTCCTCAGAAGCACCTTTTCTATCCTGTCTGAAGTAGGACACCCCCTCCAATCATTCTGTCTCAGCACACTAATTGTATCCTCTTTAACTCCAATCACTATCTGTAGTTCTTTAATTTTATTTACTCATTAGTTTATCTTTTTGTCTGTATCACTCACTGAACAGTGAGCTGCCAAAGCATCTCCATCTCTCTCTCATCCCTGGTTTTGTTCCTGGAGCCCAGCACAGTGCCTAGTACGTAGAGGTGCTTGATACATTCTCTCAAAGAGTTGATCAGTGGGCATATATGTGAGAAAGGGATAGCCAGCCAGAAATGGTCACGTGGGCTTTCCCCCTTCCCAGTGGCCTAGGTTATGACAACTTTGCTTCTACTTTCCTTCATCCTAAAATGGTCTCATTGCCCTTTAACTCCTTTCTTCAGAGGTGACTTTAGAACTTTTTCCTTGTCTCTCCAACCTGATTTAATGTCTCCCTTGAGATCTTGTAGGACTTTATACCCTCTTCCCCATTACAAAAGAAGAGAGATCTAGATCGCATGAACTATAAAACAGCAGTTAGAAACAGGGCACTGATGTCAGAGAGACCTGGGATCAAGTCCTACCTCTGTCACTCAGTATTTGGGGCAAGTCACTTTACCCCTGAATCTCAGTTTCATCATCTATAATGGAAATTATCATAATATCTCCCTTGGCCTGAGCATTAAAATCAAGATAGTGCCTATAAAACCTTAGGAGAGTACTTGGAAGACAAAAAGCACTTTGGTCAGTGGCAGGTACAATTCCGTGTTACCCTTGTTGACCCTCACTAACCAGACTGTGCCAGGGCAGCAGGGATAGGCAAAGCACCTAGAGTCAGAGCCTGAGTGGCACTTAGGCAAAGGTACAGTCAGGGAAAGTGTCCTAGCAGAAGGTGAGCATACACTGGACCTTGCAGAATAGGCAGGATTTGGATGGGCAAGGAAAAGCTGAGTGGACTCCCCAACTTAAGCAGAGTTCATGGAGGCAGGGGTAAGATAGCCACATGGGGGATATTTGTCATCGGCGCAGTTAGAAAGCTGAGGGACGATGTTAGCTTGAAATTGGGTCTTAGAAACCAGACTGATGAGTTTGGTCAATGTTTACTAACAGTAAGCTAGAAGTATTGAGGAATCCCCTCAGGTTTTTGAGCAGGAGAGTGATGTAACAAAAACCGTATTTTAGGAAGAGCGATCTGATGAGGTGGGCATAGAAAGGTGAGGCGGGCAGGGTGGAGATTATTGCCAGTGTCTAGGCAGGAGGTGGGTGAGCACACAGGGCACATCCTCCCAATTCTCTGTGCCTGTGTAGTGGCAGCACAGCAGTCCTCCAAACTGCCGTGAGGGGGGTTGCTGCTGCAGGGGATGTCTGACATGACCTGAGTGGGACTCAGGCTTGTCTTGATGCTAAGTGTTTCTAGATCGCTCTTAGGTGACCTCTAGATTCTCCTTTCAGTCACCTCCATACTTCTTTGTTTCCTGTAAGAAATTAGATTAAAAGTAGAGTTAAGGAGCGAAGCCAGGTGGTTAAAGGCTGTCTCCCCAGCTCTGCACTATCCCAGCTTCACATTTATGGCGGTGTCAGCTGCCTTCGGCCTCAGTGTTGTAATGGTACCTGGGAATGGCATGAGGATTTAATGAGATAATCCATGTGCAACATTTACAGATAGCACTGGACACAAAGCAGTTTCTCATTTTTAGTAATCACTAGTAATAGTACTTAATATCACTGATACCTGTAGAAGACAAACAAAAAACATTACAGTAGTATTTTCCGTAAATAGTTACATAAAGAATAAAACAGATTGTATGAGAAGCCTATTTTAGGTGCCTGGCCCATCGTGACCACTAGGGAAATGGGAATGGTTTTTCAGGGCGCCTGGCTGGCTAAGTCAGAGGAGCATTCTGCTCTTGATCTCAGGGTCCTGAGTTCAAGCCCCACACTGGGTGTGGAGAGTACTTAAAAAATAAAATGTTCCAAAAAAAAATAGTGGTTTTTGACATTCTTATTATTTAGGAACAGGTCAGAGCTGCTCTCAGTCCCTTTGTATAACAAGGCCTTAGCTTCTCCCCTGCCTCACAGGAGGACCCAACCCCCATCCCCTAACGCTGTCCTCTCTCACAGCCAGTATGACCTTCGGGAGAACAGCAAACACTCGGAGGTGCTGATTGACCTGACAGAGTACTGTGGCCAGCTGGTGGAGGCCAAGTGCCTCACCGTCAACCCCCAGGACAACAACTGCCTGGCAGTAGGGGCCAGTGGGCCCTTTGTGAGGCTCTATGACATTCGCATGATTCATAACCACAGGTATGAATAGCTCGGCCTCCCATGGCCAGGTCCCTGGGAACCTGCTGCCCCTTTCCCCCATTGCCATGCCCTCTTCTTTCTGAGATGGGTCTTTAAATTCTTGTGATTTTTTAAAAAAATGTAATCCATGTTTATTTTGTAAAATATGGAAAATATAATGAGAAAACTACCCATAATCCACCACCTGAAACAAATCACTGTGTATAATATTTTCACTTGTTCTCTTACTATGAGTATTCGTGCAGAGTTATAATCTTATACATGTAATTCTTTTTTGTACATTTAATTTTATTATTTTTTAAACAAATGTATAATATACTCAGAACCTCCACCTAAGTTGCAGACCTGAGCAGCTCTGCCAGCCTGGGTTTTCAGTCAACTCCTGGGACAGGCACAGGGGTGTCTGGCCTGCTAGACTTTCATTTGTGGGTTTGGGCGACCACTGCTGCTCCTCATACACTGCGTGACATGGAGTGGACCTTGAACCTTAACTCCATCATCTGTAAAATGAGAATAATAGGGTGGTCATGAGGACTAAGACAATGGATAGGACTTACTTGTAAAGCACTGTAATGTGTACGGCCATGGCTGTCTAATTGGTGAAACTTTGGGGTTGTTCAGGTAAGGAAGAAAGGTATCTCCTTTCAGAGGTAAAAATTTAGGTTTTCCTCTAGGGAGTGTGATCTAGACTAGCCAAGGGTAGTGCTAGGGGTTATAACCTATATGGTTTGCCTTCCCACCAGGAAGAGCATGAAGCAGAGCCCTTCGGCAGGTGTCCACACCTTCTGTGACCGGCAGAAGCCCCTTCCGGATGGTGCCGCCCAGTATTACGTAGCAGGTAGGGCTCAGTCCAGCCCTGGCCCCACATTCTTGGCTGACTCTGGGGTGGTGCAGGGAGACAGCATGGCATGGTGGTCAAGAGAAAGGGTTTTAGAGTAAGGCAGATGTGGGCTTTAATCCTGACTGCCACTGTGACCTTTGGCAAAGTATTTACCCTTGATGAGTCTTAATTCCTTTTCCATAAAAAGGCATCATAATGATGAAATGAAATAAAGTATATAAAGCAGTTAGCCTAGTGCATATAGTGAGTGCCCAACACTTGTAGCTGCTTTTATGATGAAGGTAATTGCTACCATTATTGATATGATTGACTTCACACAACTCCCTGCCCCTCTGGGGAAAGATGGGGAGCTTCACATTAGGGTAACTGAGCTTCTCCCCACAGGTCACCTGCCTGTGAAGCTGCCTGATTACAACAACCGTCTGAGAGTGTTGGTCGCCACCTATGTGACCTTCAGCCCCAATGGCACAGAGCTGCTGGTCAACATGGGAGGGGAGCAGGTATGTCCGGCTGCCCGAGGTAGCTCTGCCCTCCTTCACCCTACAGTCGGCAGCCAGGGCTTAACACCTCACTTCCACTGCCATGAGGCAGACAAGCAACAGCCTTATTGTAAATTACTTCATAGTAGGAGCAACCTGGCATTATTGGAATTCCCAGAGAGGTGCCCTGGCCTTGGCTTTTTCTGAAGCATTAGAACTGACGGACCGGTCTTCAAATGCTGGCCTTCTGTGTGCTGGGAGTTTGAACTGTGAGGGTCTTCATTCTTCTGAGCCTCGATTTCCTCATCCTCCATTTTCCTAGGAGGGAACCCTGGGGCTGAGTCAGCCTGTAGGAGTGTTCCTTGGTAATGGCAGGCTACTAACCCTTCTTTTTGCGTGTTCTCGGTCAGGATATTTAGTAAGCCTTGCTTAAATCCATTTATTCTACAAACACTCACTGAGCACTTACTCTGGGACTAGCATCATTATAAACATGAAGGAGACAGAGGTGAAATATGATGCAGCCCAGGTTGACAGGAGACATGGCAGGTGAAGCAGCTGATGAACAAGGCAAGGCGGACTATGTACCAGAGGACTGGAATGGAGAACTGGTCCTGGCTTCAGATTGCTGGGCCATCACCTGGCCTGAAGGTAGCATTAGGATGAATAGTGATGCAGTGTAGCAGAGTGGCTTAGAGCCAGACAGACTTGGTTTTGGGTCTTGGCTGTGCCACATACTACTTTTATGGCTGTGGGTAAATAAAGGTTCAGCCCATATTTCTTTTGTCTGTAAAGGGGTTGATAATAATAGTACTTCTTGGGCTGACTTGGCTGACTCTGTCAGAAGAGCATGCAACTCTTGATCCCTGGGGCCGTGAGTTCAGAGTCCTATGTTGGGTATAGAGATAACTAAAAACAATAAACTAAAAAAATAATAGTACTTCTTTATGAGGTGGTTTCTAGGATGAAATGAGGTAAGTCCTATAAAACATTTAGCCAAGTTCCTAAAGCAAAGTAAGAATTGAAAAAACGTTAAATAATAATAATTTTATGTTCACTGAGAGAAGTAAATAGCAATGATGCTTTGGGCAAATTGCTTCCCTTCTCTGAGGTTTCAGTTTTCCCATCTATAAAATGAGAAATTTGGCTTTGTGACCTCTGAGGACCTTTCAAACTTAAACACGTGATTCTAATTAATGGCGGTGTTTTAAGCAGTCCACCCTCGGGACTGGGAACTGGGAAGGTGTTCCTGTCTGAGGTTTGTTCCGTAGAACACCTCCTGGCCTTGCTGGATGGCTCCCTACTCAATACACACTGTGTTCCTGAGAGCCATCAAGCCACCAAGGCCTTGCTTCTGGCCGGCCACTTTCTTACCTCACAGCCTCCATCTCTTTTCTTGACCCTTCCACCCTAGGTCTATTTGTTTGACCTGACTTACAAGCAGCGGCCGTACACCTTTCTCTTGCCTAGAAAATGCCACTCCTCAGGGGGTAAGTTCTCTCTTGGGGTAGGGTTATCTCTGCTGGGGAGCTTGAGCGTTTGCCACTTCTGCTGAGAAAGCTGCCCCTTCCCTGTGCTGTGGCTGTGCCCCAAAAGGACTCGATTCTCTGAAAGAACGCTCTGTGTACAGTAAGAAGGAAGAGAACAGTAGGTCAGAGATACCTTCCCTCTGAAAAAGCACTTTGCGTGGCTTGTCTCTTAAGGACATCAAGTAGTTGCCCTTCCTTTCTCATCCTGGGTCAGTCTCCTCACTGACTCTTTCCTGGGGCCTGCAGTTGATTTAGGCACCTCTAAAAGTCCCGTTCTCCCCACACACACACACCCCCACCCACCCCACATCCCCCCAAATCCCACCTAAGGGTAATGCCAAGTTAAAGCTGTGTCCCTCTCCAACCAGCAGAGGGCGCACAGGCTTTTCTTTATGCACTTGCCTACCTGCATCAAAACTTGCTTTCTGGGAAGGGGTCTCACCCCAGGAGGATGGCCCACAGTGGAACCATCATATCCTCTGATGGAAGCTGGAGGGCTGCTGAGGAGCAATGGGGAACTCCTCCTGAGTTGTTGCTGTTCTTTCTCTCCATCCCTGCCAGAAGTTCAGAACGGCAAGATGTCCACCAATGGTGTATCCAACGGCGTGTCCAATGGCCTGCACCTTCATAGCAATGGCTTCCGGCTGCCGGAGAGTAGGGGACATGTCAGGTGAGGCCAGTCTGACTTGTCCAGCCCTTGCAGTCCCAATTACACCTTATGGTACCTTACAGTATAATTGAAGGGATATAAGAGCATGTTTTGTAAACCGTCCATCCAGGTACATACTTCCAAGTCTGGGGACTGGGGCAAGGGATATAATGGAGTAATGGAGTATTTCTGGATGTGGCTAGTGGTTCCAGTACTGCTCCTACCTGGTAGGATTCCAGTCATGCTCAGACTGAAGCTCCAGTCCCTTGGTATCCGTAGCTGGGTCAGGACCAGGGGATCAGCTGTCTCTTAGTACTGAGCTCTCTCTTAAAGGTGTTCTACATAGATATTCTTCCCCCATTTTATTTTTCTTTGTCCCATATTATCTTTTGGCCTCTATTCACTACCAAGCCCAATGCTGGGTATAGAGGTGTTCAAAGCCTCTAAACTTTGAGAGAAACAGAAGTCTCTATAAAGAGATACATGGGAGGAACTTGGGTGGTCACAAGGTTCAGCTCAGTGTGGGGGTGGGTGGTTAGCTATTATCATGCTCAGGAGTTTGATTAAGAATTGCCTTTGGGGAGCACCTGGGTAGCTCAACCAGTTAGGCACCCAGCTCTTGATTTCAGCTCAGGTCATGCTCTCAGGCTCATGAAATTGAGCCCCCTGTTAAACTTCGCACTCAGCACAAGTTGGCTTGAGATTCTCTCCTCCTCCCTCTGCCCACTCCCCGCTCGCACGTGCAAGCTCACACACACTCGCACTCTCTCTAATAAATAGAATCAAATTGAATCGCCTTTGGGGTGCCTGCCTGGCTCAGTCAGTGGAGGATGCAGCTCTTGATCTTGGGGTCATGAGTTTGAGCCCCATGTTGGGGGCATAGAGTTTACTTAGAGTTTAATTTTTAAAAAAGAGAGAGAGAGTTGCCTTTTACCTGTCCATGACAGTTCCTCTTGTTTTTTCACTGGTTCAGAGTATGGGGACTTCCGCCCATTACCTATTGCAGTAACCCAGACCAAGAATGGAAGTGCGCCCCTCTTCTAAATGACAGTGCAGATCCCAGGGACCAAGAAAATAACAGGTGGCCCTCAGGCAAGGCTATAGACTTCCTGAGAGACTGCTCTGACCTTCTTTGGCTGGCCCAACTTGGCTCTCCTTCCCCGTAGTCCCCAGGTAGAGCTGCCCCCATACTTGGAGCGCGTGAAACAGCAAGCCAACGAGGCCTTTGCCTGCCAGCAGTGGACCCAGGCCATTCAGCTTTACAGCAAGGCCGTGCAGAGGGCCCCTCACAATGCCATGCTCTACGGGAACCGAGCTGCTGCCTACATGAAGCGCAAGTGGTGAGTGGACCTTAGGACGGGGGATGAAGACAAGGGGCCTGATGGAGCCAAGTTGCTGAGGCCTCCAGGGAAAGTGACAGTGGCATCCCACTGCCTCCTAGGGCTCCTTAGCCCCAGGCTGCTTCTCCCCATCTCCAGACTGGAAGTCAGGAATTCTCAAGCACCAAGGAAGGTCACAGTGAAATAGTTTTGTTAAGTAGTGGTGTTTTGTTGTAAAGTGATATGGCCACTGGATAAGTAGGACTTGAGAGATTGATTAATCCCAACTGTTGGATAATTGTGCCTTGAATTGGGACTATGAAGGAACAGTGGAATTCTTGCTACATAGGAAAGAGGCATTTGGTGAATTCACTTGGTATCTGTCTGAAATGATTCTGCAGCTCCTTGACCTTGGAGCTTGCTTTTCTATGCTCTTAGACCTTTGGACTAAGCACAAACAAGATACCAGAGATCTGAAGCTGGCTGTGGGTCATGTTGGGTCATAGTGGCTGGTGGTAAAGGGGTGGGGTCCATATCCTGAAGAACCTGCTATCTTTGGAGACCATCAGGGCTCCTAGCCCTTCTGCCTGAAGCACCAGCAGGCAAGCAGGCCCCATCCCCCAGTCGGGGCCAGGACTGGAGATGGATAGAGCTGGGCCCACAGCCATTTCTGCTCCGTCTGGCATCCGTCGGCTCTGCCCAGACAGACAGGCCAGCTGGTGTGCCATCGTCTGGCTGCAACAAGGCAGGCCAGAGAGGGAAGCTTAAGAAACCCACCCAAGTTAACAGGATGGTAGATGGGGGTTTGGGAAGATGCTACCCCATTGGCCTTAGCTCACGCGTCAAGAGTTTGCCAAAGACTCAGATGGTAACCTGACTGAGGAGATGATGGTTTGGGAGCCATCCTGAGGTGTTTGGCCTCTCTGTCCCAAGAGCTGGGTAGAATATGCAGTGTCCTCATCCAGGCTTTAGACTGAAAGCTGTTTCACTCTTGCATTCTTGCTAAGAGAGGCTGATAAAGCCCTTGACATGTTCTCTGAACTCCTACTATGCACTAGATACCGGGAACACAAAGTTCTTCACTTTGAGTTCCTGTGCTCCAGAGTCCCCAGCTTCTGGGCAGAGGACAAAGACATGATCATGGTTCTCTTTGTGAAAGAGTCAGGAAGCAGTGAGTCTTTGCATGGTCAAGTAAAAGGCTGTGGGCACTAAGAAAAGTTAAGTCACTTCAGCTGGGGTCAGGGAAGTGTCAGGAAGATGAGGTATCTGATGGGCTTTGAGTGTGGGCAGACTTAGGCAAGGAAGGGAAAAGGAGGAAGGGATTATGGGGGAAGGACATTCCCAGAGAGATGGTGCGAACAAAGGCGTGGGGGTGGGGGACTGACTGAAGAGCTTGTTTGCAGAACAACAAATCCATTTGGCTGGAGCAGAGAGTTCTGGAAGGGACTGGCAGGAGATGAGTCTGTGAGGTAGCCTGGGGCCGGCCTGGGAAGGACTTGGAATGCAGAGCGGTGGCTGTTTTGGCCTGGATTCAGTGGGGTGATGGGCAGCTACTGAAGGGTTCTGAGCAGGAGAGGGATGTGCTGAGGGCTGTCCTTTCAGGGAGATTGATCTGGCAGTGAGTCTGGTGGATGGGTGAACCCTAGAGCCAGCCCACTCTCCCCATCCCCACACGCCTGCCAGTGACCCCAGAATGTCGCATTCTGTCCCAGGCCAGTCTCTCCAGGGCTGCCATCTGCTCCTGGGTGCAGTGGGAGCTGTCACCCTCTGGCTCCTGGTTGGTCTCTGTCTGGCTCTCTCCAGGAGCTCTGAGGGGCACTTTGCAGGTGGTAATTGGGTTTCCAAACAGTGCCTGCTCCTTCATCATAGCCCGTCGTTCTAACGCAGGCCAGGCCTTCAAAGCACTCTGTCCCCTGCCTGCTCCCACGCTGATGAGCTGCTTGTTCCCGATCTGAGTATGGCTATTGCAAGGGCTGAATGCTCGCTCTTTAGTGCTGTAGGAGAGGAGGGTCAGGAGGACATTTCCCCTGTCGGGCCTGCTTTGACCCTGTGCAGGAGGGTTGTGAGCTGTGCCTTGGTGGAAAGAGCATCAGTTTTGGGGAACGCTGCTTGTCACAGTTGGGTCCTAGGCCCATTTCAGCCCAGCAGGGAAAAGGGGGGGTGGCGGGAAGGCTACTAAAGGAGAAGTCCTGTGACCTGTCTGATCTATAAACGACAGGTGGGAACAGATGAGAGGTACTGGAGGAGTGTATCCTATATTCTGGCACAGGGTGGGAGAGCAGGGGACTTCCTTAAGACCCCTCCCTGCTTGCTGTCCCCCCAAAAACTGAAAACCATCCCCATCTCCCTTCATCCATGCTTTGGGAGGTTGAAGGTAGCGAGTGGGGATGATTTGGAGTTCCTGGCGTGCACACCCCCCTTTGCCATCAGCTTCCAGAGAGCTGACTCTGCCAGTCTGTCAGGCCCCATCCTTCAGCCCCGGGAGGTAGAGGCCACAGCTGCTGTGGATCAGTCAGCCAGGACAGAGGGGGGTCTGGCTGAGGGCTTGCTGCCTGCTGGTCAGACCCTGAGTCCCCAGCCTGGCACTTCTGGCTTCCCCAGACCGCCGAACTGTCCTTGAGGGCCCCCTGCCTTGGCCAGGGCTTTGAAGACCAGCCGGGGGGATTTGAGGAGGTAGTTGGAGGAAGAGAGAAGGAGGGCTTGGGGAGCCTGAAGTGGGCAAGATGCCAGGCCTTCTGCTGCAGAGCTGCAGGGGCCTGGGGTGAGCTAGTGTGCAGTTGCACTCTGTGCCCAGCAGAGGGCAGCCTGACACTGTTTTATCTTTCACACATGCGCGTACCCTGGTGCGCGCACACCATCCCTCCATCCCCCACCAAGACTTCAGGGCTCCTGACTCATCTCCTTAACATACTCTGTCTCCTGGGGAGCAGGGTCTGGGCTGAGCCAGGGTTCTTTTCGTTTACAAGCACCGTCGCCCTGAAATCTGTCAGAGGTGGGCTGAGGTGGCCCACCTCAGAGGAGACTGGGTGGACTCCTTGCTTGCCACACGGTCCTACCTCTAAGCCACACTCCCCTGCCTTCCCAGGGATGGTGACCACTACGATGCCCTGAGAGACTGCCTCAAGGCCATCTCCCTAAACCCGTGCCACCTGAAGGCACACTTCCGCCTGGCCCGCTGCCTCTTTGAGCTCAAGTACGTGGCTGAGGCCCTGGAGTGCCTGGATGACTTCAAAGGGAAGTTCCCGGAGCAGGCCCACAGTAGTGCTTGTGACGCATTGGGCCGCGACATCACGGCAGCCCTCTTCTCCAAAAATGACGGTGGTGAGTGGGCACTGAGGAGGGGTTGCTGTTACTTTGAGGTCCTGTGTGACATGCTGGAGAAGACATGGTTCTGAGATTAGAGAGGCCTGGATTCTTAGGCTGATTCAGAAATTATGTGAGGTTGGGTCACTCACTTGGTCTCTTTGAGACTCAGTTTCCCCAACTGTAAAGGGGGAATGATAGCACCTCCCATTTAAGGTTTCTCTTGAGGATTAACAATAGTATGTTTAAAGCACCTGGCTTAATGCCTAGGACTCAGGACAGGAAGAAACTGAGCCCAGTCTGCATAGCTCCAGCTGGGCCTTCTCACCGGCTCACAGAGACAGGGTCTTAGTTGTTACATTGGACATCTGAGTAAGAGGCAGCAGTGGGGAGTTGTACTCCTTCCAGTCTGGCTGATTGCAGCAGAGGCAGCAGTGGAAGGCAGTGGAAATGCCTCACGCATGCAGCTCTGCCGTGTGGTAACCATGTGACCTAAGGTAACACACAGCCAGCCTCCCTGACCCCACGGCCTTGCCTCCACAGAGCTCATTTGAAGCCCTGTCCAGCTCTGCTCAGTAGCATTGGAGGGTGAGCTGGGTGTTTGTGATGAAGACATGGACCCTCACCTCTCTCCTATGCAATTTACTAACCATGCGACTGATGCATTGTTTGAGTAGTTATCCAGCATCTACCACATGCTAGACACTGTGCTGGGTTGTGGGTGTACAGCTGTGGACAAGTCAGATGGGATTCGTGGAGTTTACAGCCCTAGCAAAGGAACCAAGCAATGAAGGAGAAACAATGTGATGAGTGCCATGGGGGGCTGATACGGTGCAGGTGCCTGGGGCAGAGCTTAATGTCAGGCTAGGGTTCTAGAGGAGGAGACATTTAATCTGAGATCTCAGGGATGGGGAAGAAGAGGTAACTAGATAAAAAGTATACCTGTGGGAGGAAAAGATTTCTGGCCTAGGAACCAGCACATGCAAAGGCCCTGAGGCAGGCAGAATCAAGGCACTTTTAAGGCACTGAGAAAACTGTTGTGATTTTACCCAAGGCACTGAACTGATCAGTGCCTCATTTGGGATCTATAACTCATCTTCCAGTGAGGAAGGGCTTAGACTTTACTCCTTTCAGAGCTGTAGGTCTACTTAGAAAAATTACCCTTTCAAGTCTCTCAGTAGTGCTTCACCTTCTCCTCCCTGCCTCTTACCTCCACAGAAACAGACTGTGGGCCTGTGCATCCTTGGGACTTCCAGACATTGTTCTGGGACCTGAGCAAAGGCCCTTCTAGCATCCAAAGTCCCCTCTTGAACATCCTCAAGGGTTACGTCCAAAAATGCTTCTTCCTCACAGTCATTCTCAGCTTTCGAGGGTAGGAGTAGAGGCAGATAGCCCTACATTGTCAGCACATGAGCTGAAAACAGGGCCGGGGTAGAGACAAGGTAGGGGAGGGAAAATAAGGACAGGTCTCACCTTTCCTTGCTCTCTGACCCTAGAGGAGAAGAAGGGAGCCGGCGGTGGTGGCGGCGGCCCTGTCCGCCTCCGCAGTACGAGCCGCAAGGACTCCATCTCAGAGGATGAAATGGTGCTGCGGGAGCGAAGCTACGACTACCAGTTCCGCTACTGCGGCCACTGCAACACCACAACGGATATCAAGGAGGCCAATTTCTTTGGCAGGTCTGAGGCCCTGAAGAGGAGGAGGGCACAGCCTGGTTGGCAGCAGGAGACTGGGGGGTTGTGGGGGCATAATGCTTTCAGAAAAGTCTCAAATCCCAGTTCTGCCTCTGTATCCTTAACGAAATGGCTTCACCTCTGTGGGCCTGTCTCTTCATCTATAAAATGAAACAAGCCATCCCCACTCATGGGGCCATAATGAGGATTTGTGAGGTAATCCACAGAGCATCCAGCATGGGGTCTGGACTCTGCCTTTATCCCCTGCCCCCTCTCCCTCTGTCTCCATGTGCCAGAGCTTGGTCTTGATGTGGATGCTTGGAGCTTCCTTCTGCTGGGGTATAAGGCCAGAGCCCTCAAAAGCTGGCAGTCTTAGCACACTTGTGTTCTCAGAGCTGTGCCCCTGGTACTGTGGTACATAGCCCATGTCTCAGACCCCGTCACCCCCAACCCTCCTTTGTATATGGTATACCTTCTTGGGGTAAGTGAAACCCTTGAGTGTTGAGAGTCTCTCCGTCAAGATCCCGTCTAAGTGTCAGTGGTGTGTAAGGGGGTTGTGAACCCAGGAAGCAAGGACTGCTGGGAAGGCTTAGACAAGAGTGTTCCCAGAAATTGAAGAGATGCAGGATTGATCCCGCACCCAGGGAGCTTATAACTTGTGTTGAGGGAGAGTATCTTGGAGGCACCCAAGCAGTCCCTGATCTTAAGCTTAATAGCTGGACAGCGACTAAGGCTGTGCAGTATGGAGAGGATTGCCGTGTGTGGGAGTTCTGAGTCAAGTGAAGACCCCAGAGTTCCCTGCTCCCCTTGCCGTAAGCCGTACAGCCTCTACTTGAGGCTGTAGGGCAGTACCCCACCTGACCTCCCTGCCCTTTGCCCCTCTGCCAGCAATGCTCAGTACATCGTCAGTGGCTCTGACGATGGCTCCTTCTTCATCTGGGAAAAGGAGACCACCAACCTGGTCCGCGTGCTCCAAGGGGACGAGTCCATCGTCAACTGCCTGCAGCCACACCCCAGCTACTGCTTCCTGGCCACCAGCGGCATTGACCCTGTTGTGCGGCTCTGGAACCCCCGGCCAGAGGTGAGGGTGTGGAGAAAATGGCCCAAACTGGACAGGGACAAAGGTTGGGCTGGACCCTGGCAAGGCCTCCGGCTGGGCCTGGGAGGATTGGGGAGAGAAATGAGTCATTCAGACATGGAAGCCGCTGGGATGAGTGAACTCCTACCTGAGGGCCCAGCACTGTGTCATGGTGGGAGCCATCAGTTCCAAATGCAGTAGGCAGCCCCAGGGGGAAGAGTAGGCACCTGCCTTCTCAAGGCACATCCCTGAGCAAGCTGAGGGGATGAGACTCCCATACAGGAAACAGTAACCAAGGACCGGCTGCAGGAGGCCGGGAGGGAACTGGAGCAGCCCCAGTGCCACCTCATGAGAACAGCCCCTCAGGGGCTCCCTAGGGACCTCATATACCACTGTGTTGTGTCCCCCAGAAGCTGGACAAAAGCCAGTCCCTTGTTACATGGGAAGTATGCAGGCTTCGGAATCTTTGCGAGCCTAAGTTTGAATCCTGGCCCCTTCACTCACTGCCTAAGGGACTTAACCATCTCTGGCCCAGGTTTTTATCTGTACATTGGAATGGGTATGACAGCACCACCTCAAAACGTTGCTTTAAGGATAAAGAAGTGATGCCTGTGAAGTGTCCAGTCCACAGGGACACTTAGGAGGATGTGGTCCCCTCTACTCCCAGGGTGGGTAGCCAGGCAGGCTGGCCTGAGGCCTCCCCTGCCCTCTGCCCCACTTCCCTCCCCTTTCTAGCCAGCAAAACAGAAGTGAAGTGGTGTATCTAATTACAGGGGCAATTTACTGTGAATTTTAAAGAGAACCCTACAGGCCTCTCCCATGAGAGGAGGGAAAAAGAAGGATACAGGAAGGGTTGTTGGGAGTGATGACGGAAGAGTAGGATGGGGGGTGTTGCCTGTTCCTCCTGCCTTGGGTATCTAGTAGGTGTGCCCAGCAGACCCTGGTGCAAGTCCTCCCACATATATCCATGTATGGGCCCCCCATGTGTGTAACCCCATGTGGTAAGCCCCACCATTTCCTGTATGGGGCCCCGCCAATAGGTACCCCCATAGGGGTAAGCCCCCCCCAGTGTGTATCCCAGCACCTCCATATATATCTCAGTGTATTGTGTCCCCTTCCAGTGTGTACTACCAGATGGGTCCCATATGTATAACCCCACATGGCATGTCTCCCTCATATCTGTATCCTGGTAAGCACGTGTCCTGTACGTATCCCCATATGTGGGTTCCCTGCATCCGCATCTACATAGGATATACGTACAGCCCCACGTACATCTCTTGATGTGTCCAGCCACCTCTATGTATACCGCCCCATCTGTGTGTGTGTGTGTGTGTGTGTGTGTGTGTGTGTGTGTGTTTGCCAACCTCCCTCACACACTTCTCTCCCGGTGCTGTGTGCCTTCCCCATAGAGCGAAGACCTCACAGGCCGAGTTGTGGAGGACATGGAGGGTGCTTCCCAGGCCAACCAGCGGCGCATGAACGCCGACCCACTGGAGGTGATGCTGCTCAACATGGGCTACCGGATCACAGGCCTGAGCAGTGGGGGTGCGGGAGCCTCTGATGATGAGGACAGCTCTGAGGGCCAGGTTCAGTGCCGGCCCAGCTAGACCCTCCTTGCTCTGGTCCCTGGCCCCTGCTACTGGCTGGACCCTCCACCATGGGCAGGAGGTCAGGGGGTTCTGTTTTGGTTTGTCTTCCCCCTCCCCCCATTTTTTTCATTTCCCTGTTTTGTTTGTTAGTTTGGCATTGGGGGTGGGGGGTTGCTACAACTCGCTGGCTTTCAGACTTTGGGGCAGATTGCCCCTTGACTGGCCTCAGCTCTGAGCAGAAGAGCAGGAGGGGAAGCCCCTCCAGACACCACCCACCTCCCATGTCCCTGGAGGGCTCTGGCCCGCCTCAGGTTGGGAGGCAAGGGCCAAAGCTGTCTTCAAGGACTGCCCTACACTTCAGTTGGCGGCAGGAAGAGGGTGGAATTCCAGTCCGTAAGGGCTAGCCTTGACCTGTTGCCACGCTTGCTCCTAGGGCAAGGCTAGCTCCTCTGTGGCTTCAGGGAAGGTTCTGAAAAAGGATGGGGTCCCACCCTCCCTCCAGAGCCACCGTGTCAGGGTGGAAGCCAAAGGAAGGTGGGAGTCCTGCAGTAGGCAAGGCAAGGCCCCTGCCTGGGCACGAGAGTGTCCTCGCCCTTCTCCCAGTGCTGGCTCCGGACCCTGCGCCTGCGCTCACTGGCCACCTCCGGGGGCTTAGCCTTTCCCAAGGGCCCTGGCAGAGGGTGGGGCAACACGCCATAGCCTTCTGCACTGCACTATGACCACTCCCACTCCCCTTTCTGGGGGCTCCTTGGCCTCACTGTGACCTTTCTGCCAGAGCTCCCAGCCAGGCCCACTCTGCTGAGGTGGCGCTCCCTGCTAAGGGCCCTTTCTGCCCTTCCTCCCACCCCACATGCTGAGCCGCCACAAAGACCAAAGAAGTGATGGCTTTTCTCTGTCCCCCTGCTGCTCTGGGGGGAGGGGGTGGGTCTCCTGAGCCACTCAGATGGGAAAATCCCTAACTTGGCCCCCTCCCTCCTCAGCAGCCCCAAGCTTAACACTGGACAGCAGTCACCCCACCACTCACCAAGCCGCTCTCTGCCCCCTCGGCTCTCAGCTGGGAGCCTCTCCTGACAGTTGCTCAGCCTCCTCCCCTTCTCCCTCCTTCTCCCCTCAGTGCTTACTTGGCTCCAGCCCTCCAGCTGCAGCCTCTGGGGAGCAGCAGCCTCCCTTCTTCCCTCCCTCCGCCCTTCCCTCCCTCCGCCTGGTCTCTGCCAGGTGCCTCCTCTCAGCCAGGCTTCCGAGCAGCCCTGGAGACAGGAGGGCCACGTTAAAAGCTTTTTCACAGTTTTAAGAAGACAGGGGGGGTGAGGATAGTGGTGGGGGGTCTGGCACCATCTCGTCATTGCTTTAATCCCAGCAACACAGGTGGCAGCTTCTCCCCCCTCCTCCCCACCCAGTCCCTCTCCCACCCCCTCTTCTAGCTTGGTAATGAAGTATATTTATTGGTGAAGGAAACAGCTGCTGCTGCTTTTCCTGCTGCTGGGACTTGCTCCCCTGTCTCTTCTCCATGACCTTTCTCGAGCCAGGGAGGGGAAAGCAGGAGTACTGGGGCTGGGCCCTGGGGCCCAGGGACCAGCAGGGGCCCCTTTTGCTTTCCTGTGTTCGAGCCACCTGCCATTTCCTCTCTGCCTCCTGCCCGCCCGTCCTGTGTCCCCCATCTGTCCCCACCCACCCCCCAACCTGCCCAGCCTGGGCCCTGCAGTGTGGAGAGACACATAAGCCTTACTGTCCTCTGGGGGCAGGAGCCGAGCCTTTTTGTTGCTCCGCTCCCAGGAGAGTGAGGGTGACGCAATTGATTAAAACCATTTTGTTCTAGGTGTGGCTGCTGGCATTTGTGGGGTGCAAATGGGTCTTGGAACCAAAGTGAGGGTACCTGATCCTCACTGCTGTAGCTATGTGACTTTGAGTAACCACACCTCTGCTGGGTAGAATGAGGCCTGCCTTGGAGGATCCCTGTGAGCAGTGGCCTCCTAGCACAGCGAGGCTGAGTGCAGCAGCGCCTGGCCCCGGTGGCTGTGAATTGCAATAATCAGCTTTCACTCTCCAAGCTGTTTTCTCATCTCTAAAATAAGGAGGTTGAAGTCTTAGTGGCTTTTCAAACTTCTAAAATCAACCCAAACAAGAAATACACATTCTACATTGTGATCCAAGATACCCATGCTTATTTGTGTGTATATAATGAACATAAGCTTTACACAATAATATTTACCGTGCTATATGCAGTGTGTTCTAGTGACCATTCTGTTTTACTAAGGCAAAAGAAGGCTGGCCATAACCCACTAAATGGATTTCACAATGTGATGTGCCCTGGATTAGAGGGTATCTTAGACCAGAGGTTCCCAGACTTTCCCAGCTCATAGCACTCACCCAGCATTCGTGGCTCAGTAATTTTCTCATGGAGCCTCTAAACCAAAAGAAATGCCCAAGAGTTCTATTTATCAAGTAATTATACTCAAATTACATAATAAGAACTATGTGGTACCAAGTCACTTTTTTTTAAAGTACTTATAAACTAGAAGAAACGGTATTTTTATTTCATTCTTAAATACAATAACTAATGGGATCTGTGTGCTTGTTGGGCACTATAAAGCTTCTCAAACTTTCTAATCCCATTGGACGGTACTACCTATTCCACACTGACTTTGAGTTGCTTTTCACAATAGCGACCACCAAAAACCCAGCTTCTAAGATGATCTAACCAAAGGAATGTATCTAAACCTAATGATGAAACTGTGATCTACCTTGAACTAGTAGATCTCTCCGTAGCCAACAGATGTTGAGTGTCTCCCAAATTTAAAATCCCCTACCATGTGCTCTATGAACTTGTTGGGGCCTTTCAAGGTTGTTGATGCACAGTTTCAGGGCTGTGATTCAGTATTGTGGGAACAATAGCTTCACTACTGAAATTTTGTCATTCTTCTGTTTGTACATTTGGAAAGAACAGCGTGATGGGAAGGCAGCAGGGAATGCTAGGGTATTCTCGGTTTAATTCAGGAGACAGGAAGGAGATCCTGACAGAAACAGAAGCACAGTAGGTGGTGTTATGAAGCAGGTGTTTTGGACCACTGTCACTTCTTTGTGTCCAAGATGAAGTCTTTTGACAGAGAGAGAGATCACAAGTAGGCAGAAAGAGAAGGAGAAGCAGGCTCCCCACTGAGCAGAGAGCCCAAGGCGGGGCTCAGTCCCTGGACCCTGAGATCATGACCTGAGCTGAAGGCAGAGGCTTAACACACTGAGCCACCCAGACACCCCCAGCATGAAGTCTTTAGAACTCAAGACATTTGCAGACCAGGCAAGGGAGGGGGCAGTGTCCCAGGTCAAGAGACTAGTGTAAAGTCGCTGGTTCCCTCCTGGAGCCCAAGTGATTCAGTTCAGCTGCACTGTTCAGGGAGGAGTGGCTCATGGGCTGAAGGGGCAGTCCAGCTGCAGAGGGCTCCCCATGCTTGATGAGGGGCTGTAGGCTGGACCCTGGAAGCAAGAAGGAGCCACTGGAAGACTTCATTCACAAGGGGCTCCCTTTCACTTGGAATTGGTACTCCCCCCCACACCCTTTTTGTAAGTAAACTTTGTCTTTCAGAGCACTTTTTTTTTTTTTTTAAAGATTTTACTTATTTGACACAGAGAGAGAGATCACAAGTAGGCAGAGAGGCAGGCAGAGAGAGAGGGGGAAGCAGGCTCCCCGCTGAGCAGCAAGCCTGATGCAGGGCTCGATCCCAGGACTCTGAGATCATGACCTGAGCTGAAGGCAGAGGTTTAACCCACTGAGCCACCCAGGCGCTCCTGTCTTTCAGAGCACTTTAAGGCTTACATTCAGTAAGACTCCCATATATCCCCCTCTCTCCCTGACTCAGTTTCCCCTATTATTAACGTCTTGCATTACTGTAGTGCATTTACTACAATTAATGAACCAATACTAATACATCATGATTAACTAAAGCCCGTAAGGTCACTTTCTTTATAGTTCTGTGGGTTTTGACAAATGCATAATGTCATGTATCCATCATTACACTGTCATGCAGAATAGTTTTTGCCCTAAAAATCCCCTGTGCGAGGGCACCTGGGTGGCTCAGTGGATTAAAGCCTCTGCCCTCAGCTCAGGTCATGATCCCGGGGTCCTGGGATCAAGCCCTTTAAGATGTCATTTCTTCCCAACCTAATCTATAGTTTCAGTGAAATCCCAATCAAAATCCCAGCAACTAGTTTTGAGAACATTGGCAAATGGATTCTAAAGTTTATAGAGAGGCAAAAGACCCTGAATAGCTAACGACAATAATGAAGTCAAAGAAAAACAGAGGAGGATTGGCATTACCCAACTTTACTATTTATCCTAAAGCTATAATAGTAAAGACAGTGTGGTACTGGCAAAGGACTAGACAAACATCAATGGAATGAGTGGAGAACCCAAAAGTAGATCCACATAAATACAGTCAGCTGATCCTTGCCAAAGGAGCAAAGTCAGTTCAATGAAAAAAAGGACAGTCTTTTCAATAAGTGGTGCTGGATTTAAACACTGTACACCAAGGGCGCCTGGGTGGCTCAGTGGGTTAAGGCCTCTGCCTTCAGCTTGGGTTGTGATCCCAGGATTCTGGGATAGAGCTCCACGTCAGGCTCTCTACTCAGCGGGGAGCCTGCTTCCCGCTCTCTGTCTACTTGTGATCTCTGTCCAATAAATTTTTAAAATCTGGGGCGCCTGGGTGGCTCAGTGGGTTAAAGCCTCTGCCTTCGGCTCAGGTCAGAATCCCAGTGTCCTGGGATCGAGCCCCACATCGGGCGGTCTGCTCCGCAGAAAGCCTGCTTCCTCCTCTCTCTCTCTCTCTTTCTGCCTGCCTCTCTGCCTACTTGTGATCTGTCTGTCAAATAAATAAATAAAATCTTTTAAAAATAAATAAATAGATAGATAGATAGATTTTTTAAATCTTTTAAAAAATAAAAATAAAAAAATAAACACCGTACACCATTCACAAATGTTAACTCAAAAGGGATCATAGACCCAAATGTAAAAGAGACTTCTAGTCTAGAAGATAAATAGGAGAAAATCTGGGTCACCTTGGGTTTGGTGATGAGTTTTTAGAAACATCTAAAGCACAGTCCATGAGCGAATTGATAAATCGGGTTTCATTAAAAACTTCTCCATGAAGTCATTACAAGAATGAAAAAGACAGACCAAGGACTGAGAAAATAATTTGCGAAACATGTCAGATAAATATAAATATAAAATAAATATAAATGTAAAATAAAAGATACCCCAACATACACAAAGATCTACAAAGACCTCTAAATATTCAACAATATGAATACAGACAACCCAATTTTTAAATGGGCAAAAGATCTGAATAGATACTTCACCCAAAAAGGATATACAGGGGACTAATGAGCATACAAAAAGATGCTCAGCATTATGTTATTAGGGGATTGCAAATTAAATCAACAGTGAAATCTCATTACATACCTATTAGGATGGCTGGATTTCAAAAACTGACACTACCAAACACTGACAGAGATGTGGAGCACCAGGAATTCTCATTGCTGGTGAGAATGCAGAAATGGTACAGCCACTTGAAAAGACAGTTTGGCAGTTTCTTACAAAGCTGAATATAGTCTTACTGTAAGACCCAGCAATCGTTCTTCTTAGCATTTAACCAAATGAGTTGAAAACTTACATCTGTGCAAAAACCTGCATACAGATGTTTGTTGCAGCTTCATAATTCCCCAAACTTGAAGCAACCAGGAAGTCCTGCAAAGGGTGAACTGATAAGTTGTGATACAGACACACTGCTATTCAGTGATAAGAAGAAATGAGCTATCAAGCCACAAAAATATGGGGGACACCTAAATGCATATTGCTTTATGAAAAAATCCAGCCTGAAAGTCACGCTGTATGATTCCAACTATATGACATTGTGGAAAAGGCAAAACTGGAGTAAGAAAGGTTGCATGGTACTCCATTTTTAATTATGTTTCTGCTTGTGTGACTCACCCAAAACTCTCACCAGCCTTACTGATAAGAGAGGCGGGTTCAGGGATGCGTGGGTGTCTCAGTTGGTTAAGCATCTGCCTTCAGCTCAGGTCATGATCCTAGGGTCCTGGGATCAAGTTCCATATTGGGCTTCTTGCTCAGCCAGGAGTCTGCTTCTCCCTCTGCCTGCTGTACCCCCTGCTTGTGCTCACTCTCTCTCTTTCTCTGACAAATATTTTTTAAAAAACCAAACTTTGATAAAAACGAGAGAGGTGGGATCAGATAAGCCCACCCAGTGAATGCATAGCAAAACAGTTTTTTAAAATATATATTTTTTAAAGATTTTATTTATTTGACAGAGCAAGAGAGCACAAGCAGGCAGAACAGCAGAGGGAGAGGGAGAAGCAGGCTCCCCACTGAACAGGGAGCCTGATGGGGGACTCACTCCCAGGACCCTGGGATCATGACCTGAGCTAAAGGCAGACACTTAACTGACTGAGCCACCCAGGCGCCCTAGATTTTTTTATTTTTAAGAAATCTACACCCAGCCAATGCGGGGCTAGAACTCACAACCTCAAGATCAAGAGTTGCAGGCTCTACCGACTGAGCCAACCCTGGCAAGCAAAACAGACATTAGAATTGGCCTCCCTGTGGGGAACCTGGGTGGCTCAGTTGGCAAGCATCTGAGTCTTAACCGTAGGGCCATGAGTTTAAGCCCCTGTCACCATGCTGGGCTCCACACTGGGCAGGGAGCCTACTAAAAAGAATTGGGCCACCTGTGTTTGTGGTGGGTAGGTGTGGCCCTAGAGGCCTGCTCCGCTGTCTCTGTGCTTCAGCACATGCTGAAATATGCTGCAGAATGTAAAGGGCAATGAGAAACCATCTAGCTCAGAGGTTCTCCACTCTGGCTGTGCTATCCGAATCATCCAGGATTCATTCATTCATTCTTTCATTCATTCATTCATTCATTCATTCATTCATTCTTTTCTTCTTTCTTTCAAGAGGGTGGGAGTGCCACAGAAAGGGAGGTAGGAAGAGAGTCTGAGGCAGCCTCCCATCCGTGCTCAGTATGGGGCCCACCATGGAGCTTGATCTCATGACCCTGAGATCATGACCTGAGCCAAAATCAAGGGTCGAACTGAGCCACCCAGGCGCCCCTCACCCAGTATACTTTAAAAACTAAAACTGTCCCACCCCAGAGATTGTTTTAATTGATCTGAGGTAAGACCCAGGCATCCAACCATTATTTTTAAGCATCCCAGATTCATTCTAAGTATGGCCAGAGCTGAGGATCACTGATCTATCCCTAAACTCCACGTTTTTGAAAGAGAGAGAAGGAGTTCCAAAGAGGGGCAGGAAAAAGGGAAGGCTGTGCAAGGACCTCAGAAACAAAACCAGGACTGGATCCCTAATCTCTGATTCCTAGTCCAAGTGTTTAAAAATCATTTTATTATTTAAATGTTGTGACACTTTTTGAGCTCTTCCTCTGTACCAAGCCCTGGCTTAATAAAAGTGCAAACAACAGACTAATCCCTGACCTCCTGGAACCTCCACGTTATCTGGAAGATGTGGGCTAGAAATGCAGATTGTGCATGGTCCCTGTAAATTGAATTTCCCTGGGAATCATGAGTCCTCCCCTGTACCTTCTGCCATGGAGTTCCCCACCATTTGCTAGGCTCTGTGTCAGGCAAGGGTGGTGTGGGAGGAAAGCATTCTGATGGACATGATGGCAGGCATGCGCTACTCTATTCTATCTTGTTCTGCTTCCTGCTCTCATTTCTTTCTTACATATATAAACTAGCCTGGTCCTAATGAGGCTATAGTTTGCACCTATTTTGTGATTTACAGAATCTCAGGCTGGTCTCAGCCTTATCACTCTTCAGTAGACCTAAGCCAGCTTACCAGCAGAGAGAGCCAGGGTCAAGAAGGCTCCAAACCCCAACTCTGTCTAGTAGGTACTTAGATCTCAGAAAAGCTCCTGAACCTTTCTGGGCTCATATTCCCGATCAATAAAATGGGTATTTTGATATCTGCTCTGGTTATTTCACTACATTGTAAAAGGCCCCAAATCACAGTGAGATTATGTGCATCAAAGTGCTTTTTAAGTAAGAGTTCTATAGTTGTGTGGTTTTCACTGCTACAGTAGCTAACATTGAGTGTGTATTTGGGGCCAGGAACTGTTCAGGTCTAGCTGGTCAAATAAACCTTACAAGAACTAAGATGTGAATTATGGTTTCCCGTTTTAGATATGCAGAAACTGAGTGCAACAGGCTCAGTTACTTTCCAAAGGACAACCACTGACAGGGCTTAGGTGGAAACACTGGGTTTGTTGGCTGACTCCAGAATTCACATATGTAACTGTCTTGCTTTACTGCCCACCAGGAGTAGGAGACTTAGTTCTGGTCCTAGCTGTGCTTTTGATAATCTTGGGCAAGTTTGCCCATCTATAAAACCGAACAGAGAAGGAAGTCATTTTGTAAACTCTAATGTCCAAAGGGTCAGAGTGTCTGTAAACTCTAATGTCCAAAGGGTCAGAGTGTCTGTTCTCAGATGGTCCTCTCCCTACCATGGAAAGGTTTGGAGCCATCCTGGAAGATAGTTCAGGGCTTAATGGGGAGAATCCCAATCTCCAGGACCCAGAGAAGGTAATGAGTGGAGTAGAAACAGAAAGGCTGAAGTAGAAACAAAAGGCTGAAGAGAGGACTCTGCCCTTCCACACTCCAGACACTGCATGATGCCCAGCAGCAACTCCAGCCTGCTGCGGTGACCCATGACCGCCCCTGGCTCAGCCCTGCTGCCCGGGGTTATTGATTGAGGTGATTCTTCCCCAGAGTCCTTAAGGAGACCATCTATGATCAACAAATAGCAACGGTGACATTCCCTGAGCACTTCCTATCTTCCGGGTGCTGTGCTTGGCTACAGGGACCAATAGATCCATTCAGACCCCTTCTCAAGGAGTTCACAGTCCCTCAGGGGAGACAGACAAGTAAACAGCTAATGCTAATGCAAGTACACATGAATATTCAATAGGTAGAAACACAGCCTTCGTGCTCTGGGAGCAAAGAGGGAACATTTGCCAGAAACCTTGAAAGTAGTATAGGAGACTAGGGGAAGGGCATTCCACTAAAGGAACAGTGTGAGCAAAGACATGAGGTATGAAGTGCAGGAATCATTTTCTGAAGGGCAAACAGCCCAGCGAGGTTAACCCCGAGCAAATCCCGAAGGGCACAGTGAGAGATGAGGCTTGTAAAGTAGGCTGGGGTTTAGAGCCAGACCATGGGGGCCTTGAATGCCAGGATGAGGAGTGAGACAGTCTGAGGAAGGAGGTGTGTGAGCCTGGGGGACTCAGAGATGGGGCCAATGGGGGGGGGGGCTGACTCCCACCAAGAGAATGTGCCCTGAGTTCACCCTTCAAACAAGCAGCATCTTGCCCTCGAAGATTTCCCAGTTTGACAGTTCCGGCTCTCCTATCCTTCCCTCCCCCAGCCAGCCCTGTAAGTGGATCCAGATGGTCATTCCTATTTTAGGTCGGTGTGTGTGTTGAGGGGAGGGGTAGCAATGAGTCCTATCAATCCTTTCCTGAGCTGTCAGAGGAGCTTCTTCCAGGACCCTGCTGTGATCCTCTGAGCCTGGAAGGAAGTGTTAGTCTTTGATGGAGATTTCCCATCTGTCTGTGGGTGATAGAGGTGGCAGCAGCAGAGTAGGCAAGGCACAGGCTAGGGAGGCTTTTACATTGGGTGAGAAAACCCAGGTGATATGTGCATATGAGAGGGGGCTGTGTGGACAGGCTAACGGGTGGCAGGGGGAGAAGGTTGGGGGAGAGGCCCCAGAGAAGTCAGAGGAGCTGGCTGCTTTCTCCAGGAACCTGGCCATCTTCATGCCTCTGCTTCTGTAGCTGCCTAGGTCGAGGAGCTAAGGATCTCTGATCAGACACTACTCCTGAGCACTGTGCCCAGCAACACCCAAGGGCCCCTTTAAAAAGCTTGGGACACCAAGAGGTAGCAGGTGATGAGCTAGGTTCCTGCCCTCGGACTGTGTGTACCCAACATATGATACCCAGCTTTTAAGTGTATGCCATTCATTCGTTTTTGCAAATACTAAGCAGATGATATATACTCAACACTACTAGGCACTACGTTTGCAGAAGTAAACAGGACAAGGATAGTCTCTGCTCTCAAGGAGTTTCCAGCCTAGTGGGGGAATCCAAGAATGCAGAGCTACAAATGTGCTATGAAGGAAAGGAAGAGGATGTCTCAAGGGAGATTAACGGGCTTTCTGATTTTGATTGGGAAGGACTCTAGGAGAAAGCCACATTTAATCTGAGACTTGAAGGATAAATAGAAGTTAGCCACTTTAAGGGGGTGGGGAACAGTCAGAAGAGGAATGTAAGCCAAGTCCCTGGGGGCATGAAAGAGTGTGGCACGTGAGAGGAACTGATACAAAGGCCTGTGGCCCTTAATGTAGTGAACAAGCAAGAAAAAAGGTAAGATGCAGGGTCTTGTAAGCTATGATTAGATATTTATGTTTTATCCTAAGTATAGGGAGAAGCCACTGAAGGCTGGCAGAATAAAGGTGGTCCTTGTGTTACTACTACCAAATTATGGCAGACCCTAAGAAAGACTTAACTTTGGTTGTTTATTCATCAATATATGTAAAATAAATGACTAAAGGGCACCCACCAACCCTGTGCTAGAATTATGGATTGACAGTGATGATGGAGGAATATGTAAGGCAAAGACCTTTCTTAGAGCCTGTGACATGGAAGAGATTAGGTATCGTGATGAATCAAGAAGTAATGTAATTTATTCATTCAACAAACATACACTGCACACCTAATCTATGCCAAACTCTGTGCTAGATGCTGGTGTTGCTCTGCAAAGATAATGCACGACACATGGGTCACAGGAGAGGCACAAACCTACTCAGAATCGTTTTCAGTTGTGATATCTGTAAGGCCTTTATAAAACATCCGTTCAATCATTAAATCAAGAAACATCTAGTGGGCATCTGCTCTGTACTAGGAGCTATACGATAGCTACTGAAGTCAAGGAACTTAGATTTCATAACAGACATACCCCCCAAAATGCATTAAAATATTAAGTGCTACAAACAGGAGAGCAGGGTTTCTATGGGAGGAAGGGTAATTCAATGGAAGAAAAAGACGTTCCTAAAAAGGCATTGCGCCCATTTTTCTGATTTGTCCCTACCTCCTCCCAGCCCAATTTTTAGCTGCTACCTTCCTTCTTGTCCCCGTATTTTCCCTTCCCATCCCAACAGATTCCATTTTCTTTGGCTATCTTGGCATCCTTTAAAAAACCCAAAGAATCCAAGATTTAAGCCTGCCTGCTTTATACTGGTTGTGTGTCATCTCGGACAATTAATGAACTTCCCCGAGCCTCAGTTTCTCCATTTGCTCCATGAAGGGATCGGAGCACATCTAAGGTTTGAGATTTATTCCAACCAAGGTGATATTCACACTCCTGCACACTGCGCTCTGCAAAGCCTCTTTGCACGGCTGCACGCATCCCTGCACCCCCACCCCCGTGCCACCTGGCAAACATCGAGACAGCTCAAATACCTCCCGGCAAGCCTCCCCTGCGTACACGCACACCACACAGCATTTTAGCCTGACCTTCCTCTCTCCGCTGCCACTGCCTCATGAGAGCCCACAGAATGGAAAGGACAAGGGACGCAGACTTGGGTTTGAGTCTTGGCCACTCACCTCACCTCTTGGGCCTCAGTTTCTCACATGTAACCTAGGGGAAATACCTAAATTCGCATGTCGAACCAGTCTATGGGGATTAAAAACAGTGTATGTCAAGTGCTTGGCACCTAGGAAGCGCTCAATAAACAGCGGCTGTACCCCACCTCTTGGGAGGCCTCAGCGTACTGAATTACGAAGTTGTCGGTCGGTCTCTCGCGCTAGACTGCGCGCCGCCTGAAGGCATCCCCTCCTCAGCGCTGCAGCGCGGGCGCAAACACGCGGGGCCAAGGGGCGCCGAGGCAGGGGGCCAGGCGGGCCGGGCCCAGAGGGATGCGGCCCCAATTCCCGGGGGGAAGGCGAAACCAGCGGACCCCACCTCCGGGAAGTGACGCCACCAGGCGAGCGGCGCTAGAGCAGGGGCCGGCCGGAGCGGGGCGCGCGCAGCATGGCGGAAGCGGAAGGGAGTTCGCCGCTCCTGTTGCCGCCGCCGCCACCCCCGCCCGGGATGGCGGAAGTGGAGGTGCCGACGGCGGCCGAGACGGACAAGAAGCCTTTCAGCGGCTCGGGCGGCAGCACCATGGACGTGGACCGGAGCCGTTTTCCCTACTGCGTGGTGTGGACGCCCATCCCGGTGCTCACGTGAGTCTCCCCCGGCTTCCGCCCAGGGACGGGGAGAGTCGGGCGGCCCCGGGCCAGCCTCCGGTTTCGACGTGCTGCAAGCCCTTCCCTCGAGTCCGGCCCGCACCCCTCGCCCAGTCACCAGAACCCCGCCATCTACGCGGTGCCAATTTCTGCTAACGGATAGGACACCCTCCTCGCCCTCGTTACACCTGGCCTAGTGAGGGAGCAGGGCAGTCGTAGACCGGCGGGAAAGGTTCTGTGGCTGGGAAGCGCAGAACCTGTGGGCGTGCAGAAGAGGGGCCCCTCACCCGGTCTGAGGAAACATCTTCATTGAGTGCTTCATTCATTGAGCGAAAGCTTGCTGATCACTTCCTATAGGCTAGACTGAGTCCAGAGGCGGGAGTGGGAGTGTGGCTGAGACCACACTGACTCCTGAGATGTCAACATTGAAAAAGCCCCCAGACATCTGGGAGTCCAGCCGTTTGTCTCGTAGGTGATGAGGTTGGAGATCACACACTATTTCAGTTGCAAAGCGAATTTAGGTCCCAGGGTATCTACCTCCCAAAGCAGTGTTCCTTCCATGGCCTCGTCCTTTGTCAGGAGAGAGAGCAGGTGCTCCTGTAGTGTGGCCGCCTTTTAAGGAGGAGGAGCTCCTGGGTCAGGGGAGCTGGTTTGCTCTCCTACTTCAGCCTTGACAACTGATAAAAACAGCCTTCACAGTGCTGGACAATTGGCCAGGCTCTTTCACAGTCATTTTCTAAGGTAGGGATTTCTGAGATGATGAAACTGAGCTTCCTCTGTACCATTAAAGGTCTTGGTCAGCTTCACAAGCCATTGAGCAAAGGCATCCCAAACTCAGTCTTCAGACTCCGTAACATGCTCTCTTTTGACTCTCTCCCCTCACCTGATGAGACAGATTTATTCCCTGTATCATAAGCAGCCAAGTGTTGTGGAGAAGGGACCATTTTTTGGCCTTATATGTTGATGATACAAAAATGACCTTAATTTTTGTATTATGTTAAAATACTTCACTTGTTTGTGGTTTTAAATGCTTATGCATTCATTTAAAAGCATCCAAGTCTGATTCCTTTAAAAAATAAAAATTTTAAGAAAGTGTGTTCATTCATTCATTCATTCAGTGTTCTTGTAACACATTTGCTGAATGACTCCTTTGTGCCCAGAGTAGCTTTAAGTGATAACAATATAAAGTCACAGATGAAACAGATAGGATCCTCACTGTCATGGAGTTTATTTATTTATTTATTTTAAGATGTTATTTATTTGACAGAGATCACAGGTAGGCAGAGAGCAGGCGGGGGCGAGGGAGGAAACAGGCTCCCCGCTGAGCAGAGAGCCCAATGTGGGGCTTGATCCTGGGACCCTGGGATCATGACCTGAGCTGAAGGCAGAGGCCTTAACCCCCTAAGCCACCTAGGCACCCCTGTCATGGAATTTAAATCCTGGTGAAAGGAGATAGACGGTAAACAAGCTAGGAAGAGAACTTCTGATAGTGATTAGTGCTGCGAAGAAAATAAAATGTTTACATGAGAATAACTGGAAGGGTTAGTCAGGGAATATACTGGTTTTACTAGAAACATGTCTTCTTTCTTTAAGATCTCTGGTTTTTCCCTGTTGTCAGAAAAACATTCATAGAGTCCTCTGCTCTTCAGAGAGCTGATAGCAATATGAAATGGGGGCACCATAATCCCTAGTCACCTGGGCCAGGAGCAGCTCGCACCCCATTTCTGTTTGCATCTATGTGCATGTGTTCAATAGATAAATAAGCCATAGCCCCTCTGTGGAACCTGCAGCAGGAAGGGAAGACAGATGAACGAACCATCGTAGTGCATCGTGATGATTGCTGACCTAGGGTGCAGAGCTGGGAATAGATGTGGCACAAGGAACTGTCCTCTGTCTTTGGAAAGGGGAGCAGAGAGGAGGCAACTGAAACCAAAACTCTGTCCACCCCCTCAGAGGTGTAGGTAATTCTGCATGAAAAGCCAGATAATAGCTCCTGCTGCTAGCAAAAGCAGCTAGGATTGGATACATACTCTAAACATCTTATATTCATCATCTCATTTGGTCCTTGATCCTTACGTCAACCTAATGAAAATAGATACTGTCATCCCCATTTTGTAGATGAGGAAATAAAGGCTTAGAAGCCTACGTGGGACTCTTTCCACTGAGATAGTCTGCCTTACCAGGTAGCACTCTCCAGGGTCAGTAACTCCTTCCCTCCTGCCGTTCCTTCGTTCCATGAACAGTTATTGAAGGTCTGTTATGTACTTGGTCTGAATAGACAGCAGTCCACAAAGCAGCTTTGGAGCTTGCCTTCATGGGATTTCCAGACTGACTGATACTTGGAGAGTTTCTTCTCTGTGGCCTCCATAGGCTCATGGCTCTGCTGTTGTCTCTGGACTTAAAAGATTTCCGGCATAGCTGTGGTATGTGGGTTACTGGTCAAACCCAGACCTTCTCCCCAACCAGATGAAAGGAACTGGGGCAGAGGCAAAGGGTGGGAGGGGTTGTTCTGAGATCAGGGTCTGAGAAGCCAGAGGAGCTACTTTCCCATAATTCTGGTGCCCATTCTGTGGCCACTGTAGCTCTTTAGCAATTTATTCTGTGCCGGTCCAGCCAATGAGATAGCAAGGGTTTATGGAACAGCTCATGGTAACAATACTGAGCAACTACCAAATGCAAGGAAGTGTGTTGGGCACTTTGCAAGCAGAGCCTGTTTAATCTTCACAGTAGCCCCCGCACTGAGGTCATTATTACTATCCACCTCCTCTCACTGACAAAGTTGGGAATGAGTAACTTGCCCCAAAACAAAGTCAAGACTCAGCCCAGCTCCAACTTCAGAGCCTGACTCCACTCTTAAATTCAGGACATTCATTCATTCATCATTTATCAGTCGGTGAATTCATACCTCCAACTGCATGCTAGGCACTGCTCTGGGGACTATAATAAATAAGAAAATCCATGCTGTCTTGGAGTGTACGTCCTAGTGGGAAAGACCACAACCATAGAAGTTAACAAGATTAGTTCCAGATAGTAGTTGATACTATGAAGATATTAAAGCAGAGTAATGAGATCTGGGGTTCCTGGGGTGATGTGTGGCTACTCTTCTTTTTTTTAAGATTTTACTTATTTACATATTTGACACAGAGAGAGAGAGATCACAAGTAGGCAGAAAGGCAGGCAGAAAGAGTTAAGCAGGCTCCCTGCTGAGCAGAGAGCCTGATGTGGGGCTTGATCCCAGGACCCTGAGATCATGACCTGAGCCTAAAGCAGAGGCTTAACCCACTGAGCCACCCAGGTGCCCCATTGTGTGGCTACTCTTGAAGGCATGGTCAGGGAAGACCTCCCAAGTGGACAGTTAAAGCTGAGGCCTAAATGACAAAGAGCAGCCAGCTGTGTGAAGCTCTAGAGGAAGAGTGTTCCAGATGAAGGCAAATGAAAAAGATCACTGAGGTGGGAAGATGTGTGTTTGGGGAATCAGAAGCAGGCAATGTCGCTAGAAAGAGGGTTGAGGTGATTTCAAGGGATAAGCCAAACTGTTGGAAGGAGTTTTAAGTGTAACAGGAAGCCATTAATGAGTGTGGAGCAAGGGATTGATGGAACCTGAATTACATTCTCAAGAGACCGTTCTGACCCCACTATCCTTTCAGATTCCGCCAGGCAGCAGACCTAGGAAGGCCTCTGTCCCATCAGTCATAAAACTGCCCAATGTTCCTTTTAAGGATCTTTTGAATCCATCTGCTTCTTACTACCTTACCACCAGTGCTCTAGTCGGGATCACCATCATCTCTTGCCAGTATTCCAGAATAGCCTCTGAACTGGCCACCCGCTTCCCTCCACTCTTGTCCCCTCACCTTCTCCAAACACAAGCAGAGTTCTGGCTTTTACTGACTGCTCCAGCCCTTAATAATCGCTTCCTTGCGCTACACCTCCAGGTTTTGCCTCCCCTTCCCAAGCAGGGTGCAGCTTTGAAACCAGTGCTGGCCACTGGCCCTGGAATGAGTCATATTTTCCCCCTGGGAGTCCTTAAACTGGACCAGTCTGTTCAGCACCGAGGCCCTGTAGCGCCCTGGTTCCCATGCTACAGACAGATCAGGGGCTTCTATATATTTTGCATATTGGGGCCCAACTGAGATTTTGGGGGGTTTTTTGGGTTTTTTTTAAAGATTTTATTTATTTATTTGACAGAGAGAGATCACAAGTAGACGGAGAGGCAGGCAGAGAGAGAGAGAGGGAAGCAGGCTCCCTGCTGAGCAGAGAGCCTGATGCGGGACTCGATCCCAGGACCCTGAGATCATGACCTGAGCCGAAGGCAGCGACTTAACCCACTGAGCCACCCAGGCGCCCCAAGATTTGGGTTTTTTAAAAAATCTGGACTTGAAGTTCGTGGGCTGCACCGTGCTCCGTCCTCATCGCTGTCCTTCCACCTACTGTTAACCTCCTCGTTTCCTCCAAGCAGCTGTCCCTGAAACCCTCCCCGCCCACACCCAGATTGGTGTTTTGGTGTTGTTGTCTTTCCTTAAGATTTTATTTATTTATTTATTTGACACAGAGAGAGAGAGTGACAGCACAAGCAGGGGGAGCAGCAGGCAGAGGGAGAAGGAGAAGCAGACTCTCCACTGAGCAAGGAGCCCGGCGCAGGACTCCATCCCAGGACTGAGCCACCTAGGCACCCCCACAGATTGGTTTAAATGCCTCCGCCCCACTTTTTAATTTTTTTTTTTTAAAGATTTTATTTACTTATCAGAGAAAGAGGGGAGAGAGCGAGCACAGGCAGACAGAATGGCAGGCAGAGGGAGAAGCAGGCTCCCCACCAAGGAAGGAGCCTGATGTGGGACTCGATCCCAGGACGCTGGGATCATGACCTGAGCCGAAGGCAGCTGCTTAACCAACTGAGCCACCCAGGCGTCCCATCACTTTTTAATTTTTTAACCCCCTTTTTTTTTTTAAGAGGCAGATGGGGGTAGGGGGAGAAGAGGCTCTCCGCTGAGCAGAGAGCCCGACGCCAGGCTCCATCCCAAGACCCTGAGATCATGACCTGAGCAGAAGGCAGAGGCTTTAAACCACTGAGCCATCCAGGCACCCCTATTTTTTAACTTTTTTGCTGAGATACACTGCAAAGTGGACAAATCTTAAGTATATGGCTCAGTGAATTTTTGCATATATATATATATGTATATATATATTTATTCATGTCACCCAGGTGAAGATAACATTTCCACTACCCTAAAGACTCCCTTGTACCAATTAATTCTGCCCAAAAAATCACCCCTCTTTTGCCCTTGAGCACCATAGGTTAGTTTTACCTCTTCTTGTAGTTCATATAAGCGGAGTTTTATGCATGAACTTTTGTGGAAGGTTCTTTCACTGCCTAATGTCTGAGAGAACATGTGTTGTATGTAGCCAAAGTGTGTTCTTTGTTCATTGTTACATATTATTTCATTTCATGACTCTACCTAATTTACTTACTCATTTTACTCTTGTTGGACATATGGATTATTTCGAGTTATTTTTAAAATCAACTTTATTGGGGGGTGGGTTGAACAGGTGCCAGGTACTAAGCGGGGCAGTTGTGATGATACCAGCTGGTGCACGTGAGTGATGAATCACTGAATCCTGCACCCGAAACTCGTATTGCTCGGTGTGTTACCTAGCTGGAATTGAGATAAACAGTTGGAGGAAAATTCATCTTTATTGGGATGTATTGTATATACAGTGAAGTGCATACATTTTAAGTGTGCGGTTCAGTGACAAATGTTTCCAGTGATGTTGAACAGAGGTGCTATGGATTTTCTTGGCATTGGTGGACATAAGCATTTGTTTCTGCTGGGCGTACACTCTGAGGTGGGTTTGCTGAGGCATAGAGTAATTGCCGGTTTTGAAGGCAGTAGAAACAACTGCCATTGCCCCCCATCCTCTCCACACCCCACCCTCGCCACACACCATCCTTTGAGGGTCGCCATTCTGTGGGGTGCAGTGGTGTTCCATTGTGCTATTCATTTGCCCTCGCCCCTTGTCTGTGCCTCCGCAGCCCTCCCCGGCCACCCTAGTTGGCACTCACTGCACAACGGTATATTCACATAGTCTCACACTGGGTGGAGTGTCCCCAGCGTCTGCCTAACCAGTCGAAGACCCCCTAAGTTTTGCCCCTTCTCTGTCCTTTTTTTCACAGGTGGTTTTTCCCCATCATCGGCCACATGGGCATCTGCACATCCACGGGAGTCATTCGGGACTTTGCTGGCCCCTACTTTGTCTCGGTGAGTTCCCATTCTGCCCCGCTCTGGTGGGTTCTGAGGCTTCAGTGGGAGGCTGGCCTGGCTGGCCTGAGGCAGCTTTCCAGTCTCCCCAGGAGAATGCAAATACCAGACAGTCCTGGCCCTGGCCCTCTGCTCTTCACCAGTGTCTGACCCCTTTCCCCCTTCTCTTACCTCCAGGACAGGCCAGGAGGGCAGTGTGGCCAGAAGGATTCTTAAGTAACTGACCCAGTCCTTAGCCCACCCCTGGGGTACCAAGACATGGGTAGGGATTAGAGGCAAGAGTGGAGAGTCAGACCATCCAGGAACCACATCTGGACCTTCAGAAGGTGGGAGTCGCAAGGTGGGGACACAGGGGAGGCTGATGTGGTTCCCTGGGTGTGGCCATGGAGAAGATGGGGTGGGGCTTCTAGAACAAACCAGTTATATTCTTAGGTCTGTTTCCTGGGGATGTGCCTGAGGTGGGGGCAGGGGGTCAGCTCCAGACGAGCAGGCAGTGCGCTGCCCATTGCCGGGGTGTGGCTTCGTCTCCGTGAGAGGCTGGAATGAGGAGCCATGATGGTACCAGCTTGTTTATATAAATAGATGTCATGACAGAGGTCTTTTGTATATTTTATGGTAGTTTCTCTTTGACCTGCTCTGTCAGCTGGGTCTTCCTGATTCTGAACCCAGAATCTGCCCTGACTCCTTATGTAGGAGGTCCAGGGCTTAGTGAAACATGTCTGTCATTGGAAGCCTCTCAAGCCCCCTCCTCAACCACCAGGCCTCCTCTGAATGATGCAGTCAGGCTGCCAGACACAGGAGCCCCATGTGGGCCCTGTTGTCAGGTCAGGAGGTCAGAGGGTGTTGTCATTTGTACCACAAAGGAAACTGCCTCCCTGTGATCACTCAGAGATTGGCCAGAGAACTTGGAGCAAATGAGGACCAGAGAGGGTGAGAGAAGTACCCGGGAGCCACACAGAGGGGCTGTCATGGCTGGCACTCCAGTCTTTGGTTTCTGGATGCAGCACTCTGGGCACTCCTGCTGTGATGTGGCCTTCTCCCAGAAAAGCTGCTGCTGGCCCTTTAGATGCTGTGCCAGCCCAAGTAGGGCCCAGACTCCGCTTCTGCCCCCCTGACCTACCACCTTCTTAGTCACTGCACTTGCACCACGGACACATCTGTCTACCAGGTTCTCCACTCACTTCTGCTCTTGTCCTTCTGCAGGAAGACAACATGGCCTTCGGGAAGCCTGCCAAGTAAGTGATGAGCACCTGTGTAACAAGCCCTAGGGCCGGGCCTTCTGGGATGCGGCGGGAATCAGCACCCTGAGGATGGGATGAAGGCCGGGAGAGCCAGGGTGCACCAGAGCATAGCACCCATGCTGAGCATCTGCCCCAGTCCTGGCTGCCTTTTTACCCACAGACCATCTAGACTTTGCCTCAGCTCTGCGAGGTTGTTTGCAGCTCCTTTGGAAGGATAAGGAAGGAGAAAGGGCTGGTCATGATCACACAGGAAGTGGCAGAGCTGAGACTCACACCTAGATGTCTCATTCCAAAATCTAGATTTTTCTGCCCCTTGGGAGTGAACAAGCCATTTAAGATGTAAAGGAGGCACTGCTTGGAACTCAGCTGGAAAGTTTTGGTTAGAATGAAAGTAGTCAGACCCTCTGGGAGCTATTGCTGTGTTTGGGTATTTGGAATCTTTGGTCTGTCTCCCTCCCTCTCTCTCTCCCTTCCTTCTGTTTTCTTTCTTTTTTTTTTTTTTTTTTTAAGTAATCTCTATACCCAGTATGGGGCTTGAACTCACAACCCCCAAGATCAAAAGTCTCATGCTCCGTTAACTGAGCCAGCCAGGCACCCTTTTATTTCTTCTGTCTTGGGGGCCCACTCAGCTGTGGGCCTGGTGACAAGGTCTTAGTCATTGGTATGCTGAGAACAGCCCCTGTGGTCTGAGGCTGCCCCAGCCAAGTCAGGCCCCAGGGAGGAGGTGGTACCCGCACAGCAAAACAGCCTGCACTGGTTCCCCGCCCCCTGCTGACTTCCACAGGCAGGCGGAGATGTTGGCCGTTGACCTCTGGGCTGGATGTCTGTGCCAGGCTGCTTTTCCGGGTCCATTTTCTGGGCACCCATTTCCAGGCAGTAACCCCTGTGCAGCCCCATATCCAAGCCGTTCCCCACAGAGCAGCCAGAGGGCGCCCTGTCCTCCCCGCATTCCCTTCTGGAGCCCCGCTGGGCACTCCGTTGTTAGCACAGCTGCTCGCATCTAGCTGGAGATCAGTGAGCTTTTAGCTGAATGGGCTCTTCTCCTGCTCCCCAGTCTCCCATGTGGGAGCGGGGGCAGAGAACTTGTGCTATGGATAAACTCTGGGTGACATTCAAGTCCCCCAGCACGTGGCCCGGCCTGCATCTTCCTCCCTCTGACTCCTCCAGCAGTGCCCACTCTTAACCACCCCTCCCACCCTGCTCCCGTATGAACTGCATAAGTCTGTGACTCCCTCTGTGTGTGCTCCGCCCTCTGCTGGGCACAGGTAACCACTGTTCCTTCACACGAGATGGAGATGTCACCCCAGAAGCCTCTCACAACCCCCCAAATGAGTTAGTCCCCGCCTTCCCCAGCATCCACATGGCACTGTGTGACAGGTGCCCACTGTGTGCCTCTTGCCCTGGGCTTTTCTCACCCCTGCAGCCTCCGCCCCTTCTCTGGACCCTGCACAGAGCAGGTGTCTGGAACATTTGAGAGGCTGAGTGATGGTAAGAGAGGAGAGCCAGTGCTCAGGACCCCCTCTCTCCTCCCAGGTACTGGAAGCTGGATCCTGCTCAGGTGTACGCTAGCGGGCCCAATGCGTGGGACACAGCTGTGCACGACGCCTCCGAGGAGTACAAGCACCGCATGGTAGGTGGGCCACTCGCCATAGCAGGACCCGGGGTGGAAGGTCCCCCACCGTCCAGCCTGACCCAGCCCTTCCCACGTCTCTAGCACAGTCTCTGCTGTGACAACTGCCACTCACATGTGGCGTTGGCCTTGAACCTGATGCGCTATAACAACAGCACCAACTGGAACATGGTGACGCTCTGCTTCTTCTGCCTGCTGTACGGGAAGTACGTCAGGTAAGCCGTCCAGCCACTGCTCATCCCTGGGGCCGTGGTCTCCCGAGGACCCCGTCAGGGCCCTTTGTGGAATTCTGCAGCCAACAGGGCCAAAGCAGATGCTGGTTGGAGCCATGAAGGTTCTAGAGTAATTAGCTGAGTTCCTGGTGGAAAGGAAGGTGACTGTGCTGAAATCCAGCTCCACCTGGGTCCAACCCCAGACCCATGTGATCTCAGCCACCTGCCTTGGCCTCTCTAAGCTGCAGCTGCCCTTGGCAAAATGGAGCTGATGGTTGTGGCCCCTCGGAGAGGCTGTGAGCCCTCAGAGCCCGGTGCACAGGTCAGGCAAACATGGAGACCCTCGCAGGAAGGGCTGGTAACTGTGTGTGCTCCGCCCATGGGATTCCCTTCCTACTCTTCCTCATCAGAGGCAGGGTTCTGGACAGGTGGCCTCCGTGGTGGCCAGGGAGGACCTTTGAAACCACAGCCTCAACCTGTAAGGTCAAAGGCATTATTCCAGTTTTCAGGTAAGCGGACTCAGAGAGCTTGACTGATGCACCCACCTTGGCACCAGCATGGGCCTGGTCCCCCCCTCCCCGGCCACCTCTCCAGCCCTCCCGCTAGCCACATGCATCATTAAGAGCTTCTGAAAAAGAGACTCTTAGGGGTCTTTTTTTTTTTTTTTTTTTTAATTCCGAAAGTCCTTTAGCAGTCCCCAGAGAAGACTGTAACCGCAGTCACCCAGACATTGAGGCAGAGCCCTGACTCCCAGCCCCTCCACTCCAGCCACAGCACTGTGCTGACTCCTCCCACCCCTTGCTTCCCAGAGGGCCTCATTAGAGGGCTTCCACACTGAGACTCAAGACCTCCCCAGAAAGAGCTCATTGTGGAGGGAGCGGTGAGGCCCAGAGAGGGGTGGGTGCGTCTCTCGTGCTGGCCCAGTGTGGTGTCAGATGTCTGCCAGAAACCTGGAACAGCCCCTGCCCGGGACAGTAACTGGTGACTCTGCATCGTCGGTGTCGAGCCAGGCTGGGCCTGTTCCCTTGACTGACCAAGTCTGGGGGTGAGGGAGTGGTTCCAGGAGCTTCCTTAGGAGCAGCAGCCCCATCTGGGCCGGTGGGCGGACAGGGCTCCATGAAACACATCCCATTCCTCGGCCCCTTCCCATTCGGACTCCCGTCTCTCCTCTCTGTCAGCGTGGGGGCCTTCGTGAAGACCTGGCTGCCATTCGTCCTCCTCCTGGGCATCATCCTAACTGTCAGCCTCGTCTTCAACCTTCGGTGATGGCTGCCTCCTGGCCCTGAGCCCACCAGGTTCCTGAGGAGGCAGTCGCCACCCCTTTTGGTTCCAGATTTTTTCTTCTCACCCCAAAAGGCAGGGATGGGTTTGCTCGTTTTGACCCAGTGGTCTGGGCCAGATGGACTGAACGATGGCTGAAGAGGAACATGGGGCGGGGGGTGTTTTCTTGTTGTGTCTCACTGGTCACTGAGAAGCTCCCTGTCCCCTCCTTCCCAGACTTGTGACCCCCGCCCTTGAGGTACCCTCTTTGGTCACCTGTTGGAAAGGCCTTAGCTTGCCTCTGTAGAGCTACTCCTGCCACTGCCCACTGGGCTCCCTCTGCCTCAGCCCAGTGCCCGGTGGGGAAGGGGAGCATGTTTGGACCACCGGACAAGGCCGCACAGGGGCCAGAGCTGGATTTGGAGCGCAGCCGCCTGCCAGGGCTCTGGTCCCAGGGTGGGTGGAGTACACTGAGAAGTTTCCATAAGCTAAGCTGCCCTGGGACCTTCACCACTAGTCTCTAGAATGGTCTAACAGGACTGGGTGGCCCCCAGTCAGATGTCTACCAGAAGCTGCACTAGGGGCAGTTCGTGCCCCATCTCCTGGTGTCCTCCAGCCCCTGCAGACCCTGCTTCCTCTTCTCCCTGGGCTTCGCAGCACGTGAGTCCATCTCCCCCTGCAGTTGGGGGTCGGGGCTCCCCCAGCCAGCCCAGGGAGATGAGTGATGCTGACATGCCCTGAGTGACCCGCTGTAGACCAGAGCAATGTAAACGGAGCTTGGCTTCAGCCCCAGGCATGGGCCTTGCACAGGCGCACTGGTGATGGCCCCATGGGTCCGGGATGCTGGGGGCCAGCCATCAGGGCAGCCAGTGCCCTCAGGGAGCGGGAGGGGAGCTGTTTCCTCCCACCTGCCACAGTTCCCCTTAACTTCAAGTTGTGGAAAGGGCATGTGCGGCCCCTCACCCCTGCTCCGAGGATTCCTTGCGCGGGGCTCTCTGGGCAGGGTAATAAAGAGTTTGACTCCAGAAGGTGTCTTGTCCTTGTTTTCTCCCTGGTGGGGGCCCTGACTGGCAAAGCCATGGTTGAGTCCTCGTCCAGTGCCTACCTCAGGCAGAGCTTACGGGGATGTCCGCTTCCCTCAGGTACCTCCTGTCCCGGGCCCAGGCTGTGGGAACTCCCCACCCTTCCAGATCCACTCTCCCAGAGCCTTCTCAAGGCAAGTGAGTATGAAACCCTCCCACACTGCTTGTTGGGAAGAACTGGCAGAGCACTGGGAGGTGGGGCTGGGCAGACCAGTGCCCTGACCTGTCCCCTCAGCCAGGGCTGCACCGTCTGGGATAAGCCAGGAGGATCACCGGAGCCCCTGGCCTCTGCCCCGTATCCATCGGTCATATTGCTAGGTTCCCTGTGCTGACCCCCAGCGATCAGGTCACAGCCCCGCCCTCCAGCAAGACGCCAGAACCTGCTCATTTCTGGTCCTGTGCTTTCCACCTGCTGAAATTGTGGCCCTCGTTTCCAAGACTTGGCTTCAAAGTCTCTTCCTTGGTGACGTCTTTCCTAACCCTGCTCTATGTCATGTGTCATTTTAGTTGAACTCGCAAAGGATTTGGTCCCTGAATCCCGAGAATCTTTGGTGTTCATCCTGACGGCAGCCTTGAGGACAGCTGTAGCGGCTGGCCCCCATGGCCCTGGAGGGGCCTATAAGCTTATCACCCTTTGGAGCTGGAGTTTCTCCAGGGCAAGACAGAGCCCCCCACCCCTGTCCCTTCGTAGCAATTCCATTTTCAAAAATCAATTTTGCATACAGGGACTCATCTGAGAGTTGGCTGAAGGGAGAAGGTTCCAGTCTGGAGGACAACCACAGCGAAGTGGGCAGACAAAAGTAGTAAGGCTTGATCCCGCCCAGCAGAACTTTTTTAAAAAATATTTTATTTATTTATTTGAGAGAGAAAGAGCTGGAGCTGAGGAGGGGAGGGGCAGAGGAAGAGGGAGATGCAGATTGTTGGGCAGGAAGCCCAACGTGGGACTCCATCCCAGGACACTGGGATCATGACCCCAGCCAAAGGCAGACGCCTAACAACTGAGCTACCCAGGTGCACCCCAGCAGAACTTTAAATTAGCCTAGGGGAAACAAGATATAAAGAGGTGGCTGAGTGCTTAGTGTGTGCTAGGCCTCATAATAAAGTGTCATTTGTCCTCACCACAGCCCAGTGAGGTCAGTGCTACCATCCCCATTTTATAGATGAAGTAAGCACAGAGAGGTAAAGTGATTTGCTCAAGGGCACAGAGGTAGGAAGAGTGGACCCATGTTCAAGTCCAGTAGCCTAACCTACTTCCAGAGCCCCCACTCACACCCACGCTGTGGCCGGAGCACAAGGGGTAAAGCAGAGAGAGGCTGTTTTCCAAAGGGCTGGCTACTATGACCACAGAAAAGGGAGAATGCATGCTGGAGGCAAGCCAGGGGACACTCCCCTGCAGCCGTCTCAGGAGATGGCTGCTGTCACTGCCTTTGTTTTATAAAGGCAGAGAGTGAGGCTTATAGAGATTGTCACTGATCCAGGCCCACCAGGGACCAGGCACCAGAGCCAGAAGTTTAAGCCAGACCTGTTGGCCTCCAGGCTCCTGCCTTCTCACCTAAGCCCAGTGCACATCCTGGAGGCAGGGGAGCCCTGGGAGGGGCAGCGGCAAGTGGGGAGAGCACTCCTGCAGCTGGGGACTAGGGAGCACCAATGGAAGCAGAGTCTTTGGGTAGGCTTCTAAGGATGTGGGAGATGAGGACGTCAGAGCCACACTTACGGGGGGGGGGGGGGGGGGGGGAGTCAGGCTGAGGAGGTGCAGCCCAAGAGTTAGTCAAAGTGTCTAAGGGAGGCTGGACTGGTTGGGAGCACTTCTGTGAACCAGCCACAGGGTCAACCTGGTTGTTTGCCAGCACCTTCCAGAGCTGAGGAATGACAGATCAAAGCAGGGCACTGAAAGACCCCTCCAACAGCCTTGCATAGGCAGGACTAGAGGGGCTGTGTGGAGGCCAGGAGACAGGGAGGAGGAAGGTTCCAGAAGAGGCTGGGCTGGTACTAACACCTGGGCAGTGCAGGAGCAACAGCAATGGGGGATAGCTGGGGATGGGAGAGGGGGCAGTCTGGGCGCTGGCAGCAGGGGGCTGTTCGTAGCAGTGGGAACTTGGACATAAGAGAAGACTTGGTTGGGGGAGGAGGATACAGAGTTAGGGTCCAGAGCAGCGGGGCTGGGGCTAACGCCGCCCAGGAGACACATGTGGACAGGGAGGGGCAGTGGTTGTCAAAAGAGACTGTTGGGGACGCCTGGGTGGCTCAGTTGGTTAAGCAGCTGCCTTAGGCTCAGGTCGTGACCCCAGCATCCTGGGATCGAGTCCCACATGGGGGGGTGGTCCTTGCTCAGCAGGGAGCCTGCTTCTCCCTCTGCCTCTGCCTGCCATTCTATCTGCCTGTGCTCGCTCTCTCTCCCTCTCTCTCTCTGATAAATAAATAAAATCTTTAAAAAAAGAGAGAGAGACTGTTGGAGGGGGGCCCCCTGGTACCCTCTCTATGCTGGCTGGGCTCTTTCTGGCCCTTGGAACAGGCTCTTCACACCTCCACCCCCAGTTTGCATAGGAGGAAATTGCAGCTCAGCATGGTGGAGACACCTGCTTAAGGTCACACAGTGGCAGAGGAGAAACTCTACTTAGGGTCCTCTGACCCACAGTCTGCGATCCTTCCTTGACCCTGCTTCTTAGAAAGATTTCTAACCTTGCTTTCAAAGCAAGTTCCTCTCAGCAACTCCGCAGGCGGGGTGGGGCGGCCACCCACTCTAGGGATGAGGCCACCGAGGCTCTCAGGGGTTGGTGCCTGTGCTGCTCACAGCAGTTACAGAATAAGTGGGCAGCAGAGCTGGGGCCAAGCCCCTGGTGTCTCCCACCCAGTAGATCAGCTCAGAGATCTGAAAGCCAAGGCTTGGGTGCACCCCCAGGGTGCCGGGAGTCCAGGCCCGGTTTTGCAGCAGGCCCTGCTCAGAAGGTGTTTCCTCCTCCTCTGGGGCAGCTCCTCTGGGCTGCTGGTTGAGTCAGCCTTAGTCCCTCTCTGCTCCGCTCCCCAAGTTCTGCTCTGAAACTCAGCTGCCAGGAGTTCAGGAGAGCCCAGGTCACCCTGCGAAGGTGTCTGATCCCTACTGGACCCCTACAGGTAACACACCTCAGGGCGAAGTTTCCTTGCCAGGGTCCCAAGGGGCAGACATTGCCACCTGGTCTCCTGGGTACCCTCTGGGGCCTTAGGGGTCGGGGCAGGTGGGAGCGGGTCTGGGACTGGAACATTGACCAATGGGTCTGTCCCATAGTGTTGAATGGGAGTGGGAAGACCCGGACGCTGGATTCTGGCTCTAGAAGAAGGAACTACAGGGAGGGGCTGCTGCTGGGGACCCTAGGCTCAGATGCCCACAGCCCAGACCAGGCAGACCTGCAGGACATTTCCCCACCTCCGTACTCCTACACACACCCCCGGAGGACCCCTGGGGTCCCCCAACACATAGCATGACACAGCCCAGACACGCATCCAGCAGAGGATGAAGTACACAGGGCATATACCACACCATGCTGTCACCCGAAAGTCACTGAAGGTGAACAACAGTCACCCACGCGGCGTCACACTGGGACATGGTGCACCGACACACAGGCAGTGACACAATCTTCACACCCACAAAACAAACAGCCTCATAGACGCCTCCGTGTGCAGAGCTGTGTTGTGTTGGTCTGAGACCCTCGCAAGGGCACAATGTCACATGGGCTTGGGCCCCGGGCCACAGAAGAGCCCCAAGCTGTGTGCGGGCAGCACCCAGCACTGAACAGGGCAGATGTTCGGGAAGTAGTGCTAATGCGGGGCACACGGGCGTTCACGCGGGTGTTCACACAGGATCAGACCGGGCACTCTGTAAAGACAGCCGCACCAAGCCCACGGTGCAGGCAGCAGAGGGAGAAGGCGCGCTCAGGCTTGGACACAGACTCAGCAGGGACGGCCCAGCTCAGGCAGCAGCGGTCACAAGCTAGGACTTGCCTGCCAGAGAACGCTCTTCCCATCTTGGGCCTGCCTGGTGCCCTGCCCTGGCCTGGGAGGGCAGCAGGGGAGGAGAGATGGCCCAGTGGGCTCAGGCCATGCCTCCGCTCTGCCCACAACTCTGCCCCGGGCCCCCCGCCACGTCCACATGCCCCTCGGAGCTGGGCAAATGTTTTCCTTCCGGAGTCAGCATGGTGCCCGGGCAGCCTGAGCTGCTTTGCAGCCCTTGGCCTCTGCCGCCAGGCCCCTGGCCAGGTTCTGGGTCAGGAGAAGGGGGAGAACCCATGTGGCCAGAGCAGAGGGGCCCAGGGGTTGCAGGCAAGAGGGCATCCCTGGCTGGAGGCCTCACGGGGAGTGGGTAAAGTGGTTACCTCAGTGGGGAGGAAGTGGGGGTGTGGGCTGGGGAGGAGGTTGCCTCAGACAGGAAGGCCAAATGGGCCAGGGCAGGGTGGAGGTGAAGGGTGGAGGGAGACAACCCGTATTGGTAGATTACCAGGGGGTGGGGGGGGGGGGGGGAGCAGTGAGCAGATCTGGGTGTGTGTTTGTGTGTGTAGCCTTCCCCATGTGTGTACAGGCATATTTCTGCATTGAATTAACCAAGCCTTTACCACTGTCTGTTGTGGGCAACATATGGGCTTTTGAGGTGAGGCACTGTCTCTGTCTTCAAGGAGCTCACAATCCAGTTGGAGGAGGGGCAATGTGCGTGCAACACTCAGTGTGATTTGTGTGTATCTCGGGTCATGTTTTTGTCCCAAGTTATACATTCTGTGGGGCCTCGCGTGCACGGTTCAGAATATGTCAGGCATGTCCCTGGTGTGGGCCAGGGTCTGGGACCAAGACCGCATAGGGTCCTTGGTGCGGGACAGGTGTGCACTGGCCTGTCCATACAGATGGTGGTGTGATCTGTGGATGTCTCACTGTGGGTGGGCGTGCCTGCACATCTTCAAGGGTGTCTGTATGTCTTTGAGCCAGTGTGTACCTGGGCCCATGGGTCCATGGGTGTATCTCATGCCACCTTGAGCTCAGCCTTCCTGGAGTTGTACTGTGCCCACCGCCCAGGCATGTATTTGGGCAGAAAAGAGCAGTCAGCTCCAGGATGGGCCCTGTGTTTGGGCAGGGCTTGACCTGCCCCCTTGATCTGCCCCCAGGTCGCCACATGTACCCCAGCTGATGGGGCACTGTCCCAGCTGATGCCCCAGAGGGGACACCCATTTCAGGAGAGGCTCTGGGCCCTGCCCAGCCGCCTCATGGCGCACGGGCCACAGCCTGAGGCTGATGCACTCTTGGACCTCAGCTTCCTGACGGAGGAGGAGCAGGAGGCCATTGCTGATGTCCTGAAGCGAGATGCCCGCCTTCGCCAGTTGGAGGAGGGCCGCGTCAGGTGAGGCAGGGCAGGGGAGCCCAGGAGAACGGGACATCAGGCACTGGGAGCCCCAGTGTGCCCCTGCTGCCTCCCAGTGTGTGGCCTGCCAAATATCTGGGTGGTTCCTGTTTTCGTCCACTGGTCACCTCCACCCTTAACCAGTGCAGGCTCCACCTCACCTGAGGCAGCTGCCTTCCTGCCTCCAGTCTCACCCTCTCTGACCCACTGGTCATGCTGCAGCTGGAGCTCCCCAGATCTGTCCTTAATGTCCCCTGCTGAAACCGCCCATGGTTCCTCAGCACCTCATGTCAGGAGCCAGCTCCTAAGTGCGCCCGCAAAGCCTCCCTGATTAGTCCCTGCCAGCCTCCCCAGTTTCATCCTCCACCAGTAAGCCCCGCCCCTGATACACATACCTAGAATGTCCACTCGAGCCACTCAAGGGCATCAGAGTCCTTGAATACAGCCTTCTATGCTGTTCCTTCTCCCTGGAAGAGCACAGTGGCAGAGGAGCATGTGACTTAAAAGTAGTGTTTGGGGACAGGAAGACACCTCTTAGCTGTGTAACCTAGGGCAACTCTCCTGACCTCCCCAGCACCACTCTCCTCATCTGTAAAATGGGGCTAAGGAGCACTACCTCCTGGAATTAGGAGGGGGCATTATGCACAGTAGTCACTTAATGAATGATAATTATTCTCCTTCTCTGCCTGGAAAACTCCCAATTTGTCCTTCAAGAACCTAGTCAAATGTCACCTCCTCTGGGAAGCCCTCCTGGATTCCCACAGGCAAAGCTGGCCCTTCTCACATCCATCATGGCACCCACCTCATTATAGTGTACTTGTCTGTTCTGGATCCAGTCTCCCCATCAACCTGAGCTCCTTGATCCAGAGTAAGGATTGAGTCTGATTTGCTCTTGTGTCCCTGGCCCCAGGTACAAGGCCTGGCACAGAGTGGGTAGCAGGAATGTGGTTTGGATGACAGCCACACCCTCCCCTATCCCCCAGCAAGCTCCGGGCCTCGCTGGCAGACCCTGGGCAGCTGAAGATCCTGACAGGAGACTGGTTCCAGGAAGCGCGCTCACAACGGCACCACCATGCCCACCTTGGCTCTGATCTTGTCCGAGCCTCTATCCGCAGAAAGAAGAGCTCCATGGGTGAGAGGAGATCCCCGGGGTGAGACTGGCTACACAGAGCCCAGGGCACTGGCTATGCATGTACAGTAAGAGATGGCCCCTGGTACTGTGTGTCTTTGGGTGGGCACCACCCCTCCATGAGCTCCTGGAGGTGAGTGAGTTTCTCCAAAGGTCAGACTTCCTGAGATCCAGGGTTCACAGAGCTTCTCACCCGGGCACAGGAGATCAGGCTCCAGGCAGCGATGGGGAGGCTGAAGCTGCTGAGAAAGAAGTTGAAGAGGAGCCGGAGCCCAGGTGAGGAGGCCTGGCAGGGGGAGAGGAGGGTGCCTACCAGTCCTCTGGGGTCTATCCCCTGACAACCACCTCTCCCTTCTCCTAGGCTCGTCGTGGACAAGGCACCCCAAGAGACGCTCAGCAAGGCTGAGGTGAGTAATGAGTAACCCTGAAGAGGAGGTGGGAAGTGAGACTCAGGAGACCCTGGTCTGGGCCACTGTAATCCTCCTCTGTCAAATGGGGACAGGGACCTGGCCTCTAAGGGAATCTCAGAATCTGGCTCTTAGGGGTGGTGGGGGACTGAGCTAGGTGAGGTTTAGGACTCAGAAGTTACTGTCTGCCACCAGTGGGACGGAGTCAGACAGGGCATGCCGTGACACGGGACGGGGTGTGACATGCAGGCCCCACTGGTTTGGCAACTGGTTAGCTGGTTACCAGCCCTGCCTGGAGGGCTGTGCTAAATCCATCTGGGATAGCTAGCTGGAGCCTCTGGCCTCTGACCCTATCGTAACCTTTGACTCCTTTGTCACTAGTCCCCACTGTGATCTTGCTTTTTTCAGAAACCTGATTCCCCTTCACCATATGTCCCCCTAAAGTCTTCAGATCATGAGGAAGAGCCCCAGTCCCAGGAAGGTGAGCGGGAGGGTGTGTGTTGGGGACTACAGAGAGGTTTCAGGGACCAGAGGCATCTCTGAAGTGACCCCAACCACCTGTGTTCACCTTCCTTCCCCATCCTACTCTCTCCTTGGTGCGTGTATATGCGTGTGCGTGTCCGGTCTCAAGGGCTTCCCGCAGGACTGGAGCCTGAATCCGCAGGTCACGGGAGTGGCAAAACAGTCCCTCCAAATTTGCTTAGGGGCAGGCTAGAGAGGGCCACGCTCAGTAGCTCATGCCCCACCCCAGCCCCGGGCTCTGGGGCCCCACAGGTCTACACGGAGGAGGCGGACCCGGAGCCGGAGCCACGGCCGCGGGGAGCGGAGTCGCCGCCACCCCCAGGCCAGGTAGGCGGGAGCGGCCGGCGGCTGCTCCCAAGACCCGGAGCGGATTCTGGGCGGGGAGTGCCCGTGCACCAGGCTGAGAGCCGTCGGGGGAAGGGCTGGGAAAGAGAAGACGCCCCGTCACTTACCCCTGCCCCGCGCTCCCCAGACCCAGACGGCACCCGAGATCTTGCAGAACGGGGAGGAAGCTCCCGGGCCCAGCCCCTCCCTCGACCGCATGCTCAGCAGCAGCTCCTCGGTGTCCAGCCTCAACTCCTCCACGGTGAGGGGGAGGGGGGAGGGCTATGGCCTGGGGACGAAGGAGACGGGTGGGGGACGCCACCCTTCCATATCCCCGCGCGTAGCCTCGGCCTCACCCCTCCCTCGTCCCCTGATCTGAGCAACACCCCCTGCCCCGCGCTGACCTCCACCCCCGCCCGCAGCTGAGCGGCAGCCTGCTGAGCCTGTCGGGGGAGGCCGAGGCCGGCGCGGTGCAGGTGCGCGGCTCCGTGCACTTCGGGCTACACTATGAGCCGGGCACCGCCGAGCTGCGCGTGCACGTGATCCAGTGCCAGGGCCTGGCTGCCGCGCGACGCCGCCGCTCCGATCCGTGAGTGCCTGACCCGCTCTCGCCGCACCCCCACCCCGCCACTCTTCTTGGCCTATTTTTGTCCGTCTTCGAAGTGGGAGTATCAACGTCCTTGGGAGGCGCGGGGGTTGAGTGAGAGAACTCCTGGAAAGCGCTGCCCGGAAGCCGTGCTCTGGGCTGGGGCTGGGGAGGCCCCCCCGGGGGGGGGGGGGTTAGGAGCTGGGAGGGGCCCCCATTCAGCTCCGGTCCTCCCCTCCCCTCCCACGCTCCAGCTACGTCAAAAGCTACCTTCTCCCGGATAAGCAGAGCAAGCGCAAGACGGCGGTGAAGAAACGGAATCTGAACCCGGTCTTCAACGAGACTCTGAGGGTGAGGCTGCGACGACCGGGCGGCCCCCCATGCGTGAACCCAACGCCCCTTCCTGCGGGGGCCTGATGGCTGGGGCAGCCAGGATATGGTCGTTGCCCGTCGCTTGGACCCTCCGTTGTGCGGGAGGAACGGCAGGGCGGCTCTCCGTTCGTGCGTTCCCCAGTGGGTCAGCCCAGTGCTGGGCATGGCGCTAGTCCAGACCTCCCATTAAGGCCCTTCGGGGCTCCCCCAGATTCCATCGTGCAAGGAACGCGGTAGGACAGCCCCCCCCCCCACCAGCCGTCCACACTGCCGCAGCGCTGAAGCCAGCGCCAGCCGCCCAGCCGCCGTGGTCCCTTAAAGCGCACCTCTTGTCCCCAGTACTCCGTCCCGCAGGCCGAGCTCCGGGGCCGCGTGCTGAGCCTGTCCGTGTGGCACCGCGAGAGCCTGGGTCGCAACATCTTTCTGGGGGAAGTCGAAGTGCCTCTCGACACGTGGGACTGGGACTCTGAGCCCACCTGGCTCCCTCTGCAGCCCCGGGTGAGGCAGCCTGCCCGCGTGGGGAGACCCAGCGACGCAGGTGTCCCGCCTGCACCCTCCCCCGCCTACCCCCCCTTTCCTTTGCTCCAGCCCCCTCTGACCCCGCCTTTGGCCGAGCCTCCCCTCGGCCTTGCAACCCTACTGCCCGCCCCCCCGCGGCGGTTGGGTCCCCCGGCTAGGTGCACCCCATCCGGGTCTGGAGACCTCACCCCTCGATGGCCGCTTTCGCTGGGGCCGGCTCCAGCCCCTGACCTGACCGCCTTTCGCAGGTCCCACACTCTCCCGACGACCTCCCCAGCCGCGGGCTGCTCTCCCTTTCCCTCAAGTACGTCCCCGCCGGCTCCGAGGGTGAGTGCCCCACGAGAGGCCACGCTGGACGGGACCTGGAAGGAGGGGGCCTCCGGTCTGGCGAGGGCGAGGGGCGTCAGGCGAGGGCATGCGGCGGCAGGGTCTGAGCCCAGTCTCTGGGCAGGCGCGGGACTGCCCCCCAGCGGGGAGCTGCACTTCTGGGTGAAGGAAGCTCAGGACCTCGTGCCGCTGCGCTCAGGAACCCCCGATACCTACGTACAGTGGTGAGGGGCTTCGGGCCCGTCCTGGCTACCCTTCCTCCCCGCCCTCCCCCACCGCCCACGCGCTCTGGAGCTCCCCACCTCTGACAAACCCCTTGTCATCAACCGTTCTTGATCCGCCCCCAGTCTGATCTTCGACCACTGTGCAGGGGTGAAGGGGACAAGAACAAAAGCCCAGAGTCAGAAAAGTTAAAGACTTCCTTCAGGAGCTGCATTTCAGAGTAACAAGCCATAGGACTTGTTGGAGAGCCGAGGCTGGGGACCTGGGAGGTCACAGGGGCTCTTCCATGAAAAGACCTGGAAGGTCAGGCTGTGGGGCTTGGCCCTGAACTTGCAGTTCAGTTATTTTCAAAGTAAGCTCTGGGGGACCTCTAGGGGTGCCTCTGGGTGCTGCCCCACACTCAGTGAAATATGTCGGACTGGTCAGGTTCTAAGTTCCCAGCCCTGATTTCAGGCACAGACGTTGTTTTCTTTTACTTCTGGGTAATGTTTTATCTTGCAGGGTGGGTTCTGAGGCTTTAAAAAGTTTGGAAACTACTTCTGGGGGCAACAGGGAGCCAATGAAGGTCATTGTGCAGGGAAGTAGCAGAACTGTATTTCAGAGACTGTACTCTGGGGTCCTACGAATAAAAGTTGTAACTTTTAAAGACAAGAGCCTGAGAGGTAGCTGGCCCAAAGGTCCACAAATAGTGAAGGTTTGAGTTCAGGACGTAGGTGAGAGCCAGAGGGCATGGACATTGTGAGGGAGAATGAGTAGGATCTGGTGACTGGTTGGTTCTGGGGAGCGTGAAGGGATAGCCACTTGATTGCCAGCCTACCTGCCCCACAGTTCAGTGCTGCCCGATGACAGCCACGCCAGCCGCCAACGGACAAGGGTTGTACGACGCAGCCTCAGCCCTGTGTTCAACCATACGATGGTTTACGATGGCTTCAGGCCTGCTGACCTGCACCAGGCCTGTGCTGAGCTTTCCCTCTGGGACCATGGGGCCCTGACCAGCCGCCAGCTGGGCGGCACACGCCTCAGCCTGGGCACTGGTAAGTGGGGCAGGGCCCCGGGAGACCTGATGCTGAGACCGGGCTTAGTGTGTGGCCTTGGGCACTTCTCCACCCTTCCCTGAGCTTTGATATCCACTGTGAGCTGGGAGTGGCAGTGGGTAATCTGGGACCCAGCAGGCATTCCTTGGGACCTAGGGTGTCCAGGGTAACCATGTCCTTCACCCCTGTCTGCACATATCCAGGGAGCAGCTACGGGCTCCAGGTACCCTGGATGGATTCCACAGCGGAGGAGAAGCAGCTGTGGCAGATGCTTCTGGAGCGACCATGTGAGTGGGTGGATGGCCTTCTGCCCCTCAGAACCGACCTGGTCCCCAGGACATAGCTGCTCTACAAGCTCCACCACACTCCTCTCTGGACCCCCATCTCAGGGCCTGCCCTTGGCCAAAACCAATAAAGTCTATTCTAAGGGCAGCAAGAGGCTGATGTCTGTTTTTGGGCAGCAAGGGCGATGGCAAGAATGGGTGAGGGAAGTGAGAGGGAACAGGTGAAGAGACTTCAGACTCGGAAAGACCTTAGGAAGCTGGTCCCAGAACCCCCGGCCCCCTATACCTCAGAAGTTGCCAAGATCTGGGGTGTCTGGGTGGCTCAGTGGGTTAAGCCTCTGCCTTCAGTTCAGGTCATGATCTCAGGGTCCAGGGATCGAGCCCCGCATTGGGCTCTCTGCTCAGCAGGGAGCCTGCTTCCCCCTCTCTCTCTGCCTGCCTCTGCCTACTTGTGATCTCTGTCAGATAAATAAATAAAATCTTAAAAAAAAAAAATTAAGTTGCCAAGACCCAAGCATACAAAGGTATTCTGTTTAATAGTCTGCCTGGCCATACTTGATCGGCTTGCGGGTATCTCTATGGTTGATCCCCCCCCAATATCGCTAGGTCTGGGCCCTACCCTGCCCCCACCCGCCTGGCCTTCTCCTGTTGGCCCTGAGTCCTGGGGTAGGTGAGGTGTATCAGAAGCTGCTTGTGTCTTCTCCATGCAGCCATCCTTGGGTCCTGCCTTCTATCTCTGAGCTCTCATTCAGCCTCCTGTTGGCCAGGGGTGACTGGCATAGATCCTGCTCGCTGGGCCAAGATGGCTCTCCAGATACGGCACACCATTCCTCCCCTGGGGAGAGCAGGTTCAGTGCGGCTCAGCCAGAATATGGCCTACCCCACTGTCTGCCTGATGTGCCTCCTGCCCCCCGGGGGACACTGTGTCCATGTAACTTCCAGGGAGGAACTGAAGCAGACATGCAGCCTGGTGGGGGGGGTGGTCAGACTCTAGCCACCAAGAAGCCATATGCGTGGGTCCCTGGAGGGCTCAGGACATACCTGATGCGTGTATAGATGAGGTCATCTCGAGTGGCACAGGTCAGCAGGATATGGAGGGTGAAGCTGTGGTTCAGCAGCTGGTTGTGGACAAAGACCCAGATGCAGAAACAGTAGAAAAGAAAATCAGAGGGAGATGTGTCCAGAGACCCAGGTACTAGCTCTGTGGGGCTACTAATGTGCTACACGGCAGCCAACGCCCCTTGGCGCTTGTTTCCTCATCTGCACCATGGGGGGTACACTAAGTGGTCTTGTGTACTGAGATTCTCTGCATGAGGGAAAGAGTGAGAAGAGCTGAAAGATGGGCAGAGATGGAGTCTCTGGTGGGTGGGGGTCAAGGACTTGGCCAGCGCTCTCCCCCTCACCATCTGGATAGTGCCTGAATCCACATTCAGTCCCTGTAGCCACTGCACCAAGCCCTGGTCCACCGTGAGAGCAGCTGTGGAGGAGAAGTCAGGTGGTCAGTCCAGGGGTACCTCCTGGCAGAAGCTTCCTGGCACTTGCCTTGAGTGTTCTCCAGCTGTGGCACACTCACCAGGGGGCTCTGGGGCCAGGGTGCAGGTCCCTGTCTCCCTGTGTACCCGCTCCAGAGCTTGCTGCACCAGGGCCTGGCACTCCCGCTCCTTCTCGGCCAGGACCTCTCGGAGCCTGTAGGAGAGCGCAGAGGCGGGGCCAGTTCGATGGAGAGGAGAGGGAAGGTGAAGCTGGCCCAGAGGGCACAGGTAAGTCCCCTGGGCTTTACCTGTCAGTCTCTGCTCGCAAGAGGCCCAGCTGCACCACTGGGGTTGGGGGGGCCTTCTCTGGTTCCCCCGGGAGCCGGCTGATGGTCTCCTGCTGCTTGGACTGGGGTTCCTCCTCTGACCTCGGTGGGACCTCCTCTGTCTCCTCTTCTGCCAATCCAAGTGACTGGGGTGAGCTCCCGCAGGGAGAGAGAACGCCCATTTTGGACACTTCCCCAGACACCCGGCAGAGGGCGCACGGCTCTGGGTACCCAGCCATTCATTCCCGCCCGGGTTGAGCTTAACCCCACCACCACCACGCCCCCTACCGGCCCCTGGCGTGCATGTCAAGCCCCCAAGGGGGTCACACCCTCGCCGACAGGCAGGCTAGCTCCACTCCTGGGGTTACCTGGGCCCAACACGGCGAGGGCTACCCGCACCGCTCGGCTGAGCAGCGAGTCCAGCACGAACATCCAGTGTGGGCGGATCTGGCGCCGGCGGAGGATCTGCTTCACCTGGAAAGGGAGAAAGGGCGCGACGGGACTCAGAGGTGGGGCTCGAGTCCGAAAGGCCTAGAAAGTCTTGAGCCAGAGGTGAGTCGGGTAGGCAGGCTTGGGGCAGAGGGAGGAGCTGGGAAACTAGGACGGGATAGATGTCCCTTGCTTGACGGCTGTATCTTCACGGGGAAGACAGGCGACCTTGCAACAAGTCCTTGCACATTCCCAGGCACAGGGAGCTGACTACATCTTAGTGGGCAGCCCGAACCGCGAGAAGGCCCCCTCACCGCGTCCGGGAAGGCGAAGAGCGGTCCGTGCAGAAGTGCAGGCCGGAGGCCTTGGGCCCGCAGCTGCCCTTGCAGCGCCCGCAGCTCCTGGGCCAGCTGCCGGCGGTTGGGAGTGTGGATGTGCGCCCCGAGGCAGCGCAGTAGCTGTTCCACATGATTCCTGCCCAGCCGGGGCCCCTGGGGAGGAAGAGAGGTTGTCATGGGTGGGTTTCCCCCTGAGTCAAGAGAGTGGCAGGTGGGGGTGCAGGCATAGGGGAAGCCCTCTGCGGAATTGCTGGCCTGGCCTCACCACCAACAGGGGGAGGAGGGTGGTGTTGTGTGGCTGTTGGTGGTGGTGGTTGGGACGCGCACACCCACCTGTTCCTGCTTCAGGCCCAGACTCTCCGCCAGCGAGGGCAGCTCCTGCTCCAGCACCGCGGCCAGCATGGCCCTGCGCTTGCTCTCTTGGTGCAGCAGGCTCAGCCCGGAACTCTCCTCAGGGGACGTGGGCTCCTCGGCCCCCGGTTCCTCAGGCACCCTAGTGCAACCGGGGAGCTGTGGATGGAGGGCAGGTGGCCACAGCGCCCGGCCGCCTCCACCCCAGGGTCTGAATCCTGGCTCTTTTGAGGCCAGCCTCCCAGGGGTAAGAGAGAGGAGCCTGGTACTGAGGTGGCACAAGAAATGCAAGTCGGAGCCTCGGCGAGGAGGCCCCCACTGCCATCCTTGCAAGTGGTGGGAGGCACCCAGGGCCCTGAGGGGGGCTTCCCCCCCGGAGGGAGTACAAGAGCAAACCCAGGTGAGGCAAAGCCCCTCCAAGACCCTGGGTTCTCACCGGAGCTGGCTGGTATCTCCATAACTGAGGCAGCGCTTCGGGGGACTGGGTGGGTGCTGAAAGGGTGCCTGAGGGCGTGGGAATGTCTGGGGCTGGGTGGTCGGGTCAGCTGAAGGAGTGGGGCTGGCTGAAGGGGCATCTGAGGGAGGGAGGAGGCTGTCAGCCTGGGCCCCCAATCAGCCCTCCCACCTCCACAGCTCCTCTCCCTCAGCCCCGTGCACCCACTTCCTTCACCTGCATCTTACCTGAGGGCCGCAGTGCATGTCTTGGGGAGCCGGGGCTGCGGCTCCTCCTCCCCGGCTGCAGGAAGGGGTCCCCCAGCAGTGCTTGAGCACTGGCTCGGAGGCGGGGGTCTGGCTCAAACGTTCGGAGAAGAAAGGCTTGGGCCTCCGCTGACAGAGAAGTGGGCATTGGCGGATGCACCTTGTACATGCCCACCTGGGAGGGGTCAGGGAGGACGGAAAAAGGTCAAGTTTCGAGGTGTCCAGGGCCCGGTTTGTCGCCACGCCCCCCGCCCTGTAAGGGGTCTCACCTTAAACATGGCCGCCTGTGGGCTCCCTAGCTCATGGAAGGGGGGGCGGCCTGTTGCCATCTCGATAACAGTGCAGCCCAGTGACCAGATGTCAGCTGCCTTCCCATACCCTCGTGGGCCCTGGTCAATGATTTCTGGTGCCATATACTGGAGGGTCCCTGTGGTAGAAGCCGAGCCCTTAATGCTCATCTATGCATTAGACGACGTGGGGTGACAGGGGCTCTCATCCTCTAGCCACCAGCGCCCACCCTGAACTCTGTCATCCAGATAATCCCCACCACTTACCCTGGGGGTCAAACACCTATCCTGAGTTTCCTCACTCATCTTGGGCTCCGTCATGTTCCGACTCCCTCACGCACAGTACGGCCCACCACACATCTGGGACAGCGTCATCCACTCTGAACCCATCACACACTTCTGCCCACACTGACACTTCCTAGGCGCATTTCAGACACTAAATTCGCCATCGTGGACTACTCAAGCTCTAGTTCTAGACTCTATCACCTCACCCCCGGCACAGTCACTGGCCCTTGGTTCCATGTCCCACGAGGGCTCTAACTCCACAGCCAGGAGAAACACCATTCCCCGGAAGGTCCTAAGAGTTCTTCTGTCCCAGGTCAGCATCCCTACTCCCCACCCCACACCCCATTACCTGTGAAGGTCTCAGTGCAAGGTGTGATGCCCGCCAGCCTCTTGGAGGTGCCAAAGTCAGAAATCTTGAGCAGCCCACTGAAGGTGTTGATCAGCACATTGTCCCCCTGAGCAGAGTGGACCTTATGCTCAGTGGACGTCAGGCTGGGCTCCGGATGGCGGAACCGGACCCTGTCCCTGTATCCCACCTCCTACGATCGCAGCCTGACCCTGCCTCTGTCAACCTCCTCCCTCTGCCACCGCACTTATGACTTCCTGGGTGCTGGCACCTGCTTTGGCTTCAGGTCTGAAGTTCTCTCATTCCCTTGGGAGCCTCCCTGGTGAATTCCCCCACCCTTTGCAAAGGGGTCAGCCTTCTGAATGCAAATTGCTGTTCTCTGTCTGGACCCCTGTGTTCCCATCAACCCGCCACCAGCAACAGGACTCACTTTGATGTCTCAGGACTTACCTTGATGTCCCGATGCACTATGTGGTTGTCATGCAGGTAGCTGAGGCCCTGCAGGGTCTGGCGGGTGTAGAAACTGATGGTGCTCTCATTGTCCTGCAGGGGGCCCCACACCGACCGCAGCAAAGAGGACAGGCTGCCTAGGCAGAGGCAGTCCAGGATCATCATCACCGGCACCTCCTGACTCCGGCCTTCAGCTCTCTGCTCAAGGCCCAGGCACACCCCAGCCATGGCCCAGACTCCATCCCCACCCAAGTGCACAGTGTCAGCTAATTCTGAGCTACCCCACCCACGCAGGCTAGGATTCATTTTCCCCTAGGGTTCTCCACCCCCTTCCTGGCCCCATCCCCCTGCCCCACACTTCCAGTTCCACTGCCATCCCACACTGGGCACGTACCTCCAGGCACTTCCTCCATAAAGATCTTGAGGTAGCCGTCCTGGCTGGTGGAGCCCAGGTAGCGCACGATGTTCTTGTGGCGAAGGCGCTTGTGCAGAGCAATCTCTTCATGCAGGGGCTGAGAGAACCTGGGAGCGGGGAGCAAGAGAGGAACAGGCCACTTTGGGGAAGAGATGCTCACCCAGCTCCAGCGCCAGGCAGGCCAGGCCCCCAGGACCTGCCCCAGCCACAGGCCCCTCTCTGACCTTCTCCTCCGTATCACCCAGCCCACAGGCCCCCTCCAGACCTTACCACCCCGCGTGTTCCCTGCCATTCTGCCCACAAGACCCCTTCCCCTCGGGCCCTGGGCCCCTGCACACCGCACCTGCTGTCCCGCTCCGGGATCTCCTTAATGGCTATGCGCACCCGCGTGTGCCGCTCGCGGCCGGCGTACACCACCCCGTAGGTGCCCTTGCCCAGCACCAGTCGCTCACCCGTCTCCGTGTACTCATAATCAAACTGCGGGGGACGGGTGATATGGGGGCTCAGTGAGGCCCCCCAGCCCTTCCCCACCCCCACTTCCGGCGCTCCCAGGCCCTGCTCCTCACCTCCAGCACCTCCCCCACACCCTCTGCCTCTTCCGCGGGCGTTGTGGAATCCGGATTTGTCACCAAGGCTTGGATCAGGCCGCAGAACCTGAGGGTGGGGGAGGTCAGGCCGAGGGGAGGAGCACCTTGGGGGGAAACTGTCCCCTCCCTGGCCGAGAGCACCCAAGGAACATGTCCCTTCCCTTCCCTCAATCCCCGGGCACCCCAGCCATCCCAGAGGCCACGCGCACCACTGGCAGTGCCCCACGCTGGGGAAGCAGAGCTGCACATCCTGCGCAGGGGGCAGCGCGTAGAGGAAGCAGCAGCGCTCATCCCGCTTGGAGGAGCTGGGAAGGGAGGAAGAGCCACAGTGAGTGCTAGTGGGCCCACGGCACCCCACTCCGGGGACCCCGCCGGAGGCCTCACCTCTCACCTGACCCCGCAGATGGAAGCCACTGGGAAAGTCCAGCTGGAGGGAACGTCCTGGCAGAAGAAGCTGGGTCTGAGGAGGGTGCTGGGGGACTCGGAGAGTGGTTTGGGGAAGGGAGGCCCAGCAGTGACTTCACCTGGGGTTCGGGCTCCAGCAGGCTCAGGGTCACTGCGCTCACTGGGTCGGTACCCTGAATCTCCAGCCTGGCAGGCAGCAGCACCTTGTTCATCTCCAAGACCAGCACCTGCACATGATGAGGAAGGGGGTGGGTTAGAGAGGCCCCGCCCCTCTCCCAGGTCCCACAACCGCACTGGGCAGCCTCACCAAGCACTGGTCCCCTTGGGGACAAGCCATCTTGAGTGGCTGACAGGACTGCAGCAAGAAGTGGAGCCAGAAGTGGGCACGGTGCGGGGGTCCTTCAGGAAGCTCCAGCGTAGGTCTGAAGTGCTGGTACAGCAGGAAGGTTTCCATCATGGACACCAGGTACCTGCCAGCATAGTCTTGTCCTCAACTCAGCCCAGGCCCCAACTAGCACTGCCTGGGAGAGCAGACCGGCTTGGAGGCAGCCAGAACGTGGGCACCGGGTGTGGTGGGCCCTGGTCTGGAAGGGGCCATGTCACCGGCTCAGGACTTAGGCTAGAATGCGGGGGTACATGTGTGCAGGAGCAGGCAGCTGAGGCCGGGCCCAGACTGCAGAGGAGGCCACCTACCATATGGGAGCATCGAGCTTGTAGAGCTGCTCTGCGGCCAGCGCCACCTGGGCAAGGTCATTGGCGAGGATCTGAGCTCCCAGGTAGAAGCCTACATCCCAATAATACTGCATCTTCTCCACAGAGCCTTTTCGGGCCAGCAGGCAGCCCAGCTTCATGCCTGGGAAAGAGGGGTGTGGGACCTAGGGAGTGTGGCTGTGGGTTTGTGCAAAGCCCAGGTGTGGGCCACAACATCCATGTGGGCAGGAACACAGAAACAGGTGAGGGGCACCTGGGTGGCACAGTTGGTTAAGCATCCAACTCTTGGGTTTCACTCAGATCATGATCTTCGGGTCGAGAGATCAAGCCCTGCATTAGGCTCCATGCTCAGTATGGAGTCTGCCTGGGATTCTCTCTCCCTCTGCCCCTTCCCCTGCTCTGACTCCCTCTCTCTCTCAAATAAATAAATACATTGTAAAAAAAAAAAAGGTGAAAACTTAGGTATGACTCTCAGGTGGGAGTAGGAGCTCGGGCACAAGGAAGGTCTAGGGAACTAGTGTCTGTCAAATTTGGTGTGTAAGGAGCACAGGTGTGGGCTTTGGCACACTTGTGGCCTCAAGGGCTCATGAGGGCCCAGGACGGGTATGAGGGTCCAGGTGTGGGTTCTGGCAGGATAGGTCCAAAAGGGACAAGGCCAGGCTCCAGCCCGGTGTCCTCTCTGCCCGCGCTCTCCCCTGGCCCGTCCAGGGCTGGGACTCACCTATGAGCTGGAGCTCCTCAGAGTCCTCGAAGCGCTGGCCTGCAGCGATGAGCAGCACAGCCGCATTGATGCCCGAGTGAAGGCTGGGCTCTACGTCAAAAGCCTTTCGATACCTGGGGTGGAGGTGGGGGTGGGGCCTCAGGGCTGGCCCGAGGCCCACAGCCCCATTCTCCAGCCCACGGTCCACTTACCAGTGGTAGGCCTGCTCCCGGTACCCAGCATCCTGGAAGCCAGAGCTGAAGAACATGTCCTTGTAGACACGGCCGCACATGCAGCAGAGGTCAGGCACCACGGAGCCCTCGCTCTGGACCAGCGGCAGCAGCACGGCCAATGCTTTCTCCCGGTCCCCAGGCCTGTTCCTCCTAGGGAAAGGGGAGCACGGGCCGGGGCCTTACCTGATGACCCCACCCCACTCTAGCCATGACCGCCTAGATCTGCCGACCCCCCAGGCGGCAGTCCCATGTACCATCAGTGGGATCCCAGTCAGCAAAGTCCTTGAACAGCACGAATCCCACTCAGCAGGGACCTCGCATGGCAGAGACCCATGTCCCTAGGAGGCTAGGACCTGAGCCTTGTTCTACCACTCACCGGTTTAGGGCAAACGTATAGTGGAAGCAGACGTTGTGCTGCTCGGCCACATCGCAGGTAGGCAAGGCCTTCAGGGTCTCTACCAGCTCAATGATGGCCGAGTAGTCCTGCGGAGGGGGACAGTGCACACTGGCACGATGGCCTCTGGGGGGGGGGTCCCATCGCCCCCCCAGGCACTAAGGGAAACCTTGAGTTTGGGGCCCCCTCCCATCCCTGAAACCCCATCTTCCCACCCCCACACCTGACACAGAGAACCCGCTCTGGGCCTCCACTTTCCCATGCTGGGAGACAGTGACATGATCGACCCCTATTACAGACAAGGAAACTGAGGCTCAGAGACATGAGCCCCCTGCTCAAAACCACCAGCACATGAGTGGCACAACCAGGAGAGGGAATGGGTCTTTTCTGAAGTGGGGTGCGGCTGCCCCACCTGGCTTCCTGTGCGCCACACACCTGCACGTCGCGGTAGGAGAGCAGCAGGTTCATGACGATGTCGGGGCTCAGCAGCTCCACGCTGTCCAGCCTCCGCTGCAAGCGAGCCAGCTCCTGCCGCAGCTGCTCCCCGCAGAAGCGCTCCCGGGCCCTCCGGATGTCCTGCCGGATGGTCTCCCGGAAGTAGCCACTGAGGGCCCCGGCAGAGGAGGGAGGGAGGGAAGGGGAGAGAACGATGGGGCCTGTCCCTCAGCCAGGCCTGTTGTGCTCTCGCCAGCCTCCTCCTGGTGCCCCCTCTCTGTACCCCATTACCAAGAGTCGGTAGGCGTGGTCTCCAGCAGCCGGACCAGCCGGCCCACGAGGGGCGTAAGCAGGGCCTCGGTGCCCACCCCGGCCTGGACCAGCCCATCAGCCAGTCCCCTCAGGAGGCCCGCATCACCGCACAGCACTCGGCCTGCGGCTGTCACCACATAGGGAATCAGCGTGTAGCTGCCGACACAATCCTGGGGGGAGGGAGGCAGCAATCAGGGCAGATCAGAGGTCAGCACCCCGTTATAGAGCGACAGTGAGGAGGTGAGAGGTCAGCACCAGAGGGGACTGGAACAGCAGAGAAAGGGCACACGTCGTGAGCTTGGCAATAGGGAACAGAAGGCCACATGGATGTCAAGGGAATTGGGTCAGAGGTGACTGAGGAGGCCAGGAAAGGTAGTGGCGGTGGAAGGGCATAATGGAGCGGAGAGTGGATTCTGCTCACCGAGTTCTTCTGGAAAACATCCTCCTGCAGAGGACAATCCAATCAGTATCCTGGGTATCCGCTGGCCCCCTGCCCCCGCCTACCCCCACCCCCAGACACCCCGCCTCCTACCCGAAGGGCCTGCAGGTCCGGGAGGTCAGCCTGGGAGCAGAGCAGCACGTTGTTGGTCATGCTGAAGCTCTCCCGCACACCAAGGTGGTAGAAGAGCGAGGGCTGCGCCAGGGAGCTGCTCACCTCCAGCACCACCACGTCTGTGGGGGCACAGGCGGAGGCCCTGAGCCCGGAAGCCCAGCTCCGCAGGCAGGGGAGGAGCCTGGGAGGCTGTCCTGGCTTAGATGGCCTCCCCATTTGACTCCAGCAGGGTACAGTTTCGCTCTGGCCTCAGTTTCCCCTTTCTAGGTCCCTCTGGCTCTTACACAGAACGGATATTATCTGCGGTGTTGCAGGAGAGGCTTGAACTCCACGGGCTGGGACCCTCATCCCACTGCTTAGAGCCTGCGAGTACGGGGCACAGTGCTGTGCCTGTGTGTAGAGCTGTTTCTATCTCTGTGTGTGACAGTGTCTGTGAGGGCCGGTGTGTCAACATATGTGCGACATGGGAGTCTAAGGCTGTGTGGGTCTTTGTGTCCTCGAGGTCGAGTCAGCCTTCATCTTTAGGCTGTGAGTTTAGGGCCGTCAGATAAGCTTGGTTCCCAGACTCCTGGATGAACAAATAAGTGTCGGGGCGGGGCGCCCAGATTGGCGGAAGGGAGGGGTGACCAGCACGGGACTAGCCACCTTTCTGGCCCCGCCCCCTAGCAACCCTGCTCGGCCTCCAGCTCCGCCCACTACCTCGCAACTTCTGGGGCCTCATAACCTAAACTTCGCCCAGAATCCCGCGCCGAAGGGTCCCTTCGTTTCTCTTTCTGCCTCTCTAGACCGAGCCTCGGAAGTAGTGTGTTACCGCCCCTGGACTCCAGCGCCCCCCCAAGGACCGCCCCTTTCCCTAGTCCAAGCTCCACCTCCCCGGATCCGCCCTCACGAGCTCCACGCGAGATCGACTTGAGGCTCAGCCCTCCAACCCCACTCTTGAGATACTACACTCTGACCGGCTCCCAGCCTCGCCGCAGTCCTAACCCCGCTCCCCAGGCACGGTGCCGACTCCAGAGTGCTTTAAGCCCCAACCCTGAACCCCGAAGGCTCCGGGCCTGGATCCACTAGGTCCCAGCCCGAGCCCGGCCGTGCTCCAGATCCCCTAAATTCCGCTTTTATCATGCCTCTATCTCGAACCCCTCAGCCTAGCTCACTTTGTGCCCCCCGGACCCCAAACCCGTCTCGAGGTCTCCCCGGCGTCGCCGAACCACGCCCCTTTCGGCCCTCCTCCGGACTCTAAGCCCCGCCCCGGGCCCGCCCCCAGCGCGAGCTCACCCGCGTTGTAGAAGGAATCCAGCGCTGCCGTGTCTCCCAGCGCCAGCGTCCCGAAGGGCAGGCTGCGCAGCTGCGGTCGCGGCCGCGGCCCGGAGAGCTGCGCGCAGGCCTCGCGCAAGCAGCGCAGGGGCAGCGGCTCCGCCTCGGACTCCACCCCGGGCTGCGGCTCCCGGGTCAGCACGTAGACCACGCTGAGCGGCCGGCTTCGCGCGTAGCCCCGGCCCGGGGGAGCGGCATGGGGCCGGCCCCGGCTCAGCGCCTCGGCCAGCGGGTCCTGCCAGCAGCTGCCAGCGCGCTCCAGGGCTCCGGACCGCAAGCACGGCCCTGCCGTGCGGGGGCGCTCGGGTGTCGGGCGCCCGGCTGTGGGCACCCGGGGAGGGGCAGGAGCCAGTGGCTACGGATCCAGGGATCTCAGGATCGGGAACCTGGTACAGGATCTGGAAATCCAAACTCTTGCCAGAAGTCCTGTTCCGGGATCTGGAGCCCAGGGCGAAATCCGGGGTCCGACTTGCAAGGTCCTGAGGATCTGAAGTCGGGGATTGGGTCCAGAGAATCTGGGACATCCAGTGATCCGCGGCCCAGAGTCACGTAGGGGATCCCGGGGTACCGGGACACCGCAGGAAAGAGTCTGCCGTCGCTCTCCCCTGCCCTCACATGTAGGGCGGGCCCAGCCCTTTCCCGGCCAACTGGGAAAGCTCCACCCTCGGCCCTGGGGCAGCGCCGCTCCCTCGCGGCCCCAGGACTTGGCCTCTCCCCTCCCTCCTCTACCGCCAGAACCACTGAGACTGGCGGCTTCCGGAAGAGCTTGTGCCCCCGCGCAGGCCAACCAGTGTGGATGGCTCAGAGCGGGCACCTAGGGGATGTGTGCCCAGGCCGGGACTAGGGGGGAGTTGGGAACTGCAGGAACTGCCTGGCGGGGATCTGTTGAATGAAGGCATCTCCAGAGACAGAAGGGTGTGCAGAACACATCAAAGAGCCTACATCCTTTGGGGCCCTGTTGTGCAGGTGGGGAAGAACCCGAATGGGGGAAGCGGGCTTCTCAGCCTGCCAGGAACATGGTACTTGGCATCTGAGCCCAGGCCTTGGCCCTTTCACCAGGGGGAGCTGCTTTCCCCATAATCTAATCTGCTGACCTCTGACCTCCACCCAAACATGACCATGGGACCTGAATCCCCATACAAACATTTCTCTACCCACCTGAAGAAGATCTAGAAACCTCAGCACTTGAGCTACCACAACGGCACAGCTCCCCAAATCCCTAGCCTTCCAGTGTGAGTTAGGGAGGCCACAGTCGGGTGTAAAAACCTCAGTGGGTTCTGGAATCAGGACCTGGGGACTCAGTCTCCAAGCTCACTCACCTCCGTGACAGAGCAGTGTGCAAACCCAGGACCACCCATCAGGCTGGAGTTATCACAGTCTTAAGTGTGTGTTGCTCGGCCAATTTCTAGAATGTGAGTCTAGCAAGTTAACTGCTTGGTGACTGTTACCCTGTGGAAGTAAAATGCACCTTCCCTGGCTTGACTCGGAGTTCAAATCAGCCCCGAATGGGACAGGCAGGAAGTAGCAGGGAATGAGACTTGGCTCACAAGAGAGGCAGGTGTGGAAAACAGATGTCTTGGAAGGCCCAGACATGGGTTAACAGGGTGAGATGCTGTGCAGGTGTCCCCACAAAACCATCCACCTGTAGGACCTGGAGGGCACCGGGGGCTGTCAGTGGATGCTTGAATCCTTCCAACCCCTCCACTACATGCTCCTCTGACCTTGGCTTGCATACCTCCAGGGGTGGAAGCCTCACTACCTTACGAGGCCAACCCTTCCATCTTCCTGACTGGAAGGAAGGTCTTCCTTGAATGGAGCTGAACCCTGTGTCTCTGCTCTGCCCTTCTGGGTTTTTTCCCAGTAGCCAGAAGAATCCTACAATTCAGGAAAGCGTTAAAGTGATTTTTTTTTTAAAGATTTTATTTATTTATTTATTTGACAGAGAGAGAGATTGAGAGAGCACAAGCAGGCAGAGAGGCAGGCAGAGGCAGAGAAAGAAGCAGGCTTCCCACTGAGCAAGGAGCCTGATGCGGGGCTTGAGCCCAGGACCCTGAGATCATGACCTGAGCCGAAGGCAGTGGCCCAACCCATTGAGCCACCCAGGCGCCCCAAAGTGATTTTATTTTTAAATGAGGACAGGTGAGCAGAGGCAGTTAGCAATGGGGAGGGTAGCTGAGGGTCCGGAAGCTGTACAGGAGAGATAAGGGGATGGGAGAGATAAGGGGACCTGCTGCCAGGTTATCCTGGTGAGCATCACGTGAACCTTGCGGTAAGGGTGGCCCACGCCCTGGCCTGAGGCCCAGTCGGTGCCATACTTGGGGGCGGTGGCCTCCGAGAAACTGGACTGGTGGCTCGATCTGCCCCACCCGGCACCACGGACAATCACAGCACCCTTGCTCTTGCTTGCATCATGGGTGGTAAAGGGCTTCCCACTTCCCCATTATGGAAGCTCAGGAAGCCCCCCCCCCCCCCCCCCCCACCCCCCCCCCCCCCCCCCCCGCCGGCCAGGAGGGGGTGGAGTCATCCTGGAGTGGGACGCCATGCAGGCACCCTTAAAGAGATGCTCTCATAGGGGTCTCAGAGCAACCATGAGGTGGGTGTTAGCAGGCCCTGGGAGAAAACAGCAGCCCTTCGGAGCCAGAGGTTTTTCCCCAGATCACTTGGCCAGTCACAGGGTTACAGGCACTTGAACTCAGGACTGTGGCTCCAAAGCCACTAGCTCCTTCCCCTGACCCCCGCCTTGTCCCCTCCCCAAATCCCCAGCTCCCACCAGCAGCCTGAACAACTCTGCAGGGTCAGGTGGGACAGAGCAGGGAGGGACTTCCCAGTGCCTGCCCCCAGCAAGCGGCATCCTGAGGCGCCTCCTCATAACCACTTCCCTCTTGGAAGTCTCTCAACAGTCACTGTTTCTCTGATGAAAACGCACACACATACACACACCCAAAACCAAAAAACCCTTTCCCGGTTCCTCTTCCGAAGCAGATAACACAGACACTCAGCAGGGCCTCAGATGGGTCCCACAGCCTCCCTCCTCGCCTCCTTGCCCATTTTGCAGGGGAGGAAACTGACTTTTCGGAAGGCATTTGGCCAAGGTCACATGGTCAGTAGTAAGTGAAAGAGCCGTATTCAAACTCAGAACTTTTGCCTCCTGAGCCCAACGTGTTCACTCCTGCACCCTTCTGTCTCATGATTGCCATTTCTCAGATGAGGAGACTGAGGCCCACAGAGGGGAAGAAATTGCCCTGGGTCATTTATGGAGGCCATGGTAGCACTGGGAAAGGATCCAGACTCCCTCCTCTCCCTCCCCTTCTTCTCCTGCTCTGAGCCACCTTAGGGTCACGTGCCTGCTGTGCCCTCTGAGAACTTGCCCCCACCAGCTGGAAGCAATCTGACTCCCCAGGGAGGCAGGAGGCCTCATTGTGGGCAAAAGTGTGGTTGCCAATAAAGTCCTCCAGCTCCCCCTGCAGCTCCCAGGTCCCTGGGGGGAAGGAGGAGGCAGGGACAGAGGAATCCTCAGATCCCAGAGTATCAGCAAAATGCCCTCCCCAGTACCCCCAGGCTCCAGGGGCCCTGCTGGGAACTTACCCTTGCAGAGTGAACTGGTGCAAATTCTCATTCCCCAACCAGAATTTAGACTCCTGGCTCCCAAAACCTGCTTTGTAGGACCAAGAGCAGAACCATCCTGTTACTTCTGTTACTTCTGGAACACTTAGGGAGGCAGAGAAGGCCAACCAACACAGCAATTTGTGTTGCCAGTTTTCCAGGCTGGGCAGGAGACGAAGAGAAGCAGGGAGCAGTGGCCGTGGAGAGCGGGTTCACTGGGAGGGGTGGACAGACACCTGCCCCATCTTTGGATTGGGGGCTTGTTGATAACATGTGAGTCTGGGTGACTAACATGAGAGAAAAGTCGCGCCTGCCCTTGGAGGATGGTCAGTCCTGCTGGGAGTCCGTTCAAAACAACCTGCTTTGAGTTACTAGGAAAATCAAGATCTTATAGCAGAGAAGTCACTCCAGAGTCCCATGCTCACGTCCCAGCCTTATCCTGATGCCCCCCACCTCCCACTGCAAGCCAAGCAGTCCCCAGGCCCTACAGAGTTTCTTTCTTTCTTTCTTTCTTTCTTTTTTTTTTTAAGATTTTATTTATTTATTTAACAGAAATCACAAGTAGGCAGAGAGGCAGGCAGAGGGAGAGGGGGAAGCAGGCTCCCTGCTGAGCAGAGAGCCCGGTATGGGGCTCAATCCCAGGACCTTGAGATCATGACCTGAGCTGAAGGCAAAGGCTTAACCCACTTAACCATCCAGGCACTGCAGAGAACCATTCAGAAACTACAGAGTTTCTCTCCTCAATATCCTTCAGTGTAAGGGCCTCTCCTTCCACGGTGGCCCGGACCCCTGTGGTCCTCCTAACCTGCGTTCCTGACTCTACCCCATCCGCGGCTGCAGACCACCTTCCACAGTGCAACCTGAGTCTTTTTCCTAAAATAGAAGTCTGACTTGGTCGCCCTCTGCTTATGATGCTTCCATGGCTCTCCATCGCCTCTGGCGTTCCTCAGTCAGCCATCCCGTGCCCTCCATGAACTGGCCTCTGCGGAGGCCCTAAATCCACGCTTGACCTGTACCAGTCCATTCACAGGATCTCTTCAAACCCTCTTGGCCTCTCCTGCCTCCCTGTGTGTTTGTCTTTCTGGCTAACTGGAATGCCCTTCAGCACCCCCATCTATCTAGAGAACTTCTACTCAGCATTCAAGGCCCTTTCAAATGCATTGCCTCTGAGAAGCCTTCTCAGACTTCTTCAGACCCTCTGGGGGCTCAGTAATAGTTGGTCGTGCAGGGGCGGGGGAGGAGGGCAGCCTCTCCAGTGGGCTCTGGCTCCCCCTAGGGGCCAAGGGAAAAGTGCCCACTGGGCCTGGCCTCGAGCCCTTTGAGCCTCCAGACACTCTCACCAGCCAGCGGCCCTCTTTGGGGTCTTCGTCACAAAAAGCTGGGGGGGCTCTGCCCTCCATTGGCTCAGAGAGCACCAGCCACTCAATGTGGCAGGCCCGCTCAGCAACTCCTGACAGCTTCTGGGGCTTATGGAAGGGGAGGTGAGCTGACAGGAATTGCCAAGGCAGTCCCCAACCCTCACCCTGCAGGCAATGGAACAGGCCAAGGGTGGGACCCCGGGAGCTCTTGCGACTCCACTGGGCCCCTGAAGAGACTCTCTTCAGAGGGCTGGGCCACATCTGGTGGCCCACCACTACCCAGCACCAGCACTGCCTGAGGCCGTGTTCCTGGCTCTGTGAACCAGAGGAAAAGGCAGAGTGTTGGCTCTGAGGTCTGAGTACTTCCAAGGCCCACACACCAGACCTCTCTCCTCACCCTCCCCACTTCTCTAGCCTTCCATGCTCCCTGGGGGTAGGGGGCAATCACAGTGGCTCATTCCACAGCAGCCAAGCGGAGACAGCCCTCTCTAGTCCTGGGGACAGAAAACAAAGAGAGCAGAGGATGGCCATGGTCCCACCCACTCACCAGGCTCACCCCAGGGCCCATCTTGCCAGGTGGTCCATGTTTCCCCAAAAGGCCAGAGGCCCAGGTGTCTTAAGTCCCACCCTGTGCCCAGGGCAATGAGGGACACAGAGCCAGAAGTGGCTCCTTACTGGCTCTGAGATCATGACCGCCCAGCACATCGTCTCCAGACCTGACTTTCCCCACCCAGCAAAATGGGGAGAAAACCAGCTACCTCACAGAGCCAACCCTGGGGTGCTGGGAGCCCAGCCTGGGGCCAGGCACACACTGGGTTCCTTGTCCCTTGGTCATGGCCTCTCAGCAGAGACAGTAATTGCTGCGTCCCCTGCCTCATTTCATTCCAGGTCCCTGCCTGCTTCCCAGGATCCCTTAGCTTAAGGGCCTGGAGCCCTTTTCTCTCCATGACTTCCTGGGGCTCCAGGACAACTGGAAGACAGTTGTGCTGGCTTCCAGCTCCTGGGTTCTGCAGGAAGATGCAGGGCCGGGCGGCCCCAGGTTGGGCAGGGGGGAGTGGGCTTATCTCCTCCTGATATGTGGTTCTCTTTCCATCTCCCAGATTCCAGCTGTCAGGACCCTTGCCTCCAGAGCTGCCAAGGGTCACGAGTTTGCACTATTTGCATCTATTTGCATAAATTTACAGCGCAGAGCCCAGATGATCAAACTCCCACCTTGCTCCTTGAGGCTAATGCACCTGGGTGGGAGAAGGACACCCAGGGAAAGAGTGACGGTTGGTGGGGAGGACATCCTAGGCTGCTACCTGGGCAGCTGGGGTGGCCCTGGGTCCTTAGGTAGGCCGGCTTCCCAAGCAAGGAGAATATAAAGGGAGAATGGGGTCCACAGTAGCCCCATCTTGCTGGTGTCAGTTTATAAAGGGGCCAGGCTGGTGGGAGAACATGAAGCAAGACTCCTGCCCATTGTCCCTCCCCAGGGACACCCCACCCAGGCTAGAGCCAGCAGCTGCCTAGGATGGCCCGGATGGCCAGGATGGAGTCCTAACTTCTGGTCCTGGCTTCTGGGTCTCTGCAGCTATCTCCAGACCTTTGGAGTCACATAGGGTTTTCCGCCTTTGCCCCTTCACTTGTTCTGTGCCCTCCATGTGAGATGCCCTCCTCTCTGTTTTTCCCTGCGAAGCCCCAACTGTCTGTAGAGGTCCAGCCCTACCGTCATCTCCTCTGGGGGCCCCTCCCCAGTCTTTGTCAAGGGTTACGGCCATGACTACCATTTACTGGGTACCTACTGCACTCCACGAGTCCTGCTGGGTGTGGTCTGTGTGTGGCCTCTGGTTCGTACACAGTCTGGCATGTAGTCATTCCTGGCCCTGGGTTATAGGCCTGGCACAAAGCAGGCACTCAATAAATATTGGTTAAATGAATGAAAAAAAACAAGGAGAAACTGAGGCCCAGAGACAGGACATGGCTTGCTCACTACCTGGCACTTATGTGCTCAGAGCCACAGAGATTTAGCCGAAGCTCCCTACCGGGCAGACACACTCTTGGCAAAGTGACTTCATGCCCAAGTGACTTCATTCTCAAGTCTGCTGGGGAGCCCCCGGCATCACCTAGGAAATAGATGCTAATATAGACGGGCCACTGAGTGGGCGACTGTGCGGGGCAGGCCTGGAGGCTGGGAGGCCAGTGAGGAGGCAGCGGCCACAGGCCAGATGTGAGGGTTGTAATCTGACCTGGAGAGAATCCTCAGGGGATAGCAAAGGGGAGGGAAGCCTCATTGGCTTGTTTGTTCACTCCTCCAACCACTTGGTCATTAGTTCATCAAGCTTGCGCTGGAGGCCTTCTCTATGCCGGGCCCAGCACTCATGGGGCAGGGGAAGTCTACAGTAGCAGGGGGTGTCGGGGGAAGGTAGGGCCAAGTTTGCCAGACAGGATGAATCCATGAGAGGGACTCTCTGAGATGGTGAAGTTCCAATTCCAGGGATCTCTCCCCCGCAAACTCTCCCACAGGTGTGCTAAGATCTGCAGACAAGCCTAGTTACCATGTGTTATTTTTTTTTAGTCATGTGTTATTAAAAAAAAAAAAAGATGTACTTATTTATTTGAGAGAGAGAGAGAGAGATCACGAGTGGGAGGGGCAGAGGGAGAGGGAGAGTCTCAAGCAGACTCCACGCTGAGCGCAGAGCCAGACCTGGGGCTCGATCTCACAACCCTGAGATCATGACCTGAGCCAAAAGCAAGAGTTGGATGCTTAACTGACTGAGCCACCCAGGAGCCCCAGCATGTGTTACTTATAATAATTTTTTTTTTTGAATGGGGCACCTGGCTGGCTCAGTTGGTGTGACTCATGTGACTCCTGATCTTGGCCTTGTGAGTTGGAGCCCCATGTTGGGCATAGAGGTTACTTAATTTTAAAAAATTGTCATGTGTTCTTTATAGTAATTAACATGGGGGCTCCTGGGTGCCTCAGTACGTTGAGTGTGTGACTTTAGCTCAGGTCATGATCTCGGGGTCCTGGGTATTGAGCCCTGTGTGGGAGTCCCCACTCAGTGGAGAGTCTGCTTCTCCCTGCTCCCTCCACCTCTCCCTCTGCGTGTGCTGTCTAAAAAAAATCTTTTTTTTTTTTTTTTAAAGATTTTATTTACTTATTTGACAGACAGAGAGAGATCACAAGTAAGCAGAGAGGCAGGCAGAGAGAGAGGAGGAAGCAGGCTCCTTGCCGAGCAGAGAGCCCGATGCGGGGCTCAATCTCAGGACTGTGGGATCATGACCTGAACCGAAGGCAGAGACTTTAACCCACTGAGCTACACAGGCGCCCCTCTCTAAAAAAAAATCTTAAAAAAAAAAAATCGACACAGAACAGACCCAACTGAACACAGATAGAATATAAGCGAATAAAATACCACCACCACCTGGACATGTCATAGGGCAAACCCGAGCTCTAATGGAAGGGGCAGAGTTGTGGAACAATACATATAGCCTGATCCCACTTTGTGTTTTAAGAACACGGAACACATGTATGTATGGTGTAAATTTACAAAAAGGGTCTGAAACGTACTGTTAAGCTTAGTTATTTCTGGGGAGTGGGGCGGGGGGGAAGTGTTCCTCACTCTTCATATCCATTCCTGTATAGACCTTTTGTTTCCTGCAGGCATTTACTATTTTGGAAAAAACAAATATCTGATAAAGAAAGGTCCTTTTATTTTTATTTTTTTTTTAGTTTTGCCTATTCTTGAATTTTTTTTTAAGACTTTATTTATTTATTTGGCAGACAGAGATCACAAGTAGGCAGAGAGAGGGTGCGGGGAAGCAGGCTCCCCGCTGAGCAGAGAGCCCGATGTGGGGCTCGATGGGGCTCGATCCCAGGACCCTGAGATCATGACCTGAATCAAACACAGAGGCTTAACACTCTGAGCCACCCAGGTGCCCCTGGATAAAGAAAGGTCCTTAACTGAGTGGAAAACCAGAAGGTGGTGGGGGCATTTCCTCCCTCAGCCCTGGAAAGAAGGCGCATTCTCCCCGCCTGCACTTAGGTGCTGGCTGGCGAAGCCAGGGGAAGGGGGTGGGGGCCAGCCAGGAGAAGCTGTGTGTGCAGAGGCTTGGAACAGACAGAAAGCAAGACGGGCCGGGTAGCAAGAGGGAGATGCAAGTATGGAGAGAGCGGTGCTCAAAGGGGAGGCTGATGCCGGAGATCGGGGCTCTGATGTTGGGGGTGAGGAGACGGACTGCATGGCCGTGGCGGCACGGGTGAGCTGGGAGGCCAAGGAGGAGCAGGAACTGCTTGTGGGCTTTCCCTGACGCCCCGGGTCCCTCAGAGCCCATCCAGCTGGAGTGCAGAGAGGCTGGACCTGGGGGAGGCAGAAGCTGAAGGCTATGCAGGCTACACAGCTGGAAGGGTGACGGTCACCTGGGTACCGAAGGAGCACGTGCACCTGCTCTGAGTTGCCCGGCATGCCACTGAGTCAGACCCTGCTGTGACCCTGCTTTACAGATGGGAAAGCAGGGCCAGAGCTGGGAAATCTCTTCCTCCGATTCACACATAGCTGCAGGGCTCCACAGGCTGACCTCGCCACTGCCACCGTGACCCTCTCTGGTCCCTCTACTTCCTTGGACAATCATGGGATGAAATCAGATAACACTGTCCCTCTCAGCCATGTGTCCTGTTTCCAGCTGGTGCCCAGCCATGGGGGATGTTATCAGCCAGGGAGGGCTTCTGGATGGGGGTGGGGGAGGAGGTGGGCACGGGAGGGCAGGGGCTTTCCAGGAAGCCCTGGGTGAGGAAGGCCAGTAGTGCAGAAGTCGCTGTTGAGTGCAAGGGGCATCTCCATCTTGGCAGGCACTGGGGTGGGGACTTAACTTTAGTCGCTGAGAGAGCCTGGAAATGCCTCTGCAAGGGAATTCTGACCTTCTGCTTATTCTGGAGCAGAAAAACCTAGATTCCAAGCCCAGCCCTGCCCCATCCCCCTGTGTGATCTTGAGCAAGTGTACTTACCTTGCTGAGTCTCTATAGACTTATCTATAAAGGGCCAGACAGCACGGGGAGGGTTAAATACATATAACAAATAGAAAGGTTTTAAAAGGTGATTGGGGCACCTGGGTGGCTAAGTTGGTTGTGTCTGCCTTTGGTTCAGGTCATGATCCCAAGATCCTGAGATCGAACCCTGAATCAGGTTCCCAGTTCGGAGGGGAGCCTGCTTCTCCCTCTCCTTCTGCCTGCTGCTCCCCCTGCTCACGCTTGTGCTCTCTTTCTCTGTCAAATAAATAAATAAAATCTTTAAAAAAAAGAGAGAGAGAGAGAGAGAGAGAGTTGATAGTAGCAGTTCAAGGCTGAATTCTCATGAAGGAGAGGACGATGGCTCACCCCACCCCCCAGAGATGTACACACAGCCCAAGACGCGGGACATGGAGCACAGTGCTGCAAAGAGTTCTTTTATTTGAGGGCAGTGCTAGGCCAGGCAGATGGGAAGAGGCAGGCACAGACCCCGTGCCAGGCAGGGGGCCCGCAGACATAATGGGTAAGACAGGAGATGGCTGAAGAATGTTCTCGGCTGCAGGTACCAGGCCCGGGACAGGAGGCACTGAACCTGCTTGACAGCCCACAGGGGCCAGACATGGGTGGCCAAAGTTTTTCCCACCCCCAGTGCCTACAAGAGGGCCCAAAGGGCACCCTCTTCGTCCTCCTTCTCCTGTGGAATCCAGGCCTGAAGGGGGTCAGATTCTGCGGAGGCCAGACAGAGAGGGCACTCAGGGCGGTGGTGCTGCCTCGGCTGAGCGAAGACCCCCACCCCCTGATGGCAGGCAGTGGCTGGAAGCACACACGTTAAGGGAGGCCACAGTGACCCGCCCCACTGCACACACGGGCACACAGGGGCCTCAGGGCAGATCCCCTTCCTAGAGGAAAACCAAACCACACACGTGTCCCAGGCTCCTGCCTGTGGCCACAGGGCTGCAAAATGAAGGCTTGCCTGGGGTGTCACCTACTGGCTCTCCTCCCTGCCGGCAGCATGAGGGACAAAGATAAGTGGGCTCAGTTGCGTTCTCAGACGCAGGTCCAGGCTGAGTCCTGGCCCCAGCCAACAGGGGACAGAGGGAACCCCATGCGTTGAGGAGGGAGAGGTGTGGTTCCCATGGGTGACGTCAGGAGGAAGACATTACCCTTAGGGCCACCCTGTTGAAAAGACTGCAAACTGGCACTAAAAGGGACCCAAAGGGCAAGAGTGGGGTGGGGGAAGGGCGCTGGGACTCCACTGGCTGGCCAGGTACTCACAGTGTCTGGTAGGTGCTGTCCTTGGCCTTGAGGAAGCGTAAGACGAAGAAGGCCGCTGCCTGCAGGCTCAGCACCAGCACGACGCCCCCAATGAAGCTGGCCCCGTCAAAGCCAGGGCTGTGGGCTTCGGGAACTGGGGGGCTACCTGCAGGGTGCAGGTCAGAGCGGGTCACTGTGGACCAGGATCCCAACCCCACCCCGATAACCAGCGCAGGCCTCCTGGAGGCCCCAGTCCTCACAATGGGAGCCTCAAGCAGCAGGCTCAGAAGTTCGGCCCAATCTGTACCTCAATGTTCATAGCAGCAATGGTCACAGCCGCCAAACTGTGGAAAGAGCCAAGGTGCCCTTCAACAGATGAACGGATAAAGAAGATATGTTCCATATGTACAATGGAGTATTATGCCTCCATCAGAAAGGATGAATACCCAACTTTTGTATCAACATGGACGGGACTGGAGGAGATGATGCTGAGTGAACTAAGTCAAGCCAAGAGAGTCAATTATATGATTTCACTTACTTGCGGAGCATAAGGAATAACACGAAGGACATTAGGAGAAGGAAAGGAGAAGTGAATTGGGGGAAATCGGAGGGGGAGATGAAGCATGAGAGACTGTGGACTCTGAGAAACAAACTGAGGGTTTTGGAGGGGAGGGAAACTGGGGGATGGGTGAGCCTTGTGGTGGGTATTAAGGAGGGCACGGACTGCATGGAGCACAGGGTGTGGTGCATAAACAATGAATCTTGGAACACTGAAAAAATTAAATTAAATTTAAAAAAAATAAAAAGTTTGGCCCAGATCCTGTAGCCAGCTGGGAAGTGCCCGGGAGGGACAGTGCCCGGGGGTTGGGGGGGGCTTGGCTCCAGCCCTGGCTCTGCTGCAGTTGCTCTGTGGCTTGATATCTTTTTACATCCTCTCTGGGCTCAGGACGGCAAGGTCCTGAGAGCAATGAGCTCCCTCCTAGCCTCCCTATCCCACTCTGGCCGGGTGAGGTAAGGATGGACCCAGAAGCTGGGCCTCCAGACCCCTTTGGCTCAGTTTCTTTTGGCCTTGGTTCTCAGGGTTCAAAGCCAAAATGCAGATGATACTGTCCCTTTTCAATACTCCTAAGTCCTGACACCCTGGAGTCACCCGATGTCAGAGTCCTTACAGAAGGAAGAAGTGGGGGCCCGTGCCCTACCAAGTACATAAATGGAGACTAGGTGATGTACATCAGAGGGAGAAGCTGGGTTCTGAGGACCAGACCTGCCCAAAGTCACCTCACAGTTAAGACAGAGCCAGTCACACAGTGTCCTCTAAACATTAAACATTTCTGCTCCTCCCCACCCCCCCGCCGCTGCCCAGGCCCATCTTAGCGCCCAGTTGCCAGGCTGTCTGGGTGGCTCCCACCTGTGCCACGTTAGCCATCAACTCCCACTAGGGATTCGATTTCAGGCCCTAGGCCAGGTGCCAGGGCAGGGCTGGTGGCAGAAGGTGATTCTGGGGCAGTGGAGAGGGGCCCAGCTGGGAGCTGGCTGCACCTCTCAGTGGGTATAGCTTGTGTAAGGGGGTCAGAGAATATGAAGGGCAAAGGGTGGTCCCAGCTACATCACAGGGAGCCCCAGAGAAGGACACTGGGGGAAAAGTAGGAGAGGGAAGAAATGAGCTGCCCAAGACCGATCTAGGGCTCAGCCAGAAGGAGCTGAGTCATCAATAATTCAGCCTCCAAGATCAAGTTTCTGGCTTTAATTAACCAAAGCCTCTGCAGTCATCCCTATCAAGCCTGGTGACCTCTGGGCCCTGAGGGGCAGTGGGAACCAAGAGGCAGAGTTCTTGCTTCTGCTCTGCCAAGAGCCTGCTTTGTGAGGTAGTCACTGAACTACACCTCCCTGGTGGCCTGAGCCAGCCACAAATGCTTCAGCACCAAGGGCAGGTCCTGAGAGGGTCAGCCTGAGCTCCCAGAACTGGTCTGGGGAGAGGGACAGGAACCATCACTTCCTCATCTCTTTCTATGCATCAGACACTGAACTAGGCTCTCTACACCTGCTTGTAAAATCCGAGCCGCAATTCTGTGAGGTATTACCCAACCCATTTTACAGATGTGGGAACAGTCTCAACAGGAGAAGTCACAGGGCTGAGGTCACAGGGCATGTCAGCGCCTGAGCCCAGCTGTCTTTGCTGGCTCCTCTAGTCCTTCCACCGCTCCCATTCTCCCGGGTAGCACCTACCTGTCGTGACTGTCTTTGGTTCATAGGTGGGGTAGTGGTGGGCAGCTGGAAAGACAGGGAATCCATACTAAATCACCTCTCCGACTCCCTGACTCCCACCAAGAACCCAATCCAGGCCAACAGCTGGACTTCTGACTCACATCAGGACCCCTGTTCCAGATCCAGGTCCAGCTAACATACTTTCAAGCCTCAGTTCATACAGTTCCTTACACCAGATGTGCCCTCTCTCCATTTCTTTTAAGGGTCATCTTTGATGACCTCCTCCAGAAAGCCCTCCCTCCATTCTCTTCTGAAATTCGGATTCTGAAGTCCTCACTGTTTTAAATTAGATGAGCTCGCTTCTCCAACCCCTCCACACATCTGTCCTGGATCCTTTGGCTGTGCCAATTTTTAAATGGGGAAATAAGCCAGAGAGGGGAAGGAACTTCTCAATGAGCTAAAGGCAGAACTGAAAGTGGACCCAGGTGTTTATGAGCATAGTCTGCTCCCCGAGAGCAGCTGGTTCCTTCCTGGAGGGAAGGCTCTGTCTGGGGACACCTCAGCCCCCTCTCTCCAACTCAGCTTAGGTCAGCAGGAATCCCCTTACCTGGACACGACTCCGAGCGGTTATAGACAGAGCAACCTTCCTTGGCCACCTCAGCTTGGGCCACACAGTATCCTGGTGGGAGAAGGTATATGGGAGAGATTTGGGGAGAGGGGCCAAGGCCCTGGGGTTCTGAACTGGGGGCACTCGATTTGGGGAGGGCCCACCTCCATACCTGGCTCCTCAGGCCGGCACTGCTCCCACACGCAGCCAGAGAGATTGTGTGCTTTGTGCCCCTCCACACAATGCTCACAGAGCTTGAGCTGTTTGCAGGCCCCTGGGACAGCTGGCCAGATGTTCATGCGGAGCAGAGCTCCCCGCCCAAAGCCTCGAGCTCCTTTACCTGGGAGTGGGAGCAACTCCTTGAAACTGAGCTGCATCAGCCCTTCCCTGCTACTGTGGTGCTCACCCTTTTGCACACATACACTCACCTGGATCCCCTAAGGCCCACTACATACCTGGAGTTTCCACAAGCACACGGTTGCAGACACCCCAACCTCTCCCACATTCACCCAGAGTCCCCTCCCTTTGCATACACCTGGGGTTCCCTGATAGATGTGGAGCTGCCTACCCCAGACATACCTGGGGTCCCTTCACTTCCGAACACTTGGAGCCTATTATATACGATGCTCCACACATGGCTAGAACCCCCTTCACCCACCGCTTGAGCCCTGAACTCTCTGAAAAGTCCCCTCTCGCCCCCCCGCCCCCCAGCCCAGACCGCTCCAGAACCGGCGGCTGGACGAAGGCAGGTTCCGCCTGCCCCTGCCCGGGCTGGGCCTCCAACCAGACCCTGGTCCGCGCGTTACCAGCCACAGCGAGCTGGGCACACAGGAGAAGGCAGCAGCAGCCGCCACCGAGCGCGACCCGTAAGGCGCGGGGTCCCGGCGCGGCCATGGGCGGGGCGGGGCCGGGGTCGGCGGAGAGCTGCTGTGGTGCGTCCCTCCCGGACTCGGTTCGGCTGGGATGTGGGGAGCGAGACCCAGGCAACCTGGGCGTGACCAGGTGGGCGGGGTCATTCTGGGGCGGGGCCGGGCCCACAGTCGGCGTGGGGCCCGGTCGTCGGGGGCGGGGTCATGTGGGGGCGTGAGTGGTGGGCGCGGCCTGGCCGAGCCTGGTTCCGCGATCTGGGCGGGGGCTCGGACAAAAGGAGGCGGGATCCAGGTGTAGTAGCAACGCCTGGTCCTGGGAGTCCTCGCCAGCAGCTTCCCGAAAACTTCGCGGGGTAGTTAGGCTCCCTACTTCACAGGTGAGGAAACTAAGGCTCAGGAAAGGTGAGTGAGTAGGCGCAGGTCACAGTGCAAAATCTGGATTCGAAGCGAGGTGACTTTCCCGCAGGCCGGACCTTGTTGAGTGAATCCAAATAGGCCCCACGCCCGGGGACTGGTTTCGCCCGGCCGCTTGGACTCTGACCGCCCACCTCGCTTCACCCCTTGCACACTACTCTCTTCTGTCCCTCAGCTTCCCACCACGCCCTCCGACCAAGTTATTGGTATCATTATTAGTAGGACAATTGGAGGTGTCCACAGACTTCCTTCCGCATCAACTCCTGCCCTGGCACCGGCCTCTTCTTGTTCCTTCCCCCTCTGTATCTTCTCCTCGGGTTCCTTAGAGGGCATCCCCTCTTTTTCCCCCTTCTCTTTCACTTCCACTCTCTTTCCCCTTCTCTGCTGCCTCTCCTTTTCCTCCTTCCCCCTCTTCTTCCTGGTGGCCCAATTCCTTCCTGAGACCTATTCCGCCTCTCCTGGGACCAATTTGGCCATTCTTCTGCCATTGGCTCTGATCTGAAAGCCATCAGGTCCCCTATCTCCATCTCCAGCCCAGTGTTCCCTCCCCAGCTGCCACCTGTAACTAATAATACATAGTTCACACTACTGACCTCTTACTCTTAGTAGAGTATACATTCCATTAAGAGCTTTCTTGCAGCTTCTCATCTAATGTCCATGACTACCCTCTAGGCATGGCTTTGTTATCCCCAGTTTGTGGGCTTCAGGAGTAAAATCCGGCACCTGGCAGGCTCAGTCAGAAGAGCAGGTGGTTCTTGATCTTGGGGTCATGGGTGTAGAGATAACTAAAATAAGAAAATAAATAAATAAACTTTTAAAAAAAGAAGTAAAATCACCTGCCCACGGGCACATAGTTACAATGAGGGGGGATAGGATGTGAACCCAGGACCCAGTGAGTCCATCTGCTTCCTGGGCACCTTCACCTGAGTGTGTCCCAGACCCCTAAAACTGCCCCATTTCTCTTCCCCAATCACGATACTTCCTTTTTCCTTCAAAACACGTATCAGGGCACCTGGGTGGCTCAGTGGGTTAAAGCCTCTGCCTTCGGCTCAGGTCATGATCTCAGGGTCCTGAGATGGAGCCCCGCATTGGGCTCTCTGCTCAGCAGGGAGCCTGCTTCCTCCCTGCCTCTCTGCCTACCTATGATCTCTGTCTGTCAAATAAATAAATAAAATCTTTAAAAAAAAAAAAACATGTATCAAATGTGTAATTAATTACTCTTTTGTATCCTAGGCTGTAATTTCTATGAAAGCAGGAGCCATGTTTATCTTCTTCTGCAGTTAACTCCCTCTACACTTAAGGGCTAAGTAGGTGTTTATTAAATAAACAGATTCTATCATGTTGTGACTGTATGTTTGTCCTGTCCTTCTGGTCTGTGAGACCCTTAAGGGGCCCCCTACTTAGAATCATTTTAAGTGTTTATTTGTAGATTGTCCATCTTTCCCCATCAGAATGGCGCTCTGTGAAATCAAGGATTTTTGTTCATTGCCTTATCCTCTGTCCCTAGAACCATGCCCGGAAAGTAGCACATGCTCAGTAAAACTTTACTGAACATTGAAAATGCAGGGATGTGGGGGCGCTGGGCTGGTTCAGCATGTGACTTGATCTCCGGGTTGTGAGTTTGAGCCCCATGTGTGGCATGGAGTTTACTTAAGAAAAGAAAGAATTAAAAGAAAGAAAAAAGAAAAGAAAATGCAGGGATGTGGCCAGATCATCTCTTTGTCCATAACACCCACTCAAAGCCCAGGCAACTGTCAGTAAATATCGGGTGAATGAACAAATGGGTCTGTGTTAAGAATGCGTGCACAGACGATGCCCAGATTGTTGGGGCTTGAGCAGGGGCTTGTGTGGATATTATCTGTGCCTCAGATACACACCCATCTTCCATGAAGACATAGGCCCATGGGATTCCCCAAATTGAAGAGAGAATGGTAAGGGAAGAAGTCTTACCTGGAATCGAGCGCTCATAGCCACCTGGTGGTCACCTCGGGAACTACAGGTGTTGTCCGCCCTGGTCAAACTTGACTCCCATGTGAGTTTAGGATGGAATGGAAGGCACACTGGATTTGCAGATAAACCAGCTTTATGTCCCAGCTCTGCCATATACTGTGTGACTGGGGCCAAGTCCTTCATCTTCTCTAGGCCTCACCCATGAAGTGGGGATACGGGGTTGTTCAAAGCCCTGGGATCTGGTCTGGCACCTGGTAGGTGGGAAGGACTGGACAGGGTATCAGTAGTGGGGAGGAAGCAAGGAGATAGGGCAGAGGACATGAGGAGGATAAAAGAGGAAGAGACAGCGGATCTTTGGGGAAGAGAGACACAGGTGGCAGTGATGGCCTCTATTGTCCCATTGGCATCGGGCAGTTTTGAAGCATGGAGGGAGCGCCCGTGGGAAAATCCATAGCTTCACTTGAGTCTCTTGGGTGTCTGGGGTTTCTCATGGCTAGAAATATCACTGTACTCTTTTCCTCCCCCGACTGCCTGAGGATCACCTTCCATTTGGAACGACCCTGTGGCTCTCTGGATCAGGAAGTTTTAGCCAACCAACTACTTCAGTGGAAATGTGGTCGTTGATGTTCTTCACAGCGAGAAGGCAACAGTATCTAAGGCAGAACTTTGGGGGAAAACTAGCCAAAATAGTATAAGACCATTCCAGATGTCATCTTTATATTTGGAGTCAGAACCCATGTTGACAGTGGCGCAGCAACTGGCTTGGGCGTGATTTACAATTCCTTGGATTGTGAAAGAAAAATGAACCCAAAGACAGCCTTGCAAGACATGGTCAGCTTGAGAAGAAAAAGACCTCAAGAAAAGAGCAAGTAGGACATGAGAACAGAATAAAGAATGTCAGGCACCACACGGGCCCTTGCTGGCTCAGACCAAAAGGACTAAAGACTCTGCAGTGACTTTATCTGTGGTGATTGTGCAGATGTTTCATGAGAGGATTAATTAACTATGAACATTTGTAAAAAAAATAAAAATAAAAAATAAAATGAAGAACTATTACTGCCACTCAGAATAGCAGAAGATAATCTCTCACATAGCTCTTTCCTGCCAACCTGCCGGCCACCTTCTCCCAACCCAGAGACCAGAGGCGAAGTTGCTGGAACCCAGCTCAGATGGGGAAGAGAGCAGACACTTGAGTTCTGGGGGACTGATGCCCCTGTATGCTCCCTATTTTGCACCCCCCCCCCATTCTGGACACTGGGCATATCAGTACTCTCCACTTTCTCTAGACGCTGCTTTTTACTCCAAGCATCCTGCTATAGTGCTGGGTGCTGGTGGCACGAAACAGAACAAAGTCTCTCCCCTCATGGAGCTTATATTCTGGTGAGGCCGATGTGAGGTAAAAAAGAAAATACATAAATAAACACAAATTTAGGAATGTGAAGCTCTGAGAAATAATAACTCAAGGAAAGAGGGGAGAGCAGGTGGGGTGATTTAGGACAGAGGTTCAGGAAGCCTGTTTCAGGGTTGACTTGAAGGCAGAGGCTTGAATGAAGTGAAGGGGTTCTGGGCGAAGGGAAGGCCAGGACCCTTTGCAAGGACACATTCACCTACAATCTGTGCCCTCAGTGGCGGCGTTCCCTGGGGCTTTTCTGCTCACTGACTGAGATCATCTAGCCCTAGAAACTCAATTACTACCTGCACACCTATGCCTTCCAGATGTCCTCCTTCTGCCAGATACGCTACTGGTAGCTAACATAGTGCTGAGAATGTGCCGGGCCCTCCCACCAGTCCTGAGGTAGATACTAACATTACCCTCTCTTACAGATGAGAAGACAGGTGCAGAGTGCTGAAGAAATTCCCCCAAAGTAAAACAGCGAGGAAATGCAGGAACTAGGATTTGACCACCTCTATCCCCAACTCACCACATCCAACTGGAAATGCATCATCTTCCCCAGCCCCTACGCTCTCCTCTTTCCTTGTACTCTGCTGCTGGCCCATCACCTCCTTCCCCCTGCCCCACACTGACTGAGGGAACTACAGCAGTGCCACGGTCAGGGGAGAAGTCAGTGGGGCCTGGGATCTGAGCCCCTCTGGTTTCCTGAAGCCTTAACCTGATCCCTGTCCTCCACCACCATCCCACAGGCCTGGAGGGATCCACTGAGGATCAAAGCTAGAGACAGAGGAAGGAGAAGCAGCCAGTTTCTCTCCCTCTGGGCACATCTGTCACCTCTGGAAAAGTCAGCTGAATGGTGTATTTTCCTGGGACAAAGGACAGGCAGGGCTGGGGAAGATGGAGCTCCTTCTCCGTGCCCTACCCTGCCAGAATGCCTAAGATGGGGGGTTGTGAGAGGTGCCTGCCCTGGGGACTGTGCTGCCAGGTTTTCTGCTTCCAAGTTCTTCCTGGCTCCCCCTCTCCTGCTGCTTCGGGGAAGTGCCCCCCCCCCCCCCTTGCTGGCTTTCCAGATCCCTGAATAAATAATTCAGGTTTTGAAATCTTGCCAGACCCACCCCTCCCGCACTGGGAGGGCGCTATTGGGCTGACATGAGTGACGTCATGCAACTCCTTATCCCAGCCCCAGCATCACGAGGACCTTCTCAGGCAGCACCTCACCTGCCTGGTCACTGTCAGTGCAGACCCTCTACCTTGTCCCTCTCACCCTGGAGCTCATTCACCACAGTCACCCGGTATCTTCATTCCAAGCTACCTTACAACCCTCTTCACTGTGTTTTGTCCCCTGGGTACCTCAGCACTTGTGACAGGGTCATGGTGACCTGAAGTCCTATCATCTGGACACTCCATCTTCTCTTTTCCTTGCCATCACCTCTGCCACCCTGGGATCCCTGAGCTCCATCATGTCACAGTCACCCTGACACTGCTATGGTTGCCCTGGGGGCTTCTCTTTCTTTGGCAGCGTCTCATGGCCACCATCCCCCAGGATCCTGTCACCTTGCTCATACTGTCACTGCCACCCACTTCCCTGCTCCTTTGTGCTGCTGTCACCACCACCTCAGGGCCCCATCTTCTTGGCAACCCCCAGCATCCTCACGGAGGACGCCCATTCAGCTTCATCACTCCGTCTCCGTCACCCGAATTTCGTCGGTCCCTGCCACCTGAGGGTCCCATCACCCCCACAGTCTTTCCAGGGTCCCTTTCTGCTTCCCCTTATATATTCCCCGCAACCTTCCTAAGACTTCTCCAAGGTATCCCACCGGCGCCCCTCCCTCCCCCAGAAATCCCGGCCCGCAGAGGGCGCCGCGTCAAGGACAGCGCGGGCTGAGTGGGGAGGGGGCGGGGCCGCGGCCACGGTCGCTTTTTATGAATGGGGGAGCGGGCGGCGCGAGGCCTCATTACTATGCCTCGCCGACGCGCTCTGCGCCCCGGCGCGACGCACCCATTGGCCCGTCGGGCCGCTGACGTCACCGAACCAGGGGCCGGGGGCGGGGCGGGGCGGGTGACTCACGCCGCTTCTCCCGCGGCCGCGGGGGCTTCTCCGGGTCCGCGGAAACCTTTCGCCGCCCGGACCCGAGCAGAGCCTCCACGCGGCCCAGCCGCACCAGGTCCCGAGAGGTAAGTAGGGGGCCCCGCTGTAGGCATGAGGCATCCGGAAGGGCACGCAGGATGCTGGGGAGCAGGGCCAGCGGACAGGCTCCCGGCGGCCGGCAGAGGTCGGAGGTTAAGACCGAGAATCCAGAATCTGGGTTAGCAGGCGGGGACCCAGTGTCCGGGGTGTTGAGAACCGTCATCTGGGTGACCCCGCGTGGGTGCGCTCTCCTCCAAGGCCCAAGGCCCTGGAGGGACTGATGGTCCTCTGAGATTGGGCTGGCAGGAGTCATCGGAGGCAAGGCCCCAGGTGTCCGAGCAAGAGGTGTCTCACTTAAGGATCTAGACACACGGGCAGGATGCGGAGTCAGGCCCAAGATCCAGGTGTCTGGGCAGAAGGAGGGTTCTGACTCAGGGATCCGGGCCTCCAGCAGAGGGTGTCTGTTCCAAAGACCTGGAGGATCAGGCAGAAAGAGGGGTCTGGCGGAGACAGAGGTCTGGGCTCCTGTGTGTTGGGGGTGGGGCTGAGTTTCTAGGTGGTGTTACCCCAGGAGTGCAGGGTGGGGGCTGGAGGGAGCTTCACGCGCATTCTCTGGGGGCGGAGCCTCGGGCTGGCTGTACTGAGACTCGTGAGGGGTCTGGCAAGCCTCAGAAACTAAGCGTCATCCTCCCTGATGGGGAGGGAGCAGAGCTACCCTCAGTTTAGAGATGTGTTTCCCTTCCCCAGTCCTAGGGGGCATCTCCAGAATCCTACCGGCCCCCGGTCCACTTATGGTAGTCCTTCACCTGGTTCTCTGCTGGTCACACACGTGGGAGAAAGAGGCCTGTGGGGCTCAGGGAGTTGGAAGGGAGAGTGGAGGGACCCAGTACAGTGAGAGGAAAATGGGTCCCTCCTGGGGTGAGGGTGGGGGTAGGCAGGGGGAGACAATGGTATCCTGGAAGGAGCCCTGGGTCATGAGTGGGGGACAAAGCACTGGGACCCAACCAGGTATCCTGAGGAGACACACTCACAATGTATCCCGAGTGGCACGTTGTCCGGTTCAGACACCTTCGCCCAGCACCCAGCCCGCCAGCTTCTCACAGGGCCTTTCTCCTACAGGTACCATGATGTGGGGTGCAGGCAGCCCCCTGGCTTGGCTCTCCGCCGGCTCAGGCAACGTGAATGTGAGCAGCGTGGGCTCAACAGAGGGGTCCACAGGCCCAGCCGCCCCGCTGCCCTCCCCCAGGGCCTGGGACGTGGTGCTGTGCATCTCAGGCACCCTGGTGTCCTGTGAGAACGCGCTGGTGGTGGCCATCATTGTGGGCACTCCCACGTTCCGTGCCCCCATGTTCCTGCTGGTGGGCAGCCTGGCTGTGGCCGACCTGCTGGCGGGCCTGGGCCTGGTCCTGCACTTCGCTGCTGTGTTCTGCATTGGCTCGGTGGAAATGAGCCTGGTGCTGGTTGGCGTGCTGGCGATGGCCTTTACTGCCAGCGTGGGCAGCCTGCTGGCCATCACCGTCGACCGCTACCTTTCCCTGTACAATGCCCTCACCTACTACTCAGAGACAACGGTGACTCGGACCTATGTGATGCTGGCCCTAGTGTGGGGGGGCGCACTGGGCCTGGGGCTGCTGCCTGTGCTGGCCTGGAACTGTCTGGATGCCCAGGCCACATGTGGTGTGGTATATCCGCTCTCCAAGAACCATCTGGTGGTCCTGGCCGTTGCCTTCTTCATGGTGTTTGGCATCATGTTGCAGCTCTATGCCCAGATCTGCCGCATCGTCTGCCGCCATGCCCAGCAGATTGCCCTCCAACGGCATCTGCTGCCTGCCTCCCACTATGTGGCCACCCGAAAGGGCATTGCCACGCTGGCCGTGGTGCTTGGCGCCTTTGCCGCCTGTTGGCTGCCCTTCACTGTCTACTGCCTGCTGGGTGACGCCCACTCTCCACCCCTCTACACCTATCTCACCCTTCTCCCCGCGACCTATAACTCCATGATCAACCCCATCATCTACGCCTTCCGCAACCAGGACGTGCAGAAGGTGCTGTGGGCCATCTGCTGCTGTTGTTCCTCTTCCAAGATCCCCTTCCGATCCCGTTCCCCCAGTGACGTCTAGTCCTACACTGGTGACCCTCCAGCCCTGATCACTACAGAATTCCAGAATGTTAGGTCCTCCAGGGCTTTGTTCCAACCTCCCAGCTCCACACCTCCGAGACCCAGCTGGTTCTGGAGTTTTAGGACCGGATGTTTCACAAGATTCTGTCCAGATCCCTACAGGGCCCAGCTGGCTCCATGGCTCTAGAATGTTCAGGTGGCCAGGGTTCCACTCAGAAATGTCCCACAACCCAGCTGGCTTGGAGTTCCAGAATGCTGCTGGGTGTTTTATAGTGCCATTCCAAGTCCCTGATCTCCCCCCACCCCCCTTTTGACCTTAATCATGTCACTTTACTTTCGGGTTTCCGAGCTAAAGAGTCAGAGAGGTTAATCACTCAGTTGCCTAGATAGGAGAAAGAAAGAAAAATGTATCTATTTCTATGTGCACATACAAAAAGAGTATCTATTTATAATTTATTTATTTACCTATTTATTTACTTATTTATTTATGGGCGGTAAGGGGAAAAAAAAGAGACCCACACCTTGAAATCCAGGCCATACCAGGGTACCCCCCAGTCCCCACATCCCCATTGCTGACCTCAGTTCCTAGAAGGGGGAAAGGGAGAAAGAGAAACCACGTATTTTGTTATTATTTTTGCTTATTTTTTATCAAAGAGATCATAGAAACCAGAGCCTTCTCCCCAGGCCCGCCCCTTTCGGGTTTGCTGGGAGAACACACCAGCCTCTGGTTTTTTATTTTTTTAAGAAGCCATCACCTGAGCAACCGAGAATTCCTCTGCGCTGGGGGCCGGCTGCCCTCTGGTGGCCGTTCGGGGGAAACTGCAGCCCGGCCAGGCAGCCGGGACCAGAACACGCGCCACCCCAAGTCCACTCCAGCCTGGCATCCAGCGCCACAGCCAGGACCTGGGGGCCAGGCCCCACCTTGCGGTGCCCTAGAGGAGGCAGGGTGTGAGCCAACACCTGACCCCTCTGCCAACCGGGGTATGGCCTCCAGTGCTCCCCTATCCCTATCCCCAACCCATTGCTCAATAAAGAATGATTTTGTGATAAGTCTGTTTCTGTCTCTATGCGTGGAGGGGCTGGAGTGGGCCCGATGTGGGCGGAGAGCCTGGAATGGCAGGGGATTAGATCAGGCCTGGGAGCCTGTGGAGGGATCTGGGGAAGCTCCAGAGGCAGGGAGGAGTGAGGCTGACAGGTGACACCCTCGCCCCTTTAGAGGCTGAGCTAATGGGCCCCTCTGCTCTGCTCAGACCCAGGCATTGCCAGGCAAGGACCCTACCTTTCTTTTTTTTTAATATTTTGTTTATTTTTTTGTCAGAAGGAGAGCACCCACGTGCACAAGCTGGGGGAACGGGAGGCAGAGGGAGAAGCAAGCTCCTAGCTGAGCAGGGTGCCCCCATGCAGAACTCCAACCCAGGACCCCAGGATCATGAATCAACCAGAAGACAGCGACTTAGCCAACTGAGCCACCCAGGCATCCCAAGGATCCCATCTTTTTCTGAGGACAGGAACCAGGGTGCTAACCCCTTCTCCGGTTGAGAATGCACTTTTGTTTGGAGCTTTGGCGTGAAGTTGATGCTCAAAGTATATCCATCTCCTTAATAACAGCTCCTTCTAACTGTGGGTGTTTACTGTGTGCCAGGCACTACGCTGAGTGTACTGCCTATGTTACCTCTTTTATGCTGAACAAGCCTCCCATAGGACCAGCAGTATCTTCTCCATTTTACAGATGAGAAAACTGAGGTCATGGGAGGGTTAGTGACTGGCCCGAGGGAACATCCATTTCCACAACCTGTGCTCCATTAGCCAATGGCCTCTCCTCTCCTTCCTTCCCAAGCCTGGAGCTCAGGACATTCTGGACCCTGATTTGTGTTGGGATTCATTCTTGGAGCCAGAGGCCACATTTGGGAGGAGGTTGGAGGGACTATGGTCATTCTGGAACTGAAAGAGCTTCTTTTCTATCCAAAGGCCAGTGATGGTAAGTGTGTGCATTTGAGGACATAAGTGTGTGGGTCCCAAGTAATAGTGTTTCAGAACAAGAAAGAGTATGTTCACCAGGCAAGGGCAGGCACAGGTTTGGAAGTGTAGCTGAAGAGGAAGCTGTCTCTTGGCTTGCAAGGCCTCTCAGCCTCCCAGGGCTCCCAGGTATGCAAAACCTGGAGAAGGAACCCTTAGAACACACCCCCCCCCATTATACAGACAGGGAGACTGAGGCCTGATGTTGAACAGTCATTGCTCAAACCCACACAGCTGTGCCAGGCTAAGACTCAGGTCTTTCTCCATTTCCCTGGCCAAGAGCCCTTACACCTAGTGTTCAAGGCTCCTCCCCAACACTGGCCACAGGACCCCAAGGGGAGTGGACCTGTCAACAGGGGCAGGGTCAGAGCTGGTGGAAGGCAGACCTAGGCTGAGCTACACACAGCTCCATTCCAAATACAAAGCAGGGGGTCCCACCAGGTCAGGGGGAGACTTCTTTCCCCACCTTCCTGGATGGTCCGCGGGAAAAGACACCCACTCAGCAAGCACCTCTCCATGCCAAGCTTTGGCCCAAATATTTCACACATCACCATGACCCTTTGGGTGGTATTGTTCTCCCCATTTTACAGAAGAGGAAGTTGAGGCTCTGAGAATAAAAGCCCTCATTCATTCACTGCTCTCCTTCAGACAACTTTAGTTTCATAGAGGAGACTGTAATAAAGAACCAAGTTTAAGATTTGGTCATGTCAGAGAGCAGAGGGGGAGAAATAAAGCAGGGAAAGGGCATGGGGAGTACGCGTAATCTTTAAAGGAAGGAATCCCAAGAAAGGCCTCACTGAAGGTGACAGCAGATCTACCTAAAGTCACATAGCAAAGGGCCAAACTGGGATTTGAATTTGGGTCCATTTGACTCCAAATCTGTTTCTATCCGGGGTAAGGGAGTGAGTTTCAAGAGGAATTCAGAAACAGCAAGCAAGGAAACCCCGGGCAAGGAGCCCTGTCCCCAGGCTGGGGAGAAGTTGGAGGTCTCTGGGCGCCCCCACACCTTTGGGAGGGGCGGTGTGAAGAAGGGCCTCTTTGCTGCCTCACCCATGTTCCCAAGGAGCCTCCACCAGCAAGGGGGTGGGGGGACGGACCAGAAGGAGAGGGTCCAAGTGCCCATACTATTCTTTTTTTTTTTTTTTTTTTTAAAGATTTTATTTATTTATTTGACAGAGAGAGATCACAAGTAGGCAGAGAGGCAGGCAGAGAGAGAGAGAGAGGAGGAAGCAGGCTCCCTGCTGAGCAGAGAGCCCGATGCGGGACTCGATCCCAGGACCCTGAGATCATGACCTGAGCCGAAGGCAGCGGCTTAACCCACTGAGCCACCCAGGTGCCCCTGCCCATACTATTCTGGCAGGCTGGGCCCTTTGCCTCCCCAATCCCAGCTCCTGGCTCCAGAGCTCAGCAAAGCCAAAGCTCTTTGTCTAGGAGCCTGGGGTAGGCTGCCACGCTGTGGGCCCTAGTCTGTTTACCTGCCCCTGGTAGTATGGTGGACCTGAGACATTGCTGGAAGTCCATATCTGGCGTCTCTCTGCCTTGGGTTCTGGGCTCAACCTGAGGGATATCTCAGTCTGCTTCTCGGGTTGGAGCCCATGTGCGTGGTGGGGTTGGCTGGCTTCTCCGTCCTCCAGGGATTCTGTAGCTGCAGCTCAGGTCCTCCCTGCACCCCTATCCTCTGCTTCCTCCAGGAAGCCTCCTTGGCTAAGTCCTCTTGTGACCATGAAGATGTGGTTTATACAAAACACCTTGCTATACTTCTCAAGTAAATATTATAGAGAAGTCTTGCCCTCTTCATCAGCATAGGGGCCCCTGGACGCAGGGCTGTGTGTCCCCCTCCAGCGGAGGGTCCTTGAGAGAAGGAACATGTCTGCCCTCTCAAACTAAAGACTTCTCTGTCTCTTACTGTCTTAGATTCATCTGGTTCTCAGCCTGGAGCTACTCAGCACTGGTGAGTGCATGTCTGGTGCATATGTGTGTGGGGAGGGGGTTGTTTGGGGGGTGGGGGGTGTCCGAGGCCCTGACGCTTTTCTACCCCCACGCCTGATAATACCAGCTACAGAGGCCTGGGAGGTGAGCTGGGCAATGGATTGGGGGAGGCAAGGGCTGGAGCCCTGAGCCCTGCCTTCTTGCCTGGGTAAGCCCTAGGGCCCATCTTTCCCTCCCTTCTTCCCAGGTCCTGTGTGGGGGAGGGGAGGAGCCCCGAGTGCTGAGCCCCCGCCGGGGCCATGACCGCCTCTCCCTGCAATAAGTGAGGAGACAGCAGCTATTAATATAAGATGAGTTCACGGGCTCACAGCTTCCGCAGGCTGGAAAACAGGCTCCCGGGGCTGGGGGCTGCGGCAAGTCTGGTCGTCTGTCAGATTCTCTCCTGGAGCCCGGAGCCCGCCAGCCCCACATTCCCCAACTCCTGACACGCTGAGACCTGTATACGTGCAGACCTACGGGCATACACACACGGGCACACGCAGGCCGTTCAGAGAACACACACATGCACATACATCTGGACATGCTTGTCTAGCCAGGTGTATCTGCACGCTGGTACACACACACACACACACACACACACACCATTGCACACATATTAGCGGGCCATGTCAACTTCATGTGCCTGTGTTTGCATGGGAGCACATTTGTTGATGTGTGCACACACCCTTGCATGCACGAGTATGCACACACAGGCTTGGCCTTGTATACATGTGTGCACATGGGTCCACGCATGCTTGCATACCCAGGCCCACTTGCACACCATCGCACACCCACATATTCAGACACAAAACTGCACATGTTTAAACAGATGGTATCCCATCGGGTACACACATTGCACATAGGACCACATTCAAGGACGCAAATACATGTATGTATGCCCCTTTGCACACACAGTCACACAGGCTCCCCACTGCTATCAGTGCTCAGCAATCATGAATTCCCAGGCAGACCCTTGGTTTCCAGCCACCAGGCGGGCTCAGCCTCCCCTCCTTGTCTCTCCCCTCCCCCACCTCTATGACAGGCAGTAAGTGCTCCTGCCAACCTCAATGCCTGCCTTCGCTTCCCGCCCCCCAGGGGTCCCCAGATCCCTGATTAACCCCCTCGCTAATTGGCCACCAGCCCCTTGACTTTGCTGCAGGCCTTCTCAGGAGCTGGGAGCGAGAGGCTGCAAATTGGCCAAGCAGGATGGGTCTGGGGAATAGAATGCCAAGGTCGGGTGGGGGTGCTGCGAGCCCAGTGCCTGGCTACAGCCAGCAGTGCACACCGGTACCAGAGCTTAGGGGAACACTGCCATGATATTCTCTGCAGAGGGCACCCCTATGAGTCATGGGTACACAGTCACATGGAGCCTTCCCTGCACACATACTTACACACACTCAGCTGTCATGGGCATAGACGTGATTCACTCCACTTTTTTACGCAAATGCATGTGAACATTCGCACATACCCAAAAGTGCATTCATGAACAAACCCAATACGTGTGCAAGCAACATCTGACATGTGCATAAATTTACCTGCCAAATACACAGAAGCCATTTATTCATGTACATCAAAACACGCCTTGCAAGCCTGTATACCTAGGATGTCATCCTACACAGACCTATGAATATGCTCCTAAGCGTACTTGTAGGCACATATGAACATGCATTGACATGTGAGTACACACCCGTGGAGTCCAGGCATACATGCACATACCACTCACGTGTGTGGTACCTTGATGAACAGACTACTAAGTGGCCACGGAGTAGGGTGCCTCTTTAGCCTGCCTCTGGCTTTCCGTAGACTGCCAGTAGGGGTAGGGAGTGGTGGAACCCCCTGGGGTGCAAGTTGCCGATTCCCAATCTCCATCTCAACATGGAACCTGGGACCTCTGTTGGGTTCCCCTTGGCTCGACAGAAGGGCAGAACTTCTGGGGCGCCTGGCTGGCTCAGTCAGTGGAGCATGAGACTCTTGATCTTGGGGTTGTGAGTTCAAACCCCATGTTGGGTATAGAGATTACTAAACAAAACAGAACAAGACGGAAAACTTTAACAAAAAAAAAAAAAAAAAAAAGGGAGGGGTGGAGCTTCTAGCTCTAGTCTCTGTTGTTCCTGTCTCTTTGGCTCTGGGCCTGAGCCCAAAGGGAGAGTTCTACTCTGTAGGCAGCTTGGGGCCCACAAGAGGAGGATTTCTCTTTCCGTTCCTGCTGCCAATTTGCTGTGTGACTTTGGGTAAGTTGCTGTGCCCCTCTGTGCCTGGTTTCCTCAACCATAAAATAGCACTTAAAAAGCTTTGTTTTGGAAATCCTCCCAGGACCAGCCTGAAGAATACATGGGGTCGTGTTTATGGATGTGCTTTACTCAGGCATGTGACTTTTGGGAGAGGTGTCCCAAGATGGTGAGACTCCAGGGTGGAGGGTCACATGCATCGCGGTCAACTTAACTCTTTATCGAATAGGTGAGGAAGCTGAGGCCCAGAGAGGGAGCAGTGATGTGGGAGCTAGAAAGCCTGACCTCTGCCTTGTCGGCCGGGAGGTCCGCTTCTCTTGAAATCTGCGTAAGGTGAGAGCAGGTGCGCACAATGCCCCAGGCAAGGGCGGGTGGCTGCCTGCCTAGGGTGTGGGGGGTGGTCTATGCAGGCCTCCTGCCAACACTGTACTGAGAATTCTACCATGAGAGATTCTTCTGGCTGTGAAAGCCTTTTTCCTTCTTTCCTTCCTTCCTTCTTTCTTTTTTTGTTCTGTCCTCCAGCTTCAGACCTCCCACTAGACACCGTCATCTCCTGGGGCTGAGGGACCATGAAGAGCGCCTGAAACTGCTCCCAGCCTCATTATGGAGAAGGGAACTAGCTGACAACCACCCAGAGCAGAACTCACGGGAGAAGCTGCCAGGTTGCCCTGGCCACTGGGCGGCCAGGAGGGGGCAGTGAGGAACTGGCGGCGGCAGCGCGAAGGGAGGGGTGACTCCTGAGGACCGCGCGAGGCTGGCCTGCGATTATGTGTTCCTGTAACTGTGTGCTGATCTGTGTCCTTGTTTGCACAAGGGCAGGGCTCTAGGTGCGGTGTGTGCACATGTCCCTGGGCCTGGGATCTCAAGTGTGCCCGCTCACGTGTGGTGTCACCTTGTGTGTGTCTGCATGTCTTTGTGCCTGAACGTGCAATTTTCACAGGGGAGGGGGGGCGGGCGCACGCGTGGGTCCTGAGCGCGGTGTGCCTGAACCCGAACCTAGGGACCCTGAACCCGCAGAAAGCCCGAACCCGCACCTAGGGACCCACTGTGTTCCCCGGCAGTTCAGGGTGCGAGATACTTCCAACTCTCACCGTCTAGGATAGTTGGGCCCTCAGTCCGACCCACTTGACTTTGGAGCAGGAGCAAAAACAACAGGTACCTGTAAACTTGGGCACCAGAGGGTGGGGCAGACCAGAACAGAAAACCCTAGCTTGCCGCTTAGGACGCTAAAGACCAGGACTCTGGTCTGGGGGAGAATCCGAAAGTTGTTTCAGTTGCATGGTGGACAGAGCGTGATCTCTGGCTTGAGAAGAGACTCAGGTTTGAAGCGTGCCTCCAGCTGCACGATCTCAGGCAGCTCAACCTCTGAACTTGTTTTTCTCATGTGTGCCATGAGACCCTTGCCTCGTAAGGTTGAGATAAAGTGTGTGCAGTCTTGGGCAGGTAGTAGGCGCTCAGCAAATGCTCATTCTTCTCAGGATTAGCCCTGCGAGGTGAAGCATGAGGTGAAGCATGGGGTCAAGGCTCCCAAGTGGAGGAGCTGGAATTTAAGCTGGGGCCGCCTGCTTCCCAGAACCACATTCCTCCCCTCCCTCCAATTCCCCAGCAAGGGCGGCTCCCGACACCACCATTTTGTCTTCTCCCAGGGCGGGCGTCTGGCTGCCTGTCAGTCACAGGCCTCGGGAAGCCAAGTGCTGACTAAACACAGGCCTGAGCAGGAGGGTGGAGCGAGGGGCTCCGCCGGGGCGAGCTGGCTCCTGCGCCCCCTCCCCTGCACCCCCACCTCCAGCGATGAGCTCAGAGCGGCTGGCGCAGCAACTGCTGACAATTCAAAACTTCTGCCCCCTCTCCTGGGACGACGGTGACTCTCTCTCCCTGAAGAGCAGGCGTGACCAGTGGAGTCACCAACCTTGCTCCCCGCCCCTCTCCCCGGGCCACCCCAATAGGTCCGCTAAGCCCGGAACTGGAACTGGGTGTCTGCCCATAAATTACCCCCAGGGACTGTCACCCGCAGCAGCTGTGCTCGGAACAACCGTTGCTTCCTGGGTAGGTCATTTTTTCGGGTCAGAATAGAAACTCAGCCCCTTTGCTTTCCCAGGCAGGAGAGGGGGTGTACAGCAGCCTAAAAACTTTTTATCGGATTCCGCTGAAAATCATTCTATTTAAGGTAAGTTGCTTGGGTCTGAGAGGCAGACAAGATGCCGGCCAGATGTTGGGAGGCAACATCAGCATTCCGCCAGTGCTCCTCTTCTGCCTGATGCAAGTGGCCAATAGCTACTCTCCCTTGGCCCCAACACACAGCCCTTGCTGGCTGAAGGCCGGGGATCTGGGCTTCTAGGTCCCCCAACCTTCTATACCAAAATGGTTTCCGGCCTTCATCTCCACCTCCCACACAGGGTACACCATCCACACCCCAAGGGCTCCTGCTCCTTGAGCCTCCCCCCACCCCCAACCAGACCTCCCTCCAGAGCTCTGGCCACCACCTGTGGCTATTAATGTTGTCCCCTTCCAACACTTTTCCCCTTAGAGACAGACACACACATGCCAGATGTGGCTGAGTAGCTACAAAGATTTATCAAATTATTTAAAATGTTGGCATTTACATATATGCATGTATAACATAAAATCGTTACTTGGAATCCTCAGGTCACCGGGTGCTAATGTGGTCCACACATGGGCCTGGCAGGGAAACAAAGGAGACCAGGCTTGGAGCCACAGGGCTTTAAAAAACTGGACATCCTCCTAGGGGTCTAAGAGGAGTAGGGTGAAGAAGAAGGGGTCACCTCAGGGATTTGGTTTAATCCTACCCTCATGGGAGAGGGACGCACTTCCAGACTGTATCCCTACTACACAGATGCCCACTCCCTGAAATCGACGTGGCAACCACACCCAGAATCCACTGGAAAAGGTCCTTATAAATATATTCATATCAGAGAAAACAAGGCACTTTGGGAACATAACAGCTCACGCTTCTACATGTACATCATTCTAGACAGGAAGTAAAAATTGGTTAGTTTCTCAAGTGAGTTAACTGAGTCAAGTTAATACAGTAACAGAATTGTTCCCTAGCCCTCACTGAGGCACAGAATGAGGCGTATCTCCTAGTGACACCTGGTCCCAGGTCTGCTGGACCCCAGGAGAGCTCAAAGCCTGAAGCCCCCAAGAGGCCTGACATCTCTCCTGAGCAAAAGCCCCTCACCCTGGGGCACCGGCCCCCTCCCCAGGCCCGGAGGTCAGGTGAGGGGGACTGCGGAGGGAGGCAGGCTGAGAGCAAAGCTGGGACACGGTGGGAATGCTTAAGCAGGGTCACCAAAGCCACAGAGACCTCAATCTGTCCAAGCTGGCGCTGCAGAGCCGGAGGACCGGCGCCACGGGAAGAGATTTCACATTAGCCCTGACAACACCGCCTTGGCTCTGCGGTGACATTGGCCAGGGTCGTTTCTGAGGGCGCTTGAGCTTCCGCTGGAGGCGAGCTGGAGCTTGGGCCAGCTGCTCTGAGCCTCCGAGGGATCACACAGCCTGCCCCCTCCCCGTGACCGCTCCTTTGGAATGTAGTCCTCTCACAACCATGGCAAAGCCACAAGTCACTTCTGACACTGCCGATGGAAGCTGGGTCCCTGGGCCACAGGAATGGGGGCAGGTCTCCGGGGCTGGGCAGACTGGGGAAGGGAGGTGGCTCCTTGCCTTCAGCGCTTAAGAGTCCTCAGGAGCCACTGCTGCACACACTCCCCAGCTTCGGCCCAGTTTAAGTATCACTAAACTTTGCATTCTACAATTACAGGATTCTAAAGACACACAATTACCTGCATAAGGTCCTTTATCATCTTAAAGGGCTCTGGGTTTAAGGAAGTGGGGTTTTTTTTGTTTTGTTTTTTGGTTTTTTGGTACACATATGCATAAATAGAGCCCAGAGGGCCTCTCGGCTGACTGGGTCCCCAGCCCCCCGCCCCCCCCCAGCTGAGGAGGCTGCACAAGGCCGGCTGCTACAAAGCTGAGCTTGGCTGCATAGATTTTAATGAGAGCGTCAGGCAGAGCTGTGCTGTTGCTCTCCGGGACTTGCAGATCATTACCAAACCAGCTGTAGGATGAGAACACAGCACATCGAAACCCTAGGAGGTCACTGAGCTAATGATCTAATCCTACCTTCCGCAGGCAGTGCCCCCCCCCCCCCCTGCCCCCAGCCCCTTCCAGGGCGAACTGTGTCCATTCCAGAAGCCATGCCAACACCACCCCCTTCAAGGTCAGAGCAGAATGATAAGAGAGTGGCTCTGGCTCCCCCTTTTCTGGAACAGAGGGGGATGGGAGTAATTTAGTCAAAGCCCTTAGGCCCAAACCCTGGCCTGGCCAGGCCCCAGGACTCCTGTTTGGGAGAACCACTGCCCTCCACCTGCCTCTCCAGCCACCGCTGTCGCTGGGCTGCAGCCAGGGACACCTTCAACAGCCATTTTAGGGTTCTGAAGAAAGCACCTTCAGCTTCCAATGTGCCAGGCGGGAGCACACACAGCCGGGACTGCTCAGCACCAGAGCATGAGGCCAGCCCTGTGCCAGACACATGATGTGAGGAGGGGGAGGAGGGTCCACTCGGCAGCAGCCCCAGCAGGAGGGCACGAGGGCCCCTAAAGGCTTGGCCCCCCGCGCTGGGAGTTCACAGAGAGGAGGCAGGGGGGAGCAGCCAGCCCGGGCACAGCGGTAGTAGCCATGATTACACGCACTCCTCAAGCCGGAGGGCTTTATGAGGGCTTTGGCAATTACTACAACCATTTGCTGTGCTGGGTAGAGACAGATCCTGTTTCTCTTTGTTTCAGGGCTCTGAAAGCCAGAGAAGCCAGGAGAAGCCGGTTTCAGAGGCTACACAATAGTTAGGGCAGAAGAGAAGAAACCTCACTGTTGGCCAAAGCTGACCAGTTTTTTTCTGAATAATAGCACCTGTGTATTAGCTCTGGGAAGAGGGGGAGCGTGGGAGGGAACATCACTGCACGCGCTGAGGTGGGAGCTGGAAACGACAGCCAGAGCCCCTCTGCCTTTCAGCCCTCCTCACGGCTGCCAGGCCCCCCTAGGCAGCTACCTGCGGCAGCCATGAGCCCGAGGGACTGAAGTTTCTACAGCTGGCAGAACCTATGCTTGAACTGGGGAAATAAAAGGGGGACAAGTTGCAGAGGAATTGAAAACAGCACCTGTCAAAGCTGTGTATCCCCTTCCTTCTCTCACTACCTCTGGTCCCCCAGAAGGGTAGCTCCAAGGTCATGTGGTTCAGTGGTGATAGTAAAGGGGGAGCAGAGAATTGTAAGACAGGCTATAGGCTCTGAGCAGCACGGATAGGCCTGGCACCGGCTCTGAGCTCTCCTACTGGACTCCCACCTACGGTGAGGTCTGGAGTAGCACAGAGCCAAGACTGTTCTGCCTAGATTCTATCAAGTGCTCACTATTTGGTCCCAGAAGGCAGAGGTGACTTGGAATCGGGAATTCTGGGCTCTAGAGTTCTGTCACTATCCAAAGTATGACCCAAAGCAAGTCATTTCCCATTTCTACATTTCAGCGTCATTAAGGGCGTAAGATTCCAAGGAGTTCCACCAGTTCTGCAGTCCCGAGTCTCTAAGCTTGGCTCCTGACAGTCAGCAGAGGTCAGATCCCTGCGCATTGGGGCTAGTTTGGTCATGGGTATTAGAAGTTTGGACTGGGCCATGGTAGCTAGAGCACCTGGTAGCGAGGGAGGGCCATTTAAGGGACACCTGAACACCATACTCTGGAGAAAGGGCTTGGGAAGGAGGCAACAAACTCAGCCTTCACAAAGGCACCATTTCTGGCCAAAGGGGAAGACACTCCTTAGGGCCTCATGGCTTCTAGAATAAAGGGCGTCCAGACATAGACATGGCTTAGCAAAGGGAAGCTCATCTTGCTGACCAGGGCAGAAGGTGTGGCAGTCTGGCTGCTCGGGCATGTCGCCTGCTCAGCCCTCTTGGTGCGCAGGAAAGGGGCTGCAAGGATAGGGGCTGCCCCTAAAGGGGCAGGCTTTAGGACCAGAAGATGGCTGGTATTATTTGAAGGGTAAGAATTTTGGAAGGAGACCACAGTTGAACATGGCTCCCAAGGGAAGTTATTAACTCCAATCTAAACCCAATCGAAGGGATCTGCTTTGGAGTATTTCCTTCTCTCAATATGCAACAGTTACTTGAAGAGGGAAGATCTCAGCTACTGAATCTGGGGACCTGTCTATGGGGAAATGGGAAAATATATGTTGATTTGGAGGAAGCACTTGGATATATCTTTGGTTGCGTCAGGGAAGACTTTGGCCCCTTGAAATTCTTTTTCCTCCCTTTCCCCCTGCATTAGACTGCTGGGATATGCATCAAAGAAAGCAGCAGGAGGAAAGAAAGAAGAGGTGGGCAGCAGGCAGAAAGAGTTAATCCGACCAGTCATCCTCATCAAATTCAGAGGAATCATCTTCCGAATCGCTATACTCCACGGCAATTCGACGGGACAAGATGGTGGCTACGTCGTTGCCCACAACATCACGCTTCTCTTGTTCTTGCTGCTCCTCAACCCTGCGCAGCTGGAAGCCTGATGTGTGTGAGAGAGAGAGAGAGAGAGGTTTAGAAGGTGAGTCAATCTCAAAAGGTCTCAGAATCCACACAGGCCTGAGGAAGGGGGAGTGACTAGGGGTGGACGGAGTCAGGGGAACAGGTCAGGGGAAGAAAGATACTCTGAGAAAGCAAAAAGGGAAAGGGGGAAGCAAGGAAAGAAAGAAAGGTGAGGGTTTATCCAATTCTGGCCCCAGTGCTATAGGCGTGTCAAAAAGGAAGCCTGCCATTCTTTCCATTTCCACACTGGCAGGCTGGTGAGGATGGCACTTCCCACGAGGGTCTAGGTGGGGAGTGGTCACCGAACTGTACCCACCGGGCACGCAGTCTGCCCGGCTGATTACCGCTGAGCTCAGCTGCCCCAACTCCTCTCCCCCAGACAATCCTTTAGTTCTAAGAAGGCTCACAAAGAGCAGAAACGACTCTAACCCACTGGGACCAGACCTAACCTCTGACAGAAAGAGAATAAATGCTCCCCAACAGTGAGATGATGAGGGAGGGCAGGAAGGTGGGAAAGAAGGGAAGGAGACAGAGCAGGAAGGGGACAGGAGAAAAAGGCCGAGGAGGACAGGGTGAGAAAAGAGAAGAGGGAAGGGAGGACGGAGATGAAAGGCACAGAAGTGGAGGACAGGGCATGACTGAGTGTGGCCAGAGAAGCACCTTCTAGGGTAGTGATGCTTGGTTTTCTCTGAGGCACAAAATGAATGCAAACACAGGCAAAACATCTCTTGTCAATGAGGTCAAAGACCCAAGTTAAGTATCCCTAACTTTACTTACTTACTTATTATTTAAAGTAACCACTGCACCCAAGGTGGGGCTCAAACTCATGACCCCAAGATCAAGAGTCACTAACTCTTCTGAAGCCAAGAATCCTTTACTTTAAACTAAAGTGGAAAGAAATCTACATTTTTTATATTTTTAGAGTTAAGCCTTTCTTTAGGGTGAGCTGAGGCCTGAGGTCCATCCCTATCTGTCCCCACCCAAGGGCATGGAACCCCTAGCCCAATCTCCAACCAGTCATCCTGGCTGCAGAAAGACAGGGCCTCAAGGTCCTGGACCCAGCACTGGGAATTACCTTGACGTATGGCTGAAAGTAAGTCGCTGCGGGCATCACTCACAGGAGGCAAGGATGACTTAGGCTTGGTGGCGTCAGAAAGTGGTGGTGGTGCAACAGACGGGTTTTCTGCACCACTGGAAGGGAAAGGAGGGGGCCCCGGAGGAGGAGGAGGGGGGGGAGGGGGAGGTGCACCTCCTCCTGGTTGGGGCAAGGGAGGTGGTGGCAGAGTTGGGTAGTCAGCTGTGGGCGGTGGGGGAGGAGGTGGAGGGGCAGCAAAATCGGGGTGAGGTGGGAAAGATGAGGGTGAAGGTGGTGGTGGGGTCCCTGGAAGCCCAAATCCTCCGGGCGGTGGCGGGGGTGGAACGCCCATCATTGGAGGAGGCGGCGGAGGGGCAGGCGGTGGAGCAAACCCGGGTTTGGAGCCAGGTGGAGAGCCCAGAGGAGGAGCTGGTGGTGGGTGGCTTGGGCTGACCACGCTGGATCTTTTGGGTCCAGCTAAGCCAGGCCCTCTTTGGTTGCTGTCTGCTGGGCAGCTGAAAGGACAAAGAAGAGACCCACCATCACTCTCAGCATGCCAATACCCATCTCTAAGAAAGCTTATCTATGAAAATAGGTTCATTTTCGTTGACTGCTATCATTTCATTTTCACTCAAACAGAAAACACCTGAGAATGGTCAGAACAGACCAACAATCAATGAGTCTTGTAACGCAATGAGCTTCTTCTCATCAGCAGGGGGATTAAGCAGAAATTGAGAAAAGCTATTTGAAAGAAGTTTAGACTGGGATTCCTCTATCAGGTAAGGGTTGGCCAAGGTCATCACCTAGGTCCCCCTCAAACCTTCTAGCTTCCTTCCAAGGGAAGACACCTTCTTGAACCCTCCTCTAGGACAGACAGTCAGTTTAATTGTGGAACCAGGACCAAGAAGGCGTGCAGGGCTCTGCTCAGCAGTGAGCCTGCTTCCTCCTCTCTCTCTGCTTGCCTCTCTGCCTTCCTGTGATCTGTGTCTGTCAAATAAATAAATAAATAAATAAATAAATAAATAAATAAATAAATAAAATCTTAAAAAAAAAAAAAATCTTTAAAAAACTTAAAAAAAAAAAAAAAAAAATCCAAATGTCACCCACCCACTGGGCTCTAGTCCTCAGGCTATTACCATTCACCAGATCTCGTGAGGGCAGGAAACCCAAGCTAAGCTGACCAAACCTGAACAGGTCACAGACTGAGATAAATGCACCTCCAGTGTTCATGAGGAAAGTCCTAAGAAGGGATAAAGATCCGAGGGTCAGCAGAGATGGGAAATAAATGTGCCACCAGACTGTGCCTGGGCTAAGAGACAACTAAGGAGCACCGCTCCCGGGTCAGATAGGCTTGGCTGCAGCTGTAAGGTCTCAGACCATGTGTGAGGCTGAAAGGTTTCTTTTTCCACCGTTGTGCCTACCCTCCACTAATAGCTACTCCTCAGAAAAAAGCATCCATCTTGGAACCTTCCACAGACCTTCAAGCCTTAGCTGCACCTGACAGGGCCGCCAGCCAAAAGCACTCTGGGAGGAATGCTGTCAAGAGTCACCAAGAATGAGGCCGGGTTAGGGGAGGAGTTCCAGCACTGCTCTAGGTGTCCGGCTGAGGGGTCTTCAACATATCTCATCTCAGATTAAACAGTGTCCACGGAGAACAGTGCACCTTTCAAAGCTCGCATTTGTCAGGCATCAGAAAGGGAAAAGTAACTGTAAGCAAACACTGAACTCTGAACACTCCTCAGACAGACCCCTTCCCAGCCATATTCTAACTCTTCCCCTGTACATCTCTGCCAAACATCAGTACGGACAAAGTCGAAGTTTCACCTCCCCTTTTCCTTTGTTTCATTCTTTCTGGCAGTGAACTGAACCAGAACACGGTAGAAAGGTGACTGATTGCTAAGTTCCTCGATAACTGGGCAAGGTGTCTGTTAAATATTTTAAGGACCGCAGACGATATACCACTTTATTCCATGCTGAGTTAAAGCTAAGAAAGAACAAGAGGTAAGCTGGTAATCTCTATCTGCTCCAGTAATTGTTAAGAATATGGGCTCTCAGGGCACCTGGGTGGCTCAGTGGCTTAAGCCTCTGCCTTTGGCCCAGGTCATGATCTTAGGGTCCTGGGATTGAGCCCCACATCGGGCTCTCTGCTCAGCAGGGAGCCTGCTACCCTCCTCCCCCTCTGCCTGCCTGCCTGTCAAATAATAAATAAAATCTTCAAAAAAAAAAAAAGAATACAGGCTCTCTCGAGACACGTAGGTGGCTTAGTAGGTTAAGCATCTGCCTTTGGATCAGGTCACGATCCCAGGGTCCTGGAATCGAGACCTGCATCAGGCTCCTTGCTTGGTAGGGAGCCTATTTGCTTCTCTCTCTGCCTACTCTGTTGCTCACTCTCACTCTCTCTGACAAATAAATAAAATCTTACAAAAAAAACCAAAAAGTTTAAAAAAAGAAAGAATACGGGCTCTGCAGGCAGAATGACCTGCTTTCCAATCAAGGCCCTGTCTCTGACTGGCTGTGTGACCTTAGGTGAATTCATTGACCTCTTTGTGCCTCACCATTTACTCATCTGTAAAATGGGTACCTATCTCAGGAGTGCTGTTGTGAGGATGAAGCAATATATACAGTGTTTGGCATAATGCCTGGCACCTCACAGACAATTAATAAAATGTTAATTATTTCTATTATCTAGACAGACCTGCTTCAAGTTATTTTACTGGTCCTGCCCTGAATTTGGAACAATTACTTTGTTGGTTTTTTCCCCTTAAGACTTTTTTTTTTTTAAAGTAATCTCTACACCCAACACGGGGCTTGAACTCACAACCCTGAGATCAAGAGTTGCATGCTGCACTGACTGAGCCAGCCAGGCGGCCTGAGGTACACTTATTTTGTTCTTGAGTATGTAACCACCCAGAGTAGACAGGAGAGAGAGCACCATTTACCTGAATTCTGCTGGTGGGGGAGGCAAGCTGTCCTCAGAGAAGGAAGGAGAAGGTGGAGAAGTGGAGTCTGACAGCGGTGGTGGTGGGTAGCTGTTTGCGTCCACATTTTCAACAGAGCCAATACTGCCGTTCTGGTACACCAAGGTGGGTGGATACCTGACAATGAACCCAATGCCAAAACTGTCATTTAAAGAGTGTGAGTGGTACTCTTTTTTTTTTTTTAAGAGACCCTACAAAAATGCATTTGATACAAAAGCTTTTAGGAGGAAAGAAATAAGAATATTCCCACATATTTTCTGCTATTCTGAAACCTTATTTTAGGACTAAATTCAGGATTAAAATTTAGTACTGAATTCTATTGTTAAGTCTCTCCCGGCTATTCCTGCTGGATTCAGAGGAATGGGATTCAACATGGATAATCAAAACCATGCTGCTCCTTTCCCAGTGCTGGCTGGCCTTGTCAAACGCAGCAGTTTTTAAAAATTCTCTCCCAAATGTTAAGAGCAGCCTATACGCAAAATCCCAAAGTCTGTCTTGTGGCAAAGGGCAAAGCTGAGCCCCAAGGCTAGTGAGCTGCAAACACGTGACTGGCAACAGCCTGGTGTGGAGGTCAGCAAGCCTCTGGAGTACTCAAAGGCCAAGGAGGCATTTGATTGCAAAACCAAGCTAAGGACAAATGCAAGTTGCTGTGTGGGAGCTAGACTCGGTCTCTCTGCCAGGTCTCTTATCCAGTATGAGGAGCTGCCAACTTAAGGAGGGTACTAGGGCCTGTGCCTCACGCAAACCTGTCGCTCAGAGCACTGGGCCTTGGGTGAACAACAAACCACCAAATGACACGAATACAACAAACAGCAGCCAGCAAAAGATGGTTGGATCTGCTCCATCTCCCCCTTCTCTCCACTACTGCTGGGTTCTAAAGAACTCATCTCAAACAGACCCCGGAGAGAAGAGAGCTGGAGGGAACTAACGAGTCAAATGATGCTCTGATGCAGAAAATCCCCAAGGCCTGGAGCCCTGCAGGCTTGGTACATCTCTTTATAGGTTCACCAACAAGCACATCCAGGAAGACCAGCCGCGTAGCCCAATCCCAAACTTCTCGGACAACAGGAAAATGGGAGGCAAAGTCCTCATTTTCACTAGTCTCATTCCACACACACAAACACAACAAAAACCAAATGCATAATAGCTAGCATTCTGAACATGCAAGTTTCTGGCCTTACAGTCACAGAACCTAGGACAAGGCCTGTCTGAACAGGATGGGGCCACAGAACAAATGGCCCCTTTTACTGGGAGGTGAATGTAATGATGGTACCCTCAGGTCTGATTTCCCTGTAGAGAGAAAGGTTTATTTTTTTCTCTCACCATCTTCATCACTCTTTAAAACAAATCTCTTAATCCAAGAAGAACTAGTGTCAGAAATGTCAAGATTTTTAAAAGTCAAGATTTTCATGGTAGAGTTATTCCTAAAAGCAAGAACAACTCAACTCTTTCCTTTTATCATTCCTAGACACCCGGCATGGGCTGGCATGGTTCTCTGACAGCCAGGATGCAATGTATTTAGAGAAAAAACCAGGGCAACATTCATGCCAAGCAGTCGTGGTGACTTGGCTTTGAATGTCACACAGGTCGGACACCAGGATAAGCATCAAACCAAGCTCAAAACCATTTTTTCCCCCTTTTAAATCTCCAGTGTGATTTGGTATTGGGAAATGGGTCAGACTGACATCTACTGTTTCCCGATGGAGATATATAGCCTCAATACTGGCCAAGCGACCTTTCCCACACTGTCTCTGAGGTCTGCTTTCAGTCCCTTGGCTAGCCTCTCTCCCGAGACTGACAAAGGCTGACTGAAAAGTTGCTTCGGTGATGTGCACAAATTCTCTACCGGGCCCTTTCCAGTCCTGTGAAATGCCCAGCTCTTAGGCATGACCTTCAAATCAATGCTCTGGAGGCAAAGGGCTCCCAAGACCACTTTTCTTTTCTTTCCAGTCTTTCCTTTGGGGCCCACAGACATACTAGCGTCTGGCAGAGCAAGGGCATTAGAAGTTGTGGGCCTTCTTTTCCGAACTACTACAGTTATCTCATTTAAAACTGCTGAGTCTCTTGATTTATTCAGCAAATTTTTATCACCAGATGGATGCATGTTAAGGTAGCTGATTAACAGTGATATTGATCTTAGCCACACAGCCAGACTTCAGGGGAGTGTGAAAGGTGCCACACCAGAGCTGCCAGGCTGTTACCCCCATGGCCCCAGGCCCTTCAGAAAGGCTACCAATAATACAAAAGCATTACCTACCCAGAAGGCCCCAGCTTTTCTTTAGATTCCACAAACTCCTGTCCCATCTTCATCTTCTCCCACTCTTCCTTCCGTGTCTTGATTTTACGTGGATTTACATTCCCTCTATTTGGATTATCTTTCTTTTCTTTCTATAATGAAAAGAAACAGAAAAACCTTTGTAAAACATTATTCCAAAGTCCTTCATTAAAATTCCATCCACCTTCAGGGATGCACACCCAAGAGACGATGTGCCTCGACAACACACAGTAACTAGAGAATTTATAGAATTACCCGTTTTGGAGTGACCCAGAGGTCATCTAGTCCAAACCACCTCCCAAGGTCAAACACATTCACTCAGTTCAACACTCAGACACCTCTACAGATGGGAAACTCACTACCTTTCTGGGTAACTCATTCATGTTTCTGAGCAGCTCTAATTGTTAGCAAGTTAGTAAAAAGCTATTTGTTACTTGCTCTGCCACAAAGGTCAGTCACTGTCTCTGGGACAAATATAAGGAAACAGTTAACAAAACAAAATCAAACAACCAATGAGGAGTTCCTCAGCCTGTTCAGCTGCACTCGCCCCTGGTGCTCTCTTGGGCCTCCCGGCAGCCATGCTAATGGGATTGTGACGTTGCAACTGGTTGGTCATATGCTTACACACATCACTGAAGGTCTAAGGGGAGAGGAACAGCTCCCAATATTAGGCCTATGCCCTCACCCAGCCCTACCCAATCAGTAGTGAAGGTGTTAAACCGTTCCTGTTTGTAAATCAAACACTGTGGAGCCCTGTGCTGCTCTCTGAGAAATGAGCTGCAAAACTGGCGGGGAAGGGACTAGCCTAGCTTGAGTGTCCAGCAGAGTCAGGTGCAAATTACAAGAGAAATAAATGGTGAATAGAAAAGTCAATTTCTAAAACTCAGCCTGAATATACTCAATTGTTAATAGCACTAGGGGGAACAAACACATTTTTGGTGTGATTTATACTTTCATCTTGGTTGTGCTTGGAGTGGACACATTTTTTAAAGAGTTTCACCTGGCATCCAAGCAAGCAGCCACTCAGAATGATTACTTCATATAAGACTGGCTTCCTTTTTATCCCCCCTCCACAATCGTGCCTACTGATGTGTAGAACAGAGGCCCCTTTCCCCTCACCCTATGCTTTCTCTTCTCTTTCATGATATCCTTGGTGTCCTGCAGCATCTTCTCCTTCCAAAGATCAAAGAAGTACGAAGGGTCTGTGTAGAATTTGAGTGCCTCTTTCCCATCGTCCCTGGGATAGAAATGAAGACAAGTAGCTGTCAGTAGACAGATGAGCTCCCAACCAAATCCAATATTCCAAATACCTACCAGTTAGCAGTTTTTACACTGAGGAATCAAGAAGTCATTCAAATTGACTGCATATTTCCTCTTCACATCAGCATTCCAGTGCCCCCAGAATGGCACCTCTTTATTTATCTGGCTTTTTAAGAAACTTAGCCTTACTTTCAATTCCTAGTAGAGGAATTTGCATGGTCAGGGCAAGAACAGGCTAGAGCAGCAGGGATCCTGATTATTTCTAATGATCTGCATGGCTACAGACATCTCCCTGAGGATAACCTGATATCCTGGCACATCAGAGGGGATTTCTGCCATTGGTTCCCTTTCCTCCACCAATTCCCCAGAACTCTCCAGGAAGCATTAGTGGCTTCCCACCCACCTGAAGCCTATACATGTAGGTGCAGGCACACATGTGTACATTATGTATAGATACACATATACATGAAAGTGTTTATGTATGCAGCTGTTATTGCTCTGTAAGAACAGGTCACCATAGCAATCCACCTTCCTGCTCCTGCTCCCTTCTAGAATAGCTCAGTACCCCCACCCTAGCCCCAACCACAAGAGGGCCCCAGTGAGAACAGAGGCCAGCTGTTTTATGATGAGATTTATTTTTTTTTTAATTTTTTTTAAGATTTTATTTATTTATCTGACAGAGAGAGAGAGATCACAAGTAGGCAGAGAGAGAGGGAAAGGGAGAAGCAGGCTCTCTGCTGAGCAGGGAGCCCGATGCGGGGCTCGATCCCAGGATCCTGAGATCATGACCTGAGCGAAAGTCAGCGGCTTAATCCACTGAGCCACCCAGGCACCCCTTATGATGAGATTTAATTACCATCATTTAGTGGCTGTGACAGGAGTAACCAAGAGAGCTACTGAGTGTCCATGTAAGGGTTACCTACCAGACTTGATAGTCCTGGTTGGAATCCTGCACTTTGGCATGACTAAGTCTCTCTCTCTTTCCAGAAAGCATGTGCTAGGGGTGGACATTTATTAGAAAGGCAATTCTATTCCCTGGCCTGTCATGACACACAGAAAGCATTTCCGAATCAAACACTAATGACTTTTATATTAAATCTTGTTTTGAGTTAGCTACACCACTGTTCATTTCTGTTAGGCCAAATCCAGATAACTGAGAGGAGAATGATAAAAAGGAAAATATAATTAACTGAAAAATAAACTTCATCTTAATATCATTTGTTTATCCTATTCTATCACACAAGCCCCATGTCATATGTTACACTCCCTTCAGTATCAGGTGTACACTCCCTTCTTGCCCTGAAACCTCTCTGCCCAAATCCAACTTGATAAATAATGGAGGCTACAGAGTCAAAACTGTCCTGCTCTGCTAGCTAGCCCCTTTGAAAGCCAAGGTATAAACATAATTTTACATAATAATAACACAGGATAGACGCTATGGGATAGATGCTGTGTACTTTTATCTGTGTGAATAGCTTCCACGCTCCTATTTCCAGGCTCCCTGGATCAGGTGGGTGTCCTTGAGTTCTGCACACACACACACATCCTACTTTGCAGTATACCCATGTCTCGCAGAAGACATCTGCCTCCAGCTATCTGTAATTACTTTTTACCTGTTCCAAAGATATTTATGGATACAAGCAAGATAAATATTCACTTTCTGCCCCTGCTCAGTGGTTTTCTGCAGGATGATCATACTACAGACCCCTGGAGGGGGAGGGGCTTTAAGTTGTCTATCTCAAGTTTAGCTGCAGCAGTATAGGGCCTAGCAGAGGGCAATGTCAAAAGGATGTTCTAAACAAAGTTAAACGACACTCATTTGGAAGAACGCCAATTATTCCTTAAGCTTTGGAAGGACCCTGAGGGCCCAGAGCAGCCAGTCCACAAAGCTAACTCTACTAACACACCTAAACATCTGGTAATCTAGTGGTTTCAGAGTAAGTGGGAGCCTTGCTCGAATGCTGCCCCTGGGATGCAAGCTCTAGGACTGCTTTGTAACAAAGTCCTTTTGGTTCTGTAATAACTAAATTCCTTGGATGGGATCCAGGATGGACCTGGCTTATACCAAATTTAACTCTGCAACATGCAATGCTAGAGCAAACTTTCAATATATATTGTATTTACTATGAATTTCAGAAGCCAAACAATAATAAGTGACAAGTGTTTATATGGTAAACATTAGCTGCTGCCGCCACAAACAACTCTGGGGTTCTGGACACAATCCTCTGATGCAAACATCTTTAACTAAAATGCCAATCTAGTGCTGTTAACCACAGATCAACAAAGGGAAGAACTAGCGAAGTTACCTGTAAGGGGTCAGATTATTTAGAGGTGGAGGAGTATCACAGGTGTTATATGTTTCCAAGACAGGTACTGGGAGAGAGTTTCTGTCAAAAAGCTTCTGGTCTTGAATAGTAGAGCTTCTGAAGGCCTTCCGGGTGTTGATTCCTTGCAGTGACACTGAGAGAAGATGGAAGGCAGGAGAAAATGGACGACAGGCTATTTGAGCAAACACTGAGTCACACCAGTCTGAGAGGCCTCAGCTGCAGTTTCTTGGCTGCGGCTGTCTGCAGCCAGGTTTTTTTTCTCCCCCTCTGGGGAAGCCCCACAAGGCTGTCAGCAGCCCAGCCATTTCACGACTGAACAAAATGAGGCAACACAAAGGTTTACTATGTGGCCAGATCTAGCAGGCCTCTCCTTAGGAGGAATGAATCTTCCAAGTACTTTTATGGTAACAAAATACGATTGGGGGAGGGGGGATCTGAGCAAGAACTGGGGGAATGGGAGAAAGGGAGCATGTGGGGGTGTGGTAGAGCTAAAAAGGTTTCTTTACACCACCCCGGCTTGTGTCATTTCAAAGCAGAACTCCATAGGTCTCTGTGATTTTTTCCCCTCACTTTTTTATAAATCCGGAGAAAAATATCTTAAGAAACTGCTCAGCAAAGCCTGCAAATGCTGAGCTCAGCTTCCTTACCTTCTTCTTCCTTGGGATCCAGCTGAGTGACTTTAACTTGTAGGCGGTCGACCCTCTCAGCAAGGGAACTTACCCGAGAGGCAAAGGTATTTGCCTGAGTAAAGAGCTCTCCAACAATGTCCTCTGCATATTTACCTGACAGAGCAAAGAAACCAAGTCACTAGAGCATAAGAATGACATAAATGATTAGAAAAACTTGCTCCTAAAGATCTTATTCCCAACCTCCCCAACAAAAACCCACCCACCTCCAGGACAGTTTGGGTTACATGCAGATGCTTGCTCTTGGAGATGGAGATGCGCCCTCCATAGCCTGAGCAGTCTGCATTTGTTCTCTAATAGTCTTCTTGGCAAACTCTGAATGGTCAAGAACTCAATGCAGGCTGAATAATATCAAAAGGTGCAATACAAAAAACTAATCCTGGAAGAGTAGACAATGTCTACACATTTGCCTATAGCCCTTCGCCCCTTGCTGCTCTGTAAAAGCACCTTGTAAAATGTTCTTGAAAACAGAATGGGAGTTATGAGGACCTTGTAGGTGTCTACAATTTACTTGAAAAATAAAAAATTACATCCTCGGGACGCCTGGGTGGCTCAGTTGGTTGAGCAGCTGCCTTCGGCTCGGGTCGTGATCCCAGCGTCCTGGGATCGAGTCCCACATCAGGCTCCTTGCTCGGCAGGGAGCCTGCTTCTCCCTCTGCCTCTGCCTGCCATTCTGTCTGCCTGTGCTCGCTCTCTCCCCCCCCCTCTCTGATAAATAAATAAAATCTTTAAAAAAAAAAAAATTACATCCTCAATGGAACCTTCGAAGTACATTCAATAACCATGATGAGTTGTGGTATCTTTGAGGGGCCTTGAATTTATCAACAACTCAAAACAGAGTTAAAACTTTTTCTAAGAGGTGAAGGTTATTTTATGTTCTGTAACCTGCAACTTTGGAAGTCTTTGCTTTAGGTTATAATCCTTCAAATCTACATCTGAGGGAACAAATGAAAAGCTGAAATTTTCAAGCCCTGCCTGAAAACCAAATATACCAGTGGTCTCTTTCCACAGTATCTTATTTTTTAGAAAAAGAAAAGAGTTCCGTACTTTCAACCCTGGAATGCAATGAGAATTTGCAGCCAAAGAAACCTACCAGCAATTTGACACTACCTCCATATTGTCATTCCAAGCCACAAAGCACATTCTTGCTAGGAATGAAAAGCCGCACACATGAATAAAAATACTGAGTTTCTTACTTGCAAGGTGAAGGTAGGCATAGGTGATGGTGCCCAACCAAAAAAACTACTGAGAACTATTTTAAGTAGGTTCTGACTTTTAGCTTTTAAACTTTGTTTGTGCTTAGTCTACACTTGAGGGGGAAAATATTAGTCAAAAGGCCAAAACTGCACCTTTATGGTGAACTGCAGCTCACCTTCCCAGTGTAACCTGGAGAGTAAGGATAAGACCAATCAACAGCATATTTTGAATTGCTGGTAAATTCAGTCAATAAGGAGTTTCTAATCAAGGAAAGAACAAGTTTTTGCATACTGAACGATCTTGTGATTTAAACAACCATGGGAAGCTCCTGGGTTCAAAGACACAAACTGGCTAACGAAGCTGAATTTCTGTTCCGCAGGCTGACAATGTTATCTGATCCCTGTCCATAATACAGCTAAGTTCCTATAAAAACCACACTGCATCGTGTTCATTCAGGTAATGGAAAACTGTGATTGGAAAGCTAAAGCAGATAAACATACAACATTACTTATGAAAAATAAACCAGGCTCAAAAATATCTGTTAACCAGGGCACCTGGCTGGTTCAGTTGGTAGAGCATGTGACTTTTGATCTTGGGGTCGTGAGTCTGAGCCCACAATGGGATTACTAAGGGGAAAAAAAAAAATCTGTTGACTAGCTATTCTGGAGGAAAAGAAAACCCCAAAGCAACCCATCCTTAAGGCACCAAGAATACCTGGGATTTCCTGCTCCTTGGTGAAGGTAGTAGTGGTAGTGTGAGTAGTGGCTGAATGTGAAAGCGATTTTCAAGATAAATCTTACCCCCAACATATAAACATGTAAACACTGAGAATGCTATCTGAAGATGGAGGGAGGTGGTGTGAAGGTTTCCCCACCTCACATCATCACATCAGGCCCACCCTGGGTCTATACATGTAAGTCTCAGCAGACTTCAATCAGAAAAATCTGGAGTTAATCTCAGTTCTTTCTATTTATACCTACATACTCTTCAGCAAGTTACAATGTCTCAGCCTCAATTTCCTCATCTGTATCAACCTTACCAAACTGTCATAGGATTAAATGGGCTAAAAAATGTTAGGTTGTTAAAATGAAACTGCCCAACCACATCAGATGACTTTCAAGACTATGAGTTATTTAAATATGCCATTTTACACTTACAGGAAATTTAAGATATAATTCCAGTCAGTAATATGATAGTTCCTATTCTTCAGGTACTAAATATTACCCCAATCTCTGAAAATAGGAGTGTAACACACTTATATAAGGAGAAAACTAAAAGTACCTTGGTCAGAGTTAAATTTCATTCATTCAGATTACCAAAACAGATCCACTATCACATCAGGACATTCACAATATGGTTGGTAACCATATTTTTGCAAGAGATTCCAAAGCAGTCTTCAATCCCCACCCTCCCCCCCACCCGCCCCCTGTTAGCAGAACTGTTCAAATGGAATCTTAGGCAGACATGAACAGGTTAAATCTGATTTTTACAAATATGGCACTGCTTTTGCTTGAGGTCTAAAAGTCTTGGAGTAGTCCCCCAGTGGCATGGCGCCTCTACACTCAGAAAACCCAATATCACAGCATGATTTCTTAATTTACCCAAGTGAGGATTCCATTCTACCAGGTGGTCAGGATACTGACTCAAAAGTACAGGCTGGCTGGCTGTGCCTATATTTCCTAAGATACGGCAACCTAATATGTGAAATGCCAATCTCTCTGCACTGAGGGAAAATAAAAACTCTGGATATGCTCTCACGGAGCAATCCAAGACTGTGGAATTTTTAGTTTTGTGCTTTATCCATTCCATAATCAGATTGTGCCTACCAGACCAAGCACTTCTGGCGGTAGTACATGAGGCCATGAGGCCAAGGTCATGAATGTGAAGCACATATGAGCCTATTCCTGTCCCACTGTCTGCAAGATGAAATTCTAGTCATCGTTCAAGGTCTGATTCAAATCTATCTCCTCTGTGAAGCATTCCCTAACTCTCCCTATACTCCCACACCATGCACTGACTCCCCACAGGAGTATTACCTCCTTCCCTGATTCTCTATGCACCAACAGCATGGAATGGTGGCGAGAATATAGGCATGAATTATTCAACAAACATTTACTGAGCTTCTATTGGATGCCAGATACTACGCAGGATAAACACTGGGGTTTAAGAACAAACAAGACATGATTTCTGCCACCAGAGAACTTTTAATTTAGTGTAAGAGATACAGATAATTTTCAATATAATGTGGTAGGTAGTAATTACAGGCACATAATAGGAGTTCAGAGAAGCACTTAGTCCAGCCTGGAGGAGGAGGTCCTTGAGCTAGGCCTTGAAGATCAGCTACAAGGACAGTGAGGTATCTACAGGCAGGAGAAACAATAGCAAGGGCACCGCATGAGAGACTGTGGTCTATCTCAGAAGTACTACAAGTAGTTGATAATTCATTTTTTCTTCCTTCCTTTCCCCCCCCCCTCCTTTCCTCCTTTTTCATTAAAAAAAAAAAATTGTTTTTAAAAGATTGTAAAATCCCTGGGAGAAGATGGATTGCAAAAAAAATCACTGGAGGGCGTCTGCCTTCAGCTCAGGTCATGATCTCAGAGTCCTGGGATCTAGCCCCAAGTTGGGCTCTCTGCTCGGCGGGGAGCCTGCCCCCCGCCCCGCCTACTTGTGTTCTCTGTCAAATAAATAAATAAAATCTTTAAAAAAAAGAAAAAGAAAAAGAAAAATGATTAGAAAGGAAGTCAAGTCTTGAAAAGTCTCGAATGCAAGACCAAGAAACTTATACAATCCCACAGTGAGGAACAGGGAGGACTTTTAACATTTGTACATTTATTTGTTTATTTATTTAAAAGGATCTGGAATCTTTTTTTTTTTTTAAGATTTTGTTTATTTATTTGACAGAGAAAGACAGTGAGAGCAGGAATATAAGCAGGGGGATTGGGAAAGGGAGAAGCAGGCTTTCTCCACTGACCAGGGAGCCCGACACAAGGCTCCACCCCAGGACCCTGGGATCATGACCTGAGATGAAGGCAGATGCTTAATGACTGAGCCACCCAGGTGCCCCTGTACTCTTACTTAAAAACACCTTTTAAGGGCGCGTGGATGGCTCAGTGGCTTAAGCCTCTGCCTTCGTCTCAGGTCATGATCTCAGGATCCTGGGATCAAGTGCCACATTGGGCTCCTTCTCAGCGGGGAACCTGCTTCTCCCTCTCTCTCTGCTTGCCTCTCTTCCTACTTGTGACCTCTGTCTGTCAAATAAATAATCAAAATCTTAAAATAATAAAAACACTTTTTAGGGACACCTAGGTGGCTCAGCTGGTTAAGCCGCTGCCTTCAGCCCAGGCCGTGATTCCAGAGTCCCGGGATGGAGTCCCACACTGGGCTCCTTCTCAGCGGGGAGCCTGCTTCTCCCTCTGCCTGCAGCTCCCTGGGTGTGCGTGCAGTCTCTGACAAACAAACTCTTTTAAAAAGTAAGTAAAGGGGGGGCGCCTGGGTGGCTCAGTGGGTTAAGCCACTGCCTTTGGCTCAGGTCATGATCCCAGGGTCCTAGGATCGAGTCCCGGATCGGGCTCTCTGCTCAGCAGGGAGCCTGCTTCCTCCTCTCTCTCTCTCTCTCTGCCTGCCTCTCTGCCTACTTGTGATCTCTCTCTGTCAAATAAATATATAAATTCTTCAAATAAATAAATAGTAAGTAAAGGGGCGCCTGGGTGGCTCAGTGGGTTGGAGCCTCTGCTTTCGGCTCAGGTCATGATCCCAGGGTCCTGGAATCGAGCCCCACATCGGGCTCTCTGCTCCGTGGGGCGCCTGCTTCCTCCTCTCTCTCTGCCTGCCTCTCTGCCTACTTGTGATCTCTGTCAAATAAATAAATAAAATCATTTAAAAAAAGAAAAAAAAAAAAAACTTTTTAAGGACACCTGTGTGGCTTAGTTGGGTGTTTGCTTTCAGCTCAGGTCATGATCTTAGGGTCCTGGGATGGAACCCCCACGTCAAGTTCCTTGTTCAATAGGAAGCCTGCTGCTCCCTCTCTCTCTGCTCCTCCCCTCCTCCCTGCTTGTGTTCTCTCTACTCTATCTTTAAAAAAACACCACACATACTTTTTAAATTGCAAAAGTTAACAGTCTTAATTTTCAAAAATTCAAACAATTGAGAATTATAAAAGTAAAAAGTGAGATTTGTGTTTTAAGCAGACCACTCTGGTAGGGACATAGGCTTAAGAGTCACAAGATTTTTAGGTTTATAGATTTAGGAGGGTTGATCAGAGAAAGGGAAGCCAAAGGGAGGATAAGGCAATCGTTCAGGTAAAAGTCAACAGAGGTCTGAACCAGGGCAGTGTGTTGGCAGAGACAGAGAGTACAGGACAGAGCTGAGAAAGTCTTTGGAAGTCTGACTTTACCTCTTACTGGCTGCTATCTCTCTAGGCAAGTCACTCTACTTTTCTGAGCCTTTATTTCCTCACCTGAAAAATGGGAATACCACCCCCTACCCTCAAAGGATCACCCAGGGGAATTACTTGACATCTATGTCAATATCCTACTAAAACTTGGTGTAAAGTAGGCAATCAACAAATATGAGTTCCCCTCTCACCCTCTCCCCGTAAGAATTATTCATTTCTGTCTCCTCTGGTAGATTATGAGCTCCTGGAAGGCGGAGACCATTTCTTATTATCGCTGTATTCCCTCAGCATCTGGCACATAAAATATGTTCAATACATATTTACTGGATGAATAAAGGGTCAGTTAGCGCCACAATGTGAGGAAATCTTGTTTCCACAGGCACAAACCAACCCTGGCCCTCAGACTGGCTTCCTCCAGACAGGAGTGGTCTGATCACAAGTGGGAGAGTGAGCAATGACATCCATCAACACTACCCTGGAAAAACACCTGAGAGAGAGCGTAACTCCTGCCGAGAGAGAGTAAGAAGCATCATTAGCTAGATGTCCTTTGTCCTATGGAGAAGGAACCAGTGTGTGATTGACTTCCACCCATTTGGCCTTCTCAGGGTGACAGAAGCAGAAATGATGCTTTTAAGAAGCAGTGAAGCTCTCTGCCACCTTCACGTGCTTCCTCGTCAGCTGCACTGCTGTCAGTGTTCCTTTGTGTAAGACAGGCACTGGCAGGGTTTCATTTCTTCCTGACACCCCATCCAAGTTTCCCTAAGCCCTGGATCAAGTGAGCTAGGTAAAGGCTTAGGAATCTCAGACCCCATACATCATATGGTCACAGAACTCTGTCTCCTCAGGGCCCTGTTTTAAAGGACGGCCTGATACTATCTGGGGGAAGGCAGGCTTTCCTGATGTCCCACTGCCTTTACTAAGAGCAGTGATACGACAGGAAGGGTGAGTGTCTGAAATAATTCATACCAAGATGCCTTTGCTAAAATGGCAATTTGATGGTCATTCTTATGGGAGCTAGAGTGGCACTAGACAAATGCAGAGCCTATCCAAGTATCTGCCCTTCCCATACCTCAGCTTCAAACAAAATCAGCTTGACTCAGAGTGAAATCCAAACCCATGCATACACCCCACCCAAGGCAATCTCATTCATTCTTGCCAATTAAAAAAAAAAAATCATTGAGCTGGTTTTCCCTCAGCTCCAAAACAGAATGGACTAAACCCCATCTTCCTCCTAGAGAAGAATGGCTCCAGCTACACTTTGTGTCATTGTGTGTAAATGCAGCTTGCAAAACTCCCAATACCCCAGAGACTGCAAAAGTAATTTGTACCCTGAACTTGGACCTGGGGGCTTGCAGCACAATTAAATGTCTACCAGGGTAGACAAGTCGGCTAGAATCTGAGTGTATGTTTGCTTTACTCCTCTTTGGGAAGAAAAGTTGGTGGGGAGGGGGGTGTCGGAGAGATAAAGACTACTGGCACATTTGAGGCTTCAACGAAGTCAGCTACATCGAACAGCTCGTGCAATTACAGGCACATTCCCCAACCAAGATACTGCTCTGTGAACCTCCCACTTTACACACAGAGAATTCTGCTCTGTCATTCCATCTGCAGTTTCTGCTGCAGCCCTTCCTGCTACCCTTCCCACAGATTTCTTTTGAAGCAGGTGGAGGGGGAGGTGGAGGGAACCTAAAGGGTGGCGGTAGATGAAGAAAGGGTTGAGGGGAAGAATCTGTACCAAAAAGGAACCTCTCTTTCAGGAAGGTGGGGGGGATACATTTTCACATTACCTAGGAAAGGCAGATGGGGGAGAAACAGGAACACAGGAGGAGAAGGAAACTAAATAAAGAGCACCAACGACCCCTGAGGGCAAAGCACAGGCTCTCTGCGGCACTCACTCAGGCTGCCCAGCTGTCGGATGACATTTGCCAGGGTGATGTTGGTCACGCATTCCAGCTCGCTTCTAACGCTAGGCAACGTCTGACGGCACAGGTGCCTTGGCTCGATGTTCCTCGTTACTAACGGCATGGTGGACCTGCTTCAGGCAATGCTCTGAATGATGAAAAACAACCTAGAAAAGAAATAACAGGAAAGTATTACTCAACCACAAATTCCAGGCACACTAGGGCTGTGTCAGTCTTTTTTTTTTCCTTTTGTCTTGCTCTGATCTAAAACAGCTTTTAAAAAATCTTTTCTCCCTCATCATTTTTTTCTTTTTTAAGCCCCCACCCCGTTCCCTTCAATCTTTAAGATTTGCTATTAGAAGGCATGCTGGATACGTTTAGAAATTCTGAACTGGTGACTGCTGGCTGAGTTACACCGGGAGCATAAAAACCTAAAAACCTTAAAATAACAACTGCGCTCCAACCAACAAGAGTCAAAGAGGCATGGTCAGAAAACAGTCCATTCAGCAGGCTCTGAATGGTCTGGACGGATCCCATCCTTGGTGTGTCCATAATCAGCACAGATCAGATTCCAGATGATCAATTACAAGGATCAAAAAAGAGCTCCTGTCATCCGATAATCTCCACAATGGAATTAAGCTGCCAATATTGATTCCACTGATCTACATCCCGACGTAACTTCTCCAGTTCTTCCCTGATAGATGACTGTTAATGTACAACTAAACACTAGCTGCCAGTGTCTATTAACACTACTAAAGTTTTGTCTGTACATTGACAGAATTAAAGAATATCAAGGAAAATTTTACATGTTCAATATGTCAAACATGATGCTGAGCAAACTGTTCTATAAGATTCCCCAGTCCTTTCTCTTCTACCCAAAAGCTCCCTTTTTCTCTCTCTCTCACATCCGGTTCAACACACCTGTGCCAAAAGGCTCTTGAGACAGCAGGAAGTGTCTGGAGCAGATCCGGAAACCTTCCGGTTACCGTTTCTTATCCTGTCAGCTGAGCCCCTTTCCCTAGGAAATCCCCCACCACTTCAGGTTCATGCTGAGCTATTGTTTTAGAATTAGATTACCAAATTCCTAGCTTTACAAGGATAGAAGGAGGTTTTAGTCTCAACAAAACAGGTACTGGCTACAGCCAAAGGCACACTGGGCTGGCAGGTCCTGTTTCTGTATCTTGTGAAACTAAAGAAATGTACAACCTAATGGTTTTCATGCTAGGGGAAATGCCAATTCACTTCAAATGAAAAGGTAAAGCACAAAGGTAACATACCCCAAATCGCAAACTCCTCCCTCCCTCTTTCTCTATATACATTTCAGAACAAGCAAAGCAGAGGTTTACTTACATCAAATCTTAAAACACCAGCTCATCACCAAAAAAAAGTTGATTATGAATAGAAAATGCTTAAACCAAGCTAAATATCATAGATCTTAAAAGTGAACCAACATATTGTCTGACCAAAAGGCATAAAAAAAAGCCCTTCAGGCTCAAAGGGGGAGAAGAACCCTTTGGAACAGACTGCTCCTTGTTATGGACATTCTGATCTACTAAGAGTAAAAATAAAACAGGAAGCCAGCAGCTTGGGGAACAAGATTTCCTGTCACCAACAGCAACAGCCCAAGAACCAAGAGAATCAGCTGTTTGCTCATAACTTTGAACCTCCCTTTAATAGTCACTGTGTGGCAGCTGTGCCTATCTTTGGGGTGCAGAGGTGTTTCCTGAATATTTGTCTACTGTCTAAGGAAATAATTTTCATTCCGTTCCTCTGCTAAGTTCCCCTATGACTCAACAGGTTTTCTAATCCAAACTCTGGACTTTCCCTTCCAGTCTAACCTCTCTTTTACATGATGTAAAAGGTTACCAGGTACTAAGATGCAATCAATTAGTAACTCATTGGTGAAGAATTTCTAACAAGAAAGGAGGCAGGAGGCTACAAACTGAACCTCACAGGGATCTGTACACCATCCTCTGGATGCTCTTAGACTCCCAAATTTCAAGCTTTCTGGAGGAACCAGAAATTCAATGGTGCAGCCAGAGAAGGATTGAAAACAGTCACTGTAGCTCCCTCTATTAGCAATCATTTCAGTATTTGTTCCAGCTTCTCAGAGAACTAAAGAAGCCAGATTCCCTTGAAATTCTGTGCTGAACGTGGCCACTGACAAGACATTCCAGACGTTCTCACTGGACACTTATCGGAAACTGGATTCCAGATGGTCAGGTACACGTAAAACTGGAGGCCAGGCAGGGGATGCTTCTAATACCTTGGTAGTTTAGCATTTATGCTTTCCCAAGGGCCTTGAGTAAGCAGATACAAATGGAGTCAACTCTATGTCATATGGGTGGGGAACCAAGTTTTCAATAGCAAGATGGTTTCCTCTTATGAAAAAAGCTAGCTGCCATTAGAAAAGTAAATCTGCTACAAAACAAAGTCATTTGGCTCAGTCCCTTAGCTAGTGTCTGCCTCCAGCTCAGGCCATGATTCCCTCCCGAGTCCCCAAGATCTAGCCCCGCAGCTCCCTGCTCAGCAGAGTGTCTGCTTCTCCCTCTGCCCCTCACCCCACTCTCTCTCTCTCTTTCAAATAAGGAAATAAAATCTTTAAAAATAAATAAATAGGGGCGCCTGGGTGGCTCAGTGGGTTAGGCCGCTGCCTTCGGCTCGGGTCATGATCTCAGGGTCCTGGGATCGAGCCCCGCATCGGGCTCTCTGCTCAGCAGGTAGCCTGCTTCCCTCTCTCTCTCTCTCTCTGCCTGCCTCTCCATCTACTTGTGATTTCTCTCTGTAAAATAAATAAATAAAATCTTTTAAAAATAAATAAATAAATAAATAAATAAAGCCATTTAGTATGTTTCAGAACCACCAAAGACAGACAAAACTGCCTGTTATATGGAATTACCTGAGTCACTGTTCATTTTCCTTTTGGATAATCAAAGTTAGTTATATTCAGCATAAGAAGTACAGAATTATGCTTGATCTGAAACACAACAGTTAACTTGACCAAGGGGATTAAAAAAAAAAAAAGCCTACATTCCGGTGAAGATAAACTTCGAAAAAAACTTCTAAGGCTCTTGACTCAATTCAGCTTCAAGCTGTGGAGTTGAAACATACTTGGGTTAGTACCTGGACTCTGACACCTTACTAGCTGTACAATCTTGGGCAAGTTTCCTAGAGACATTAAGTAATTTAACACATATAAAATGTCCACTACAGGGCTAAGAGAAAAAAGGTAGTTATATATATGTAGTTCCATGGGCCCTAGGAAACCTTCCTATAAAATCAGTACGTTCATTCACAAATATTTTTTAAACACCTTTAACTATGGACATTCTATGTGGTAGAATGCAATAGTCACACAAATTTAAAGATGAAACCCTAAACTTTTATGACATTTAGTGTGTTTTGTTTTGTTTTGTTTTTCTTTGAGGTTGCTCCCAGCCAGGCTTCTGGATCTCCTGAAGAACATACATTCTCTCCCCACTCTTTCACACTCAGTTCCTCATCTGATCCACAGAACAAAGAAAATGATTAGAGTGACTATTTTCTCAATTCTCCTCAAGACTATACATAACTAGCACCATTCCAGATGCATTGGAGAAAAAGTTAATACATTACATACAATGGATGCCTAATGGCATTAGGGTTTAATTCTCTCATGGAAATCCAGTTGAGAAAGGCTCCTCTATCATCAGTAGTCATTTAGTGGAAAACTTGTAGAGTACTGGGTGTTTAGAAACCACTGAATCGGGGCGCCTGGGTGGCTCAGTGGGTTAAAGCCTCTGCCTTCGGCTCAGGTCATGATCCCAGGGTCCTGGGATCGAGCCCCGCATCGGGCTCTCTGCTCAGCAGGGAGCCTGCTTCCTCCTCTCTCTGCCTGCTTCTCTGCCTACTTGTGATCTCCGTCTGTCAAATAAATAAATAAAATCTTTAAAAAAAAAAAAAAAAAAAAAGAAACCACTGAATCAAGGAAGTGACATGGTCAAATTTGCATTTAGACAAATCATTCTAACAGAAGCAAAGATGTTATATTTGGGCAGGAGAAGGCTGGAGGTAAACAGATCAGTTAGGACTCCTCACAGGCTAAGAAAAAGACAATAGAAATGGAGAGGTCAACTACGGCTAGCCAATATGAACGGAGAAGCCAGTTTGCTGGGGTGAGTCTGCCCTTTCCAGTCCTATTTGCTTTCTCCTGATACTCTGGAACACAGGTATATTCACAAAGTGATAAAACGTATGTTTCTTTATTAAAAGTACCATGAAAAAGGGTAAATGTTAGTGCCAGTGACAGAAGAGAAAGTGAAGAAATCTAAGAAGGCAGTGGTTCTCAGCTGGAAAAAGAAATTTTGGATCCATGAAAGAGTGAATGACCTGGGGGCGCCTGGGTGGCTCAGTGGGTTACAAGGCTGCCTTCAGCTCAGGTCATGATCTCAGGGTCCTGGGATTGAGCCATCCGCAATGGGCTCTCTGCTCAGCAGGGAGCCTTGCTTCCTCCCCCCTCTCTGCCTGCCTGCCTACTTGTGATCTCTCTCTCTGTCAAATAAATAAATAAATAAATAAAATCTTTAAAAAAAAAAAAAAAGAGTGAATGACCTGGCTTCATAGTATCAATCAAGTTCTTTTTCAGTTCTATTTTACTCTGATTAGGGCAACTATATGCTGATATCTGCTAATTTGGGGATCTGAGGTCTTACACCTTGGGAGATGTTACATAGGAAAGGAATTAGAACCACTGAGAAGATAAAAGTTACAGGGAAATAGATGTCAATTTAGTTAGTTCCTTTTGCTTAGAGCTGTTCTATATCAGAATAGGTTTTCTTCAGAGGTTATGAGTTCGCAGGACAATCCCCTGGATGACCAGCTATCAAGAATGCTGGGGGAGATATTCCCAGATTGTAAGATGCTGATGTTGAGAGGTCAGACTGGATGACTTCTACAATGCCTTCTAAACCAAAGATAATGTAATTCTCACTCTGGGCTTCAGCTGCTTCATCAGCAAAATAAAGGGACTAAGTCAGATGATTTTTAAGAAGTTCTAAAATTCCTAGATTTGCTCCTACCTAAGTTGCCATAACCTCCTCACTGACCAACATCCAATATCCAACCTCCACTGCATTTTGAACACAAGGCTAGAGGCAGGTTTAAGAAATGTAGAGAGGGATGGATTATAGCTATGAATCAAATCTTTCTCCAGATCTAGATCCATCTAGTTACTAGGACCTACAGGATACAGAATGGTCCAAAGGATGTTCCAGACAGAGTCCTGAGGTTAAGTTATTTACACCCTGGGAGGCTCAGACTGATCTGGGAGTTGGCTACCCAAGTAAGTCTAAAGAAAAAATTGGCTCTGGAATAGTTCCAGACATGCAGCCAGACTCAGCAGCAACCCCATCTTTACTCCTGGCTATTTTCAGCCTAAGGGACTTGAGAATGAGTCTGAGAACAAACAGAAGACTTTAGGCATCCCTCCCTAGCCATGGCCTGGCAGCATATGGACCAGTCTAGACTGTCAGTACCATGGTGGGATTCAAGCTTTGAAGTGGAAACTGGATGAGGTGTTCTCTCAGGTCTCTTCCACAGTAAGGTTCCACAAATCTGTAAATTAGAAGTTATCATGAAATATTTATATATCGTATGTGGTCAGTGCAAAGTCAAAAGGAGACTTTGAGATCTGCCCTACATTCTTACAACTCTGATCCCAACACCCTGAGGCTGAAGTGCAGTGAGGTGAGAAAGACTGAGAGGGAGGTAGAAGGTAATGAAGGAAGGCTACATGTTGAGACAGGACACACTCATTTGTATCCCACTCTGAATTCCTGTCACCACCAGGAAAGAAGACAGATGACTGCTCATTCTGGCAGTAATATTTATTACTAGCCGTTTATTATAAATAAATATATAATACTTCATTTATAGCCAAGGTCACTGATAGCACCTGCAAATTTCTTAGGTTGCATCCAAAAGTAAGTGTATCTGAGCTATAGCAATAACCATAACAACAGAAATGCTTCTCAAGGCAGTTCCTCTTTGAAACACTCCCCCTCCCCCAAAATGCTGATCAGCAGTAGCAGGGGATGCAAACATGTGGGGATGTTATATGTGTGGCAATTAGGACTTCTGCTTTCACTTCAGCATTTCCCACTGTTCTGTAGTTAACAGCACTTTGGATGGGGGCATATGAGAAGAGCTTTACTTTGTAGACCAGTTTCCTCTTTCAATAAACAAACTTCTTTATGTTAAAGAATATGCATTCCACAGGGGTGCAAAAATTTCAATTGAAAAGTCAAATAATTTTATTTCAAAATGACAGACAACACACAGGCTTACTGTAATCTAAATCTGTCTACTAAAATGTTTAAAGAAGTATGAATTTACTGTTGCATACAGCAGTCCTCACTACCATGCAGCAACCACAAGGAAAAATGCCTCATTATAGACTTAAGCACCCGCCCACTTCCTGCTGAAATACAGGGTGAGGCATATATATATAACTAGACTCCCTCCAAACACAAGGAATGACAAATCAGTTTAGGTCACTAGAGCAATGTCTAAAAGAGACAGCGAGACAGGAATGGAGTTCGAATAGTGGACAGAGAAACAAAAAAGGCTTACTTGTGATCTAAAACCAGGAGAAATTTCCAATTTCCTAAAGTAATGACAATGGCTATGAACCTACATTCAATAAATCTAAGGCTCCTTCTTGTCTTGATTTGGTCTGGGGAAAGTGGCCCAGGAAACACGACTTCTGAATTCCAGTATTTTACTCCTTGAGCACACTGTACATCTATCAAGAACCATTCACATCTGGTAATTCCATAACTTTCTATTACCTTTTGGGGGCAATACCACCTTTTGTTCTTACCTTTATTACTCTTTAGGCTCTAATCATAGCTCTGCTCTTAAGCCTAAAACTGGGGGGAATCCCTTTTTGGCCTCTTAAATGGCCAAAATGAGGCTTTTTTTTTTTCAGTGTGATCGTCTGGTTGTCCAAAAGAAAATACATTTATTTTTTTTTAAGATTTTATTTACTCATTAGAGAGAGAGATTACAAGCAGGCAGAGAGGCAGGCAAAGAGAGAGGGTAAAGTAGGCTCCCTGCCGCAGAGAGCCCAGTGCAGGGCTCAATCCCAGAACCCTGAGACCCTGACCCCAGCCAAAAGCAAAGGCCCAACTCCCTGTGCCACCCAGGCACCCCAGAAAATACACTTAAACAGTAGAGGAAGAAACCTGGATTCTAGTTCTTAATCTAATGATGACGGGCAAATGGGGAAAAAATTTCAATTCATTCTTCTAGTTCAGCTTTGGGCTACACTAAAAAAATGCTCAAAAGATGTGTATTAAACTGAAATTTTTTTCCAAAGTTTTCCGGTCTCCAAAGAAAAGATTTACTCACATAAAATATTTCTTACATCTCTATCCCCCCCCAGGTTCCCTGTTAACCTATCCACTTACAATACATAGGATCAAAAATGTTATCACTGATGACTTTCAGTTACAAACACAAAGTTCATTTCACATTTCCAATCTAATGCCAATTTCTAGCAATACTCAATTCATCAAATTGCAATGGTCTGAAATACTCCAAACTATTCATCGAAATGGGCTTACTTTTACTGATTGAATACATATAAATTTTGAATGATTTTACTCAGAAACAGAGAAATCTTACCCCTGGTATTTGTGGGTACTCAAGTACCAGATTTCTTTCAGCTACAGCCATTAATTCAGCATTAAATTCACACAGGAGTTTAACTAACTAGAATTCAAATAAAAAACTGGAAAGAGGGGCGCCTGGGTGGCTCAGTGGGTTAAGCCTCTGCCTTCGGCTCAGGTCATGATCTCAGGGTCCTGGGATCGAGTCCCGCGTCGGGCTCTCTGCTCGGCAGGGAGCCTGTTTCCTCCTCTCTCTCTGCCTGCCTCTCTGCTTACTTGTGATCTCTCTCTGTCAAATAAATAAATAAAATTTAAAAAAAAAAAAAAACTGGAAAGAAAAAAAATTGCACAGAAGTTTAACATGAAAAACAACTAAGCTGCTCTGAAAAACAAATACCTAACACACAAAACAAAACAAAATATCAGGGTGCCTGGGTGGCTCAGTCCATTGGGCATCTGCCTTTGGCTCCAGTCATGATCCCAGGACCCTGGTATCGAGTCCCGCATCGGGCTCCTTGCTCAGTTGGGAGGCTGTTCTCCCTCTCTCTCTGCTGCTCCCCAGTTTGTGCTAGACCGTTCTCTCTCAAATAAATAAAATCTTAAAAAAAAAAAAAAAAATCAAACCTCTACAATTCATTTAGAGCCAAGATTAGAAACATGCCAATAACTCATATAAGCCCCAGTAAAGAATCCTACATTTATTTTATTTTATTTTTATTTTTTTTAAAGATTTTGTTTATTTGCCAAAGATAGAGAGAGAGAGTACTCACAAGCAGGCAGAGAGGCAGGCAGAGGCAGTGAGAGAAGCAGGCTCCCCGCCGAGCAAGGAGCCCAATGCGGGACTCGATCCCAGGACCCTGGGATCACGACCGGAGCCGGAGGCAGCAGCTTAACCAACTGAGCTGCCCAGGCATCCCAAGAATCCTACATTTATAACAGCTTCCTTTTTTATTTATCTCCCATGACAGAATGATAATGATCTCCAAGGGTGCCTGGATGACTCAGTAGGTTAGGTGTCTGCCTTCGGCTGGGGTCATGGTCCCAGGGTTCTGGGATTGAGTCCCATGTCAGGCTCCCTGCTTGGTAGAAAGTCTGCTTCTCCCTCTGCCTGCTGATGCACACACTCTTTCCCACAAATAAATAAAATCTTAAAAGAGAGAGAGATAGATTTCTAGTTAGTGGTCCCTAAAAATCTGAGGTAAGAGGATAGATACAAAATGCATTTCTCTTGGGACACCTGGGTGGCTCAGTCAGTTAAGTGACTGACTCTTGATTCCACTCAGGTCATGATCTTGGGGTTGTGAGATAGAACCCCACATGGGGCTCAGTGTGGTGCTTGAGATTCTCCCTCCCTCTCCCTGCCCCTCCCCCTGCTTATGCAAATGGTCTCTCTTTCTCTCTCTCTCTAAAATAAATAAATAGGGTGCCTGGGTGGCTTAGTCATGAAGTGTCTGCCTTCGGCTCAGGTCATGATCCCAGGCTTCTGAGATCATGCCCCTCATAGGGCTCCCTGCTCAGCAGGAAACAGGTTTCTCCCTCTCCCATTCCTCCTGCTTGTACTCTCTCTCTCACTGTGTCTCTCTCTGTCAAATAAATAAATAAAATCTTTTTTAAAAAATATTTTATTTATTTATTTATTTGAAAGAGAAAGAGAGATCACAAGTAGGCAGAGAGGCAGTCAGAGAGAGGGGGGGAAGCGGTCGGCTCAACCACTGAGCCACCCAGGCGCCCAAATAAAATCTTTTTAAATAAATAAATAAAACAAATCTTAAAAAAAAAAAAAAAAGAAAAAAAAGCATTCCTCTCTAAGTACCCAGACTTATGCTACATATGGGAACACACTGTTGGTTTTTCCAGAAAAATATCTAATCCCACTTTACTACCTTATACAAAGGTAAAAAGGATGGGGCTAAGTGTAACCTTTTTTTCCTGGTTCTTACAAGTAGCAGTGAGTACTATACTAGGTTAAGATCCCTACAGAGAAGTCACTGGAGCAACCACTGGTAAATTAGATACAGAGGTATGTTTGAAAAAGAGGGAGGAAGGAGACATTCAGAACTGAATCACATATCAGGCACTGAAATCCTGCCAGCTGTCTACTCATTCATTTTTATTTTGTTTTTTTAAAGATTTTATTTTTAAGTAATCTCTATACCCAATGTGGGGCTCAAACTCACAACCCTGAGATCAAGAGTTGCACGCTCTTCTGACCAAGTCAGCCAGGCACCCCTAACTCTTCATTGTAATCTCTATGGTGCCTCACTTCATATTTCAAGCTTCTCTCTGGGGTAGCGGCTCCCTCTCTGGGATGGAAATGCCGAAAAAGAAACTGACTTTACACAACTGAGAAAGGCCAGGGGAAAAAAGGTTGCAGAGCAACAACAAAAAAGGGGATTCAGCAAAATGTTCTGCTGACAGCTCAGAGCAACACACAAACACACCGTGTGGTCATGGAGCAGGCAGAAGCAGCAGACCCAGATGGGACTGTTAATACACCAGCCTAAGTAAGAGAGAGACCTAGAAATCACAACCGCATCTGAGCACCAGGAGTGGAATTATGGAGCAAACTGCCATGCAATTCCATAACAACTGTTCTACTCTGCCAGCTGTAACAAGAATTCATTCCTGAAGAAGTGTCACACACTCATCTGTCACTAATGGCCAAGCCGCCAGCAACTAAGAGTTAGCAGCAAAGGGCAACTGTATATCTACTTCCTCTCCCAAGGTCTGTTCACTCAAAAGATGACATTTATAGGGAAAAGTCCTTGAGCAAAAGGAAAGTAAGTACCCATTCTTTTCTTTCTACCCTCAGTTTACTAGGCAGTCACCCAAACCCTCAAAACCTAATCAGCAGTGATGTAGAACAGCAAGAGTATGGACAGCACGACACAGAGGGACGGGTTTCAACTCACTATTCCAAATTTTAGCTTTGGGACCTTGACAAGCAGTGAAATCTCTTGTTTCCTAGTCTGCTATAGCATAATGATTCCTAGTTTGTAAGGTTGTTGTGAAGAAACGTGAAATAATGCACATATAAAATGCTTAACACAGTGCACCCCACAAAATAATAATAATAATAGTCATGGAGATGGGTACCTGGCTGCCTCATTCGGTAGAGCATGTGACTCTTTATCTTGGGGCTGTGAGTTCAAACCCCACATTGGACATACAGCTTACTTAAAAAAAAAAAAAAAAGCTGTAGTGATTGTTGTAGTAATAGTAATAGTAGTAGTAGTTTAAGTACTACTTCTACATGTACTAAGCATTTAACCATGTGCAAGGTACTGTTCCAAATGTTTTATATGTGGTTCTCTCAGCCATTAAACAAAACTATTAATAAGTTTCAAGTTGTATTAATACTTAATTATAGTACCCTTATCAATCAATGAATATTTATCAAGTAGACACTAAAAGACACAAAGAAGTATAAATCTGTCCCCTGACTCTATGAGCTTATCATTTAATTGAGAAGACAGATAAGACCACAGGTAAGTAACAATATAGCAAATAAACGGAAGTTCAGTTATCAAATGAATGATGTATTCAATGATGACAACAGAAAGGATGAAAAGAGGGGCGCCTGGGTGGCTTAGTTAGTTGAGCAACTGCCTTCGGCTCAGGTCATGATCCTGGAGTCCTGCGATCAAGTCCCACATCGGGCTCCCTGCTCGGCAGGGAGTCTGCTTCTCCCGCTAACCTCTTTCCTCTCATGCTCTCTCTCTCTCTCAAATAAATAAATAAAATCTTTAAAAAAAAAAAAAAGAAAGAAAGAAAGCATGAAAAGATCACTGTAAACTGAAGGGACTGTACGGACTTCTGGGAATAAAGATCTGGGCAGGATTTGGATATAACAAAGAGCAGAACCCTTATCATGATGAATCCTGAGTAATGTATAGAACTGTTGAATTGCTATGCTATACACCTGAAACTAATATAACACTGTATGTTAACTATACTGGAATTAAAATTAAAAACTTAATTTAAAAAACAGATCTGGAGGGGCGCCTGGGTGGCTCAGTGGGTTAAAGCCTCTGCCTTTGGCTCGGGTCATAATCCCAGGGTCCTGGGATCGAGCCCCTGCTCATCAGGGAGCCTACTTCTTCCTCTCTCTCTGCCTACTTGTAATCTTTGTCTGTCAAATAAATAAATAAAATCTTTAAAAAACAAAATAGATCTGGGGCATCTGGCTGGCTCAGTTGGTAGAGCATGTACCTCTTGATCTTGGAGTTGTGAGTTCAAGCCCCACACTGGGGGAAAGAAGTTACTAAAAATAAAATCTTAGGGGCGCCTGGGTGGCTCAGTGGATTAAAGCCTCTGCCTTCGGCTCAGGTCATGATCCTAGGGACCTAGGATGGAGCCCCACTTCAGGCTCTCTGCTCAGCAGGGAGCCTGCTTCCCTTCCTCTCTCTCTGCCTGCCTCTCTGCCTACTTGTGATCTCTGTCCGTCAAAAAAAAAAAAAAAAAAAAAAAAAACTTAAAAAAATAAAATCTTAAAAAAAAATACATCTCAAACATTTAAAAAGTAATAATAAAGAAGGAAGGTTTTCTAGCAGGGGCGGGGGTAATATAAGCAGAAGTCTTGAACTCTACCACTAAGAATTTATGGAAAGGTCACAATTCTAATGGGCTTGTTTTACCACACTTCTTCAAATCTAAGATGCCACTTTGATTGTGACATGTATGAGATGTGTTAAGATTCAAAAGATGTTAAAATGTGGAGAAAACATACATCTCAGAATCAATGAAATATACTTTTTCTGTATTATGAGAGGGCAGACAAGATGACTTATAAAAGGTCTCTCCAACCCAAAAATGCTATGGATGATTCTTGAACTTAGACTTTTAAGAGAATATTCAAATTTCACCAAACCATCAATACCACAGGAAGAATAAAGATAATAACAATGAGAGTGTGGAACCTTACTCCACTAATTATTTGGAAGGCTACAATATTTATGTCCTAATTAGTATGTTCTAATTTTCCTTTATATACTTGAACATAGTTATAATCGCTGTTTTAATATCCTTATTTTGCTAATTCCATCATCTCTGTCATTTCTATTTGTACTGATTTTTCTCCTAGTTATGGACCACATTTCCTGGTAAATATGGTAACTTCTGATTGGATAGCAGACATGATTTTACAAGGCTAAATATCTAGTATTGTTGTCTTGGTTTCAAATGTGTTGGACTTTATTCTGGTAGGCAGTTAAGTTACTTTTTGGTTCAGTTTAGTACGTGTGAGGCTTGTTTTTAAGCTTTGTTAGGGTGGCTCTAGGGTAGCCTATACTCTATGGATATTTTAGCCCCAGGGCAAAGATGTGGTCCCCTGTGATCAATACTGGACGCTCCCACCGAGCACAGCATGGGCTTTCCACTCTGGCTGGTAGGAACTCAAACACCTCCCTGCTCTGGGAACCAGTTAACTCACATCTTCCTGGTCACTCTTTCCTCCCCAATCTCCCTCAGGGTGACCCCAGTCATGTGTGGGGTCAGCAACGATTCAAGGAGACTCTGAGATTTCTAGGCAGTTCGTCTTTATCTCTTCCCCCTTTCCAGAACTCATCCTCACAGCTTTCAGTTGCTTTAGCTTTCCTTGAACTATAATGTCTCTTCAGTTCAGCAAAGACTGGTGTGCTCTGCTAGGAATCGCCCTCCCTGCTCCATGATTAGAAGAGACATCTAGAGAGAAAGCCAAGGTAATCACAGTGCTTGCCTCCCCTATTTTCCTTCTCACAGGGATCACAGCCCTGTGCTTCCTGTTTAGGTCAGGGTTGATTTCCACTGTATTTTGCAAGGCCCTCAACAGTAAAGAAGTATTATAAAATTCTTAAAGTCAGGTTAATTTCAATTTATCTTCAAGTATGTACTATGGAGTACTTTTAGGAACAGGAAAAAACAGGTGTCCGGAAATCAAACAAAATCAAAGAAAGCACTGCCAACAGGTAGCACACCATCACTATAAGCATGTGACTTATCTGGATAACATTTAATTAATTTTTTGAATGATCAGAATTGAGAGCAATGATAGAAAGTTCTTTTCTTAAAGCTCCTACTCATATAGGTACCTACCACCTTCAAAAATCAATATAGCTTGGTGAACCCAGAGGCATGATCCGCCAAGAAATTCAAGGATTTCCTAAGCCACTAGTTACATGATTTTGCACTGGTTAATTTCTCCAAACCTCATCTGTACAATGGGAAAAATAAAACCTACCTCATACAATGGTCCTAAAGAGAAAAATAAGATAACAGATGTGAGCCTTCTAAAGGGATATCTAACACCCAGTAGGTACTCAGTAACTGACAGCTCTCATTACTATTAATTCAAAGAAATGCAGAGTTTGTTTAGACTTACCTCCCAGCAGTAATGAAATAATTTAAGGACAGCAGGTCAGATTAAACAGCATTGAACACAGACAAACCATAAGTGACTCTTAATCTCACAAAACAAGCTGAGGGTTGCTGGGGGGAGGGGGTTTGGGAGAAAGGGGTGGGATTATGGACATTGGGGAGGGTATGTGCTTTGGTGAGTGCTGTGAAGTGTGTAAACCTGGTGATTCACAGACCTGTACCCCTGGGGGATAAAAATATATGTTTATAAAAAATTAAAAATTAAAAAAAAAAAACAAACAGCATTGAACAGTGCACAAAGGGCTCTCCTAATTGGTCCTCTTTTCTTTGGTCTCAGTGGAGGCCAAGTAGTGGGTGGATCTCTTACCTTCTGAGACAGGCTCTCTTGGAGTGTGGAAACAAATGCTGGGGAAGAAATGGATGGCCTCTGCTTATATTATGCCAATTTTTTTTTTTAAGATTTTATTTATTTATCAGAGAGAGAGAGCGAGCGAGCACAGGCAGACAGAATGGCAGGCAGAGGCAGAGGGAGAAGCAGGCTCCCCACTGAGCAAGGAGCCCGATGTGGGACTCGATCCCAGGACGCTGGGATCATGACCTGAGCTGAAGGCAGCTGCTTAACCAACTGAGCCATCCAGGTGTCCCATATTATGCCAATTTTAAAGATTAAGATAAAGGATATCAGTATTCCAAATCATAGTAAAGAATCAATTCAGTATTTTCACTTTATGTACTCTGAGAGAAAAACAATCTCAAAGGGACTATTATCTGGATTGTGGCATTTCTTTTTAAAAACTTCTTTCATCTTAAAGGCCCAAGGCAAATGTCACCACTTCTAAGAAGCCTTCCTTGACTCTTCGAGTCTGAAGTCATTTTTCCCTTTCCAAAAGCGCCAAAGAGGTATGTGGAACCTTTTTCATGGCAATCACTACATTCTATTTTGTAGTACAGATTTTTGGAGTGTACAATTCTTTGAATATGGGAACAGAAAAACAAAGTATCTTTAAACTTAACAGGAGTAGGTAGTAACAGCAGCAGCTAAGGGTGGGATTCTTTAAATATCTCTGTATTATTATAATGTCTCTTCAATAAATGTTTGCTGAATTCTAAAACGTGCCAGGTATTTATTCACATTTCCTTATATATCTCTAATCCTCAAAACAGTACTGTAAGGTAAGTACTAGTGTTCTGATTTTACAGGTGAGAGAACTAAAACTAAGAACAGTCCTGTAACTTCATCAAAGTCACGCAGTCAGCTTTTAAAACTCAGGTCCAACCCTGTCAAAAGTTTATGCCTTTGCCATGACATCACACTGACTCTTCACAAAACACCCAAACCAAGAAGTTAGACAAACATGCTCGTATTTCTCATTTTCACATACAAGTGCCACCAAACCCAGACTAGTTTCTTTTCCCTTGAAAAAAAGACTGCATGCTAACACAAGAAAGCCTGCCTGACATATTTACCCTCCAACTGAAATGGTGTTAATGAGGATAACACACTGCTTTCTCCCCCTCTATACCCAATTTTAGCCAGCTGCTCAGGGGCTTCACATCTTTCACTTTAAACAACATAAACACTGGCTCATTTAAAGTGCCAGCCTCAGATAACATGCTCAGATGCTACTGCTTTTCAAACAAACTCCTGTTTTCAAACAACCAGGCATTTGGGGTTCCGGCACTTCTGACGAGTTACTTTTATCTACAGGGTCCCTGAAAATCACTTTAAGTTTCATTCTCTGTGCACTGTTTGGCTCATCAAATCTTGTCATCAGGGACTTTCTTTTTTTTTTTTTTTTTTAAGCACCTAATCTTTTATCTTTTACAATGAACCAAAACACATTCCTATGGGTAATTCCTAAACTGTGTATGTCTATTTTAAAATAATATTCTTCTGACTCTTTTTCCAAAAAAGCATTGTTGTTTTCCCTTTTTAGCCCAAGTAAAGATGATTATATTAGAAGTGTGTTTTCCCCCATCTCTTTCTGCATATGGGGAATACTGAAAAGATAAGTCTTTTTTAATTATTAAATGTAAATAGCTCATTAAATATAATCCAATTACTTTAATTGTAAAAAGGAAGTAATTACAATATGTACATGTATTCTTGCCTAGATTTAATATCTTAAATTAATCTTTTCAGCATTAATATTTTAAATTAACCTCTGACATTAGAAAAATACAAGAAACTGAGGTCTCTTTTTAAAAATATACCAAAGCTGTACCTTATGGATCTTTGTTATGATTTCACCTACAAAAAATTTTAGTGAGAACAGCCCAACTCCCACAGAATGGGGTAATTAAATACCACCTGCCCTAACTGAACTTGTATTTCTTGTCTGCCATATATCATGTTAAAGGGTCTGTTTCTAGTGCCTTCTGGGACAAAAAGCCAAGAGATGAATTCTGTGGCATTCGTATCCTCACAGAAGCATTACTTAGAAAGACAATTCCAAGCCAAAATTGGTCAGAAGAATGTCTTTTAAGTATGTAGCCTAAGTTTTCTGTTACCTAATTTATATTCTGTTACTACCATCTTAGCTCCCTAAGACCACACGAAGCATTCTCCTTGCTCTCTGGTCTCTAGACCTTCAAGTTTGCTGTTACATTTTCCCTCAGCAGCCATCTGGTTCTTTGGTTTTTACTCTTTTTTGGTAACCAAGGGCAAATAAATTGCAAAGATAAATCTCTATGAAGTGCTTTGAAAATGGGCTCTGCCATGGTCTGTGCCCTGAAAAACTTCTATTAAAATGGAGGGAAAAGGCTTACACAGATGAGGAATTAAGAAGACTGTACTTTGTTTTTCTACCTCCTACCAAAATCTATCACTGAGTTTCTTTTTTTTTTAATATTTTATTTATTTATTTGACAGAGAGAGATCACAAGTAGACAGAGAGGCAGGCAGAGAGAGAGGGAAGCAGGCTCCCTGCTGAGCAGAGAGCCCGATGCGGGACTCGATCCCAGGACTCTGAGATCATGACCTGAGCGGAAGGCAGCGGCTTAACCCACTGAGCCACCCAGGTGCCCCTGAGTATTGTTTTTTATAGAGAGAGAGAGCGCTCACACACATGGGTGGCAGAGACAGAGGAAGACGGAGAGAGAGAATCCCAAGCAGACTGAGCCACTCATGTGACCCTAAATATATATTCTTATTGTAAAATAACACTTACTGAGGAGTGCGTGGGTGGCTCAGTCAGTTAGGCAACCGACTCCTGACTACAGGTCAGGTCATGATCTCAGGATCGTGAGATCAAGCCCCATGTTGGGCTCAGTGCTGGGCATGGAGCTTGCTTAGGGTTCTCTCTCCCTCTTCCTCTGCCATCCCAGGTGCATGCTCTCTCTTTCTCAAAATAAAATAAAAAGATCTGAATATCTATTTAGAAAAAATAAAATTTTATTTAGTTTAACACAGAACTTTCTCTAAACTTTAGACACAGGAAGAACTATATAAATATTTACGTTGTACAGGTTAACAACCAGGGCCATGTTTGTACAACACTTTCCCTCCAAAGAAAAAGTTCTACTTAAAGTACTAAGGAGCAGGCTGCCTGCTTGGCTCAGTCAGTTGAGCATTAGACTCTCAACCTCAGGGTTGTGTTCAAGCCCCATGCTGGATGTGGGCATAAAAATAAAATCTTAAAAGAAAAAATAAAGTACTAGGAAGTATTATATGTTTTCAGCAACTCTCAAGGATTTCACTGAAATAGATTTTCCTGTTCAGACCCTGTATTAATGTACCAAAGACACTGCTCTGCCACACGGATACCACTTCCCAAAATAAATTAATGAAATGGAGGAGGGTGACTATGACTAACTCCTTCAGTCATTCAGACTGTAGCCATGCTGGAGCAGTTCCTGGCTACATAAGGCTGACTTCTGGTGTGATCCAGGCTAACTATGGAAAGCTATTTTATGGTCTGAAAGGATAGTGACATGGGTCACTCTTGGTACCTTCATCTCCAAACACTGTTATGGATTCTGAACAGTCACCAAAGGTTAGCAGAAGAATGGAGCTGATATCTGATGATGATCACAGTCCTCCAGGACAGTACCATTAAAAGACAAGTAATTTCACAGGTAAAAGGTGTACTGGCAGCAAAAACTTAGCTCCTTTCAGGATTTAAATGATTAAAGTTTCATCTTGATAACACTGGTATTTTTGTACAAAATGTATCTTATTAGGCCAGCACTTGAAAGTTAAAAAGGTGTCTTTAAATGCCTGCTGACCTAAAATTGCCACGTTCCATGCTTTAAAGGGATTGATTTTCTGGAGAAGGACAGTAAGATGCCAAATTCTGTTCAATGGAGATCAGAACACTATTTGGTGAACCTATTCTGCACCTGTGGAAGCAAAAGAATAAGACTGGCTCACGCGCCCCAGAGGGAGGATGGTATTTATCTGGGCTCTCCCTATGACCTCTTTGGCAGCAAATGTAAGAAAGTCCTTTTTTGAGGCTAAGGGGCGGGTCCAGGACTTTCAACTACCCATTCAAGCAGGGTTACGATTCCCCTCCTCCATAATTAAGTTCTCTTTCCTACTCTCCATGCATGCATGAATTGCAGTGACATTGACATGGGGGCCTGACATTAGTCTTTGAAGGTCATTTAAATCCTCCTACTTCCAAGCTGCCTTAAAAGGAATGCGTCATCTATTCCACAATGCCTGAGTGTGGGGTTTGACTAGATGGTACCCAAAGCGAACTCATCTAAAGCATGAAAAGAAAGAGGACTCCAAATTCAGGTATCATAAAAAGAACAAATCAAAGAAATAAAACACAATAAAACTCAGTTGCTCAAGAGACAACAGTAAGAGAAACACTAAACATTTAACACTGGATGAATGAAAACACTTCTACTGATAATTCCTTTTATTTAGGGAAGTAGAAAAGGTCATTCACAATATGGTCCCTTTATATGGCTCTAGTCCCATCTCCTATCACATCTTCATATATACATACCCTTCCCTGAAGTCCCACAGACCCTCGCATGGCTCCCCATTGCATCATGTTTTCTCCCTTGCCTCCCTACTTTTGCCCCAGTGTGACCACCCACCCGCCCCCAACAATGTCTAAGGTCTTCCAAGACTGAGTTCAAATTAAATCGTCTCTTGACATGTCTTGCCCCAAAGGAGTTGATGTCCCTCCCTACACACTTTTTAAACTTCCATAACACCCAGTGCATGCCTTCCCTACCACACTGCATTAAAATGACTGATTTTCTTACTTGCTCTCCCACTAGATTGTGAATTCTTTAAGGCTGGTGATCAATCAGCTCTAATCTTACTGCCCACCACCACGCACAGAGAGAATGCTCAGTAACTATTAATCGAACGAATGAAGTTAGCAGCTCTTGTGCTCTGGCCCTCACGAAGGTGAGGACAGAGAAGATATCTGACCCTCCAGTCTTATAGTACTGCTTTCTGAGGGAAGAGAACTCCATCTGAGTAGCCCAAACTCAACCTCTATTTCAGAATTAAGATTCCTGGTAGCTCACCAGATCACAAGAAAGGATCTACATATACTCTTGTAGGAAATGGCCAGGGGTCTAATCTGGTACAAAGCACAGTGAGACATTAAAAACCAGGGTATCTGGGGGGCTCAGTCAGTTGAGCGTCTGGCCTTTGGCTCAGGTCATGACTCTAGAGTCCTGGATGGAGACCTGAGTCATTGGGCTCCCTGCTCAGTGGGGAGTCTGCCTCTTCCTCTCTCTGCTCCTCCCCCAAATGTACATGCTCTCTTTCTCTCTCTCAAATAAATAAATACAATTTTAAAAAATTTTAAAAAGAAACAAAATTTTTTAAATTAAAAACAGACAAGAAAACCAAGGTCACCCCAACCAACATGAGTTACCTGCCACCTCCCTTTTATTCATGTACCTCAAAGCTTTTACCTTCCAATGTAAAGAGAGAAAAACTGGGGTGCCTGGGTGGCTCAGTGGGTTAGGCATGTGCATTTGGCTCAGGTCATGATCCCAGGATTCTGGGATCGAGCCCCACATCGGGCTCCCTGCTCAGCAGGGAGGTTGCTTCTCCCGTACCTCTCTCTGCCTGCAGCTCCCCACCGCTTATGTGCTTTCTCTCTCTGTCAAATAAATAAATAAAAATCTTTAAAAAAAATTATCATGATAAGAGTTACCAGCCAAAGGAGACACACTTCTAAAAAGGCTAAGGTCGGTCAGAATAGGTTAAGTCAGGAAAATCAGCACACATCCAGGCTTGAAAGAAATCCAGGCTCTCACTAAAATCTGCAGGCCTAAGTCCTAAAATGTTAATAAGCCTCTGAAACTTTCCTTCCCCCATCAAATCAGCTTCTTGCTCCTCCCAATACTTTGTCCCCACCAACTTACCCATCCACCAGCCTCTCTGCCTTTCTTTCTTTCCCTTCCTTCCTACCTTTATAAATACAGATAGAGCTGGTGAGAATCTGGCAAACAAATGACAACTTTTTTTTAAGCATTTATTTTTTAATTATTATTATTTTTTTATCTGACAGAGGGGGAGAGAGAGAGACAGCGAGAGAGGGAACACAAGCAGGGGAAGTGGGAGAGGGAGAAGCAGGCTTTCCACTGAGCAGGGAGCCTGATGTGGGGCTCCATCCCAGGAGCATGGGATCATGATCTGAACCAAAGGCAGACATTTAATGACTGAACCACCTGGCACCCCAACAAATGACAACTTCGAGCTACATATTAGACTTATATAAAGTGATTCCACTTATTTTTTCCTTCCTTCCCTTCCTTTGCTCCCTCCCTTCCTTCCATGAACCTTATACATCAGGCACTGTGCCACACACTGGATAAATTCAACAAAGCCCTGCCCTCATGAAGCTTGAAAGCTACCGAAGGGGACAAAAATATTCTGTGGTGTCACTATGAACATTAAGTTCGGGGTGCCTAGGTGGCTCAGTTGTTAGGCATCTGTCTTCAGCTAGGGTCATGGTCCCAAGGTCCTGGGATCAAGCCCCACATCGGGCTCCCTGCTCAGTGAGGAGCCAGCTTCTTCCTTTCCTACTCCCCCCGCCTGTGTTCCCTTTCTTGCTGTCTCTGTCAAATAAGCAAATCTTTAAAAAAGAAAAACAAAAAACATTAAGTTCAAGGTTTTAATGAAAGCATCCAGCTCAGACTGGATGAGGCTGACAGCAGAGAAAATCATTAAGAAAGGGTATCTTTGGGGCGCCTGGGTGGCTCAGCGGGTTAGGCCTCTGCCTTCGGCTCAGGTCATGATCTCAGGGTCCTGGGATCGAGCCCCGCATCAGGCTCTCTGCTCAGCAGGGAGCCTGCTTCCCCCCCTCTGCCTGCCTCTTTGCCTACTTGTGATCCCTGTCAAATAAATAAATAAAATCTTTAAAAAACATATTTTTAAAAAAAGAAAGGGTACTTTTATTTAAAAACAAAACAAAACAAAGTGGGGGGGCTGTCTTTTTGGGGGGGGGGGCTGTCTTAAAGGACAAAAAATTTAGTAAGAGAAGAAGTTGTGGATGGAGGCAGCAGTGTGCACAGAGGCAAACAATGCTCCAAGAACAGCAAATAGCTTGGTGTGGCTGAAGTAAAAGAAGTCATGAGTGATGAAGCTAATGAGGCAGACGGAAGCCGAGGCACAGAGAGCTTTGCCTGCCACACTACAGCACTTGGGGTGTGCTGAAGGCTACTGGGAACTATTTAAGATTGAGGCCAGAGAGCGACATGATCGGATTTGCATTTAGAAAGCTCTCTCTGGCAGCAGTGTGGAGAACATACTACATGAAGGGGTGAAAGACTGAGGCAGTAATCCAAGTGGAAGCACTTCTAATTGATCGACAGAATCTACATAATGGGAGAGTTGCGACATAAAATGACAGAAAGTGCTCTCTCTACAAAGTTTGAAACCAGGCTGTCACTGATAAGCTTTCCCTCTTGAACAATTAAATTACTTAATCTCTCTGGGCCTCCGTTTTTACATTCTGAAAAATTTGTTTGTGCAAGTATTACTAGGGGGCACACCAGACTAGGTCCAATATCAACCACCTTACCTTAATGCTTTAAAATTTGTAGATACAAAAATTTTTTAAAAATACATGTAAGGGGCACCTGGGTGGTTCAGTGGATTAAAGCCTCTGCCTTCGGCTCAGGTCATGATCCCAGGGTTCTGGGATCGAGCCCCGCGTCGGGCTCTCTGCTCTGCAGGGAGCCTGCTTCCCTTCCTCTCTCTGCCTGCTTCTCTGCCTACCTGTGATCTCTGTCAAATAAATAAATAAAATCTTTAAAAAAAAAAATACATGTAAGGTATAAAAAATTATGATGGGGGGCTTGGTTGGCTCAGTCTGAAGAGTATGTTGTGACTTGATTTCAGGGTCTCTGAGTTCAAGCCCTACAACAGGTACAGAGATTACTTAAATAAACAAACAAACTTCAAAAAAAAATCATGATACAGCAAGTATCAGTGTCCCTGTCACCTAAGAATATCACCATTAGCTTTAAAGTCCCCTGCCTGACTCTCCCCAAACCTATCTCCTTCCCTTTCACTCTGATAACACTATCCAGAAATATGTTTAACATTCCCTCATTTTTCTTTAGATAGATCATATCTCTATCTCTAAACATAGTTTGGTTTCCCATGTTTCTAAACTTTACATGAACCTAACATACATTCTTCTACAATCTTTCACTCTACCATTTGTTGAAATTAATTCATGCTGCTATACCTGCAATTTACTCATTTCCACTGTTATATGGTATTCTATTGTACGGCTATACTATGACTTATTTATCCAATCTAAAGATGATAGATACTGTGATTTCTCCCAGTTTGGAAGTTTTGCTATCACCAACAGTGTTCCTAAGGACATTTCTGCACAGGTCTCCCAATACATATGTGTAAGAATTTTTTTTTAATTTTATGATTTTTCTTAATGATTTTATTTATTTATTTGGTAGAGAGAGACAGCAAGAGTGAACACAAGCAGGGGGAGTGGGTGAGGGAGCCCACCATGGGGCTTCATCCCAGAAATCTGGGATCATGATCTGAGCTGAAGGCAGATACTTAACTGACTGAGCCACCCAGGTGCCCTGTGTAAGAGTTCTTTTTTTATTTTTTAATAATTAAAAAAAATTTTTTTTATAAACATACAATGTATTATTAGCCCCAGGAGTACAGGTCTGTGATTGTGGATGAGTTCTTCTTCTTCTTTCTTTTTTTTTTTTTTTTTAAGATTTTATTTATTTATCAGAGAGAGAGGGCCAGAGAGCAAGCACAGGCAGACAGAATGGCAGGCAGAGGCAGAGGGAGAAGCAGGCTCCCTGGAGCAAGGAGCCCGATGCGGGACTCGATCCCAGGATGCTGGGATCAAGACCTGAGCCGAAGGCAGCTGCTTAACCAACTGAGCCACCCAGGCGTCCCTGTGGATGAGTTCTTAAGGGTAGACAGATATCTAGGAGTAGAATCGCTGGGTCATGGGGTATTTAAGTCTTGAGTTCTGAGATAACGCCAAACTGTTTTCCAAAATGGTTTACACTTCTGCTTGCCAGGTTCTGGCTGCTTCATATCCTTACCAACATCTTTTGTCAGACTTTAGTTTCTGCCAATTCGATGGACATAAAAGAGTATATCATTGTAGTTTTAATTTGCATTTCCCTGATGACCGCTAATGAAGTTGAGCACTCCTGACCCTTTTGGTTGGAAAGAGCTTTTTATTTTTCCAAAACACCAAGATCAAATACCTTCTCTGAAAGCCTAGAATGGCTATAGGTCATTGAGAATGCTGTCTCCCAGTAATTAACCAGATAAATATTGGTCTTCTTCAGCACTAAGGTAAAACTGTATAACCAAATACTCAGCCTTACTGACACCTGACAAAGAGAAAAATCTGAAATTTTTCATCTGAGAATTGAAGGTGAGTTAGGGATTTTAGAAGGACTGAGACTAATGGGGCACCTGGGTGGCTCAGCGGGTTAAATGGCTGCCTTCAGTTTAGTTCATGGTTCCAGGATCCTGGGATTGAGTCCCATATTGGGCTCCCTGCTCAGTAGGGAGCTGCTTCTCCCTCTCCCTCTACACCTTCCCCTGCTCATGCTCTCTCTTTCTCTCAGATAAATAAAATCTTAAAAAAAAGAAAAAAAAGGGAGAGGGGGCACCTGGGTGGCTCATTTGGTTAAGCGACTGCCTTCAGCTCAGGTGATGATCCTGGAGTCTCGGGATCAAGTCCCACATTGGGCTCCCTGCTTAACAGGCAGTCTGCTTCTCCCTCTGACCCTCCCCCTTCTCATGCTCTCTCTCTCTCTCTCAAATAAATAAAATCTATAAAAAAAAGAAGAAGGGCTGAGAGAAAAATCGAGAGGGAATGATCAGGGCAAATATATGATATTTAAAACGCTTCAGTATCTGGCATCGACATACTTTAGCCTCCTTATGGCCACAGCTTTCCAGCGCGCTTACAGTTCAGCCACTACTCACCACAGAGGCCCTCCTGTACTCTCACGTCTCTGTGATTATTCAAGACATTTCCTGCTTCGTGGAATACCCACCTTTTATCCGTTTTCGTTTTTTTCCCCCTCTGCTTCTTGAAATGTTATTAATCCTTCCCTGTCCAGTTCAAATGAAGTGCTTCCACAAAGCCATTATGACCCTGTTCCCTAGAAAGAATTCATCAAGCCCTAGTCTGCTTTGATAGCATTTTTTTACTCTATTACAGCATCCATCCCACATTACAGTTGTAACAGGGATAGACTGTGAGCTCTTTGAGGGAAGGTACCATCTTTCAAATCCTGAGGTGCTAAGCAGCACTTCTGTCACCCATCAATCCCTCATAAAATACTAGATAAGTGGAAAGAAAGATGAGCAGAATCTGAGGAAATGAGTCTCTAAACAATGGAAAGGTCCTTTCTGATTCTTGCTGACTATGAAGAGGAAATGAGAGAAAAGGCAAGAGAGAAAAAAGGGAGTGGGAGCTAATGAAGAATAAATTGTGACAACTAGGTCCCCTTAATACATTAAGATCCATGTCAGGAAGGCCAAGAAATGAAAATGTAAACCATGCAATTACTTTCTTAAAGGCGTTTCCAACAGCATGGAAAAGTAGAATTTATAACTGATTCTAGATTTTATTTATTTATTAATTTATTTGACAGAGAGAAATCTCAAGTAGATGGAGAGGCAGACAGAGAGAGACAGAGGGAAGCAGGCTCCCCGATGAGCAGAGAGCCCAATGCGGGACTCGATCCCAGCACCCTGAGATCATGACCTGAGCCGAAGGCAGCGGCTTAAACCACTTAGGCTAGGAACAGACTCTTAGCACACTGAAGGTTGCTGGAGGAGAGAGAGGGTGACTTAAATGGGTGATGGGTTAAGGAGGGTACTTGTAGCAATGAGCACTGGTGTTGTACGTAAGTGATGAAATCACTAAATTCTAGATCTGAAACTATTATTACACTGTATGCAAACTCACTGGAATGTAAATAAAAACTTGAAAAAAGGGAAAAATAAGTAAAACCTTAGACTGTACCTTGAAATTCATCTGGGCATGGTGTTTTCTGAAAGATAACTACAACTTCAATTTATTTAATAGTTAAAGATTTTCAAGTTTTTCTTGAGGCATCTTGGTAAGTTATGTTTTGCTAGGAGTTTGTCCATTTTATCTAAATTTCAAAATAAACCAAGAGATAACTATAGTATTCTTTAAACTGAGTGGCAAAAATTACTGTTACTGGGATAAAATGGCTAGAAGAATGGAATAATGGCAGGGATAAGGATCCAAGACGTAAAGATCCGAAGAGTCCACAACACTGCAACATTTTCATGTATCTCTGTTCCCAGAATATAGGCTTCTTTTCCACATGGGATCGTGTCACAATCATGCTGATCATTACCCCTTCATTTATAATGTATTCTCAAAAGTATTTGTTGATTTCCTATATCAAAAAACACAAAACTGGGGCGCCTGGGTGGCTCAGTGGGTTAAGCCTCTGCCTTTAGCTCAGGTTGTGGTCTCAGGTTCCTGGGATGGAGCCCCTCATCGGGCTCTCTGCTTGGCAAAAAGCCTGCTTCACCCTCTCTCTCTGCCTGCCTCTCTGCCAACTTGTGATCTCTCCCTCTCTGTCAAATAAATAAATAAATAATCTTTTTAAAATATTTTAAAAAATACAAAACTGATAATTCAAGTCAGTATTATTTTAATAAGTTGATTTTGATTAATGCATGGTTGACCAGAGTGACACTTGCAGTTGTCTTTAAAAATAAAGGTTCTTTTGGGCGCCTGGGTGGCTCAGTGGGTTAAGCCGCTGCCTTCGGCTCGGGTCATGATCTCAGGGTCCTGGGATCGAGTCCCACATCGGGCTCTCTGCTTAGCAGGGAGCCTGCTTCCTCCTCTCTCTCTCTCTCTGCCTGCCTCTCTGCCTACTTGTGGTCTCTCTCTGTCAAATAAATAAAATCTTAAAAAAAAAATAAAAAAAAAAAATAAAGGTTCTTTTATTTTTTTTTTTTTTAAGATTTTATTTATTTATTTGACAGAGAGAAATCACAAGTAGGCGGAGAGGCAGGCAGAGAGAGAGGAAGGGAAGCAGGCCCCCTGCTGAGCAGAGAACCCGATGTGGGACTCGATCCCAGGACCCTGGAATCATGACCTGAGCCGAAGGCAGCAGCTTAACCCACTGAGCCACCCAGGCGTCCCAAGGTTCTTTTAAATTAAGTAAAAACTGGGGCACCTGGGTGGCTCAGGTCATGATCCCAGGGTCCTAGAATTGAGCCCCACATTGGGCTCCCTGCTTCTCTTTCTCTGCCTGCAGCTCTGCCTACTTGTGCTCTCTCTGTCAAATAAATAAATAAAATATTTTTTTAAAAAATTCAGTAAAAACTGGTTTCAGAGGCCCCTCATTCATTAAATTAGTTGTAAAAAAATCTATCCCTTTAAACACAGCAATTCACTGAATTTAAAGAAAAAATCATGAGAAGAAATTTAACAGCTTTGAACTATACAACACATGCTATTTTCTTTTAAAAGATTTTATTTATTTATTTGACAGACAGCGAGATCACAAGTAGGCAGAGAAGCAGGCAGAGGGGGGGAAGCAGTCTCCCCACCAAGCAGAAAGCCCAATGTGAGGCTCGATCCCAGGACCCTGAGATCATGACGTGAGCCAAAGAAAAGCTTAACCCACCTAGCCACCCAGATACCCCAATACATGTTGTTTAAAAATAAAAATGTGGGGGGCGCCTGGATGGCTCAGTGGGTTAAGCTGCTGCCTTCAGCTCAGGTCATGATCTCAGAGTCCTGGGATCGAGTCCCGCATCGGGCTCTCTGCTGAGAGAGCCTGCTTCCCTCTCTCTCTGCCTGCCTCTCCATCTACTTGTGATTTCTCTCTGTCAAATAAATAAATAAAATCTTTTAAAAAATAAATAAATAAATAAAAATAAAAATAAAAATGTGGGGCACCTGGGTGGCTCAGTGGGTTAAAGCCTCTGCCTTCGGCTCAGGTCATGGTCTCAGGGTCCTGGATCGAGCCCCCGCATCGGCTCTCTGCTCCGCAGGGAGCCTGCTTCCCTCTCTCTCTTTGCCTGCCTCTCTGCCTACTTGTGATCTCTGTCTGTCAGGTAAATAAATAAAATCTTTTTAAAAAAATAAAAATTAAAAATAAATAAAAATAAAAATGTAATTATTATTATTAAGACTACTGATACTATAAAAGCACATTTCATGATATATTAAACAAAAGTTATTTAAGTGGCTTTAAAAAATTATGCTAGTCATTTGTTTTACCTATTCCTTCCCCAAACCTTAAGCTACAGAAGCTAACTAGAAGGAAAACTACCTGATTTAAATTTCAGGGTCCTTGCTGTCTTTCCCTAGGTATACTTGGTTAAATATATTCCATTTGAGGAAAAAGAAACAAAGAGATAGCTAGATCTTTAAAATCCAGAGCGGATTATACTAGAATAATTTGGAAAGCCTGTTTTATAGAGATTGACCAAAAAATACTAGTCCTCTATTAGTGAAGGTCAACATCTTTAATTGGACAGAGCTCCAGGACAATGAAACTGAAAATAAGTATGATTAGAAAAATGGGAATGGACACTACGTGGGAAACAGATCAATGAGACAGCACATCCACCTCTGATTCTACACTGGTATAATCCTTTTTAACTAATATTAATACAGCCTTCAGCACCATAGAGTAAGGTTTTTCCAAACATCTACGGGAAATTGACAACAGTAATACTTCTTTGCCAATCTAGTAATATAGATGCATTTTACCAGCCCCTCTCTGCAGAAATCACATTAATAAAGATGTTTGGAGATTTATGGTTTTAAATGCCAATATTTTAAAAAACTGGACAAGTGTTACAGAAATTCTTACTGGTATTTTTTCAGTCTTGGAGGAAATGGGGCTTGACAAAGTATTTCCCAAGTGGTCTGGAAGGAAGAAAAAGAATTAGCAAAATTGAAAGAAGATGAAAATGCGTCAGATGAAGGCCTGAGGTTTGTCAGCAGAGAAAAAAGTATCTGGATTGTGGAAACTAGGATCCATGATAAAAAAAATTCAATTATAATGAAGCAATTATCATGTCTTGTCACATTGTTAAACATGGAATCTGCCAAACAGTATCCTTTTAAGGTGTCCATTCTTCTTGGTTTGTATCAATAGTCCCACATAAATTATTAACAGTATTTCCTTTGACTCTTAAAAGTGAACTGGTTAGGGGTGCCTGGGTGACTCAGTGGGTTAAGCCTCTGCCTTCAGCTCATGTCCTGGGATCGAGCCCCGCATCAGGCTCTCTGCTCAGCAGGGAGCCTGCTTCCTCCTCTCTCTCTGCCTGCCTCTCTGCCTGCTTGTGATCTCTCTGTCAAATAAATCTTTAAAAAAAAAAAAGTGAACTGGTTAAAAAACAAAAAAGTGAACTGGTTTATACAATAAATTAATTATAACACCATCCTATCCCTAAAGAACCAGGAGTAGGGCTGCTATAACAGCTCAAAGTTCAGGATCCAATCACAGTCCCAACTAAAATTCAGTCCAGATTTACAGAACAGCAGAATAGCACTGTGATCAAAAACACAGTGGACTGGAATCAAATGGCTTGAGTTCAAATCTCAGCCTTCCTAACAAACTCTTCAGCTCTGTGACCTCATGAAATTTTTTTTGTTTGTTTTACTATTTATTTTAAAATAATTTCAATCTTGGAGAAAAGTTGCAAGAGTATTACAAAGGACTCCCTTAAGTCCTCCATTAAAGTTCACCAATTACTAACATTTTACCACATTTATTCCTCCCTTCTTTCTCTATTTTTTTTTCTTTTTCTCTTTTTATTTAGGGCGCCTGAGTGGCTCAGTTAGTTAAGCTACTGCCTTGGGCTTGGGTCAGGCAGGATCTGGGTCTCTCAGGATCGAGTCCGGCCTCAAGTCCTGCTTCTCCCTCTGCCTGCTGTTCCCCCTACTTGTGCTTGCTCACTCTCTCTCCCTCTCTGTCAAATAAAAATGTTTAAGACATTTATTTATTTATTTATCTATTTATTTGACACAGAGAACAAGAGTAGTAACACACGCAGGGGGAGTAGGAAAGGGAGAAGCAGGTTTCCCGTGGAGCAGGAAACCCAATGTGGGGCTCAATCCCAGGACAATGGGATTACTACCTGAGCCAAAGGCAGATGCCTAACAAATGAGCCACCCAGGTGCCCCTCTGTCAAATAAATCTTAAAAAAAAAAAAAAAAAAAAAAAAAAGATTTTATTTATTTATCTGATAGAGGGAGAGAGAGAACACACGAAAAGGGAGTGGAAGAGGGAGAGGGAGTAGGAAAAGCAGACTCCCTGCTAAGCAGGAGCTGGCAGTGGGGCTCAATCTCAGGACCCTGGGATCATGACCTGAGCCAAAGGCACTTAACCAACTGGGACATGCAGGCATAGAGAGAGAAAGAGAATCTTAAGCAGGCTCCACGCCCAGCACAGTTCCCACCATCCTGAGACCATGACCTGAGCTGAAATCAAGAGTCACATGCTTAACCCACTGAGCCACCCAGGAACCCCTTATCTATATTGTTCTAATAATGCTTATAGTCTTACAAAGCTTCTGGTTTTAAAAGGCCCCTTTCATATCATCTCTCATTAATAAATAATTTGATTAATTAGCTGATTTGATCTCATAAAAGTCTGTGATGCAAAAAGAACATGTATTACCACTCCCAATTTTAATTACCTCATTATAGATGAATAAATTAAGGCTCAGAGAGGTCAAGTGACTTACTTTGGGCCACAGAGCCAACAGGCAACACCACCAACCCTCACACACCTGGATCCTCTGTCCCTTAACATACACAATTGTCTCTGAATGAAGCCCTAGGGTGATGCTACTTTTGAGGTAAAATGAACAAGCATTTTGAAAGCTCTATGCCGGGACACCTGGGTGGGTCAGGTGGTTGAGCAGCTGCCTTTGGCTCAGGTCATGATCCCAGCGTCCTGGGATCGAGTCCCGGGCATCGGGCTCCTTGCTCGGCAGGGAGCCTGCTTCTCCCTCTGCCTCTGCCTGCCATTCTGTATGCCTGTGCTCGCTCTCTCTCCCTCTCTCCCTCTCTCTGACAAATAAATAAAATCTTAAAAAAAAAAAAAAAAGAAAGAAAGAAAGCTCTATGCCACTCAAAAGCACTTCTAGCTTACTTTTAAATGCAAGAAGTTACCTTCTGGTTGGCCCAAACTGCCAGATGTCTGACTTTCAGATGCTCTTCCTCTGCACTTTCTCAATATTCTTTCTAAAATTCTCTGAACTTTATGGCAACCCTTTATTAATATAGACTCCACACATTTGCAACTTCAGATAAATTCAGACCTGAAATAAAGTTTACCTCCACACTCTAATAAAAGAAAAGGCTGGCTAAGAAAACAGTATAAATAAGATTTCAGGGAGAAATGTTTAATGAGCTGTTTTTAAGCATTTCAGGAGTCTAATTTACATACAATTAAAGTTAAATTGCACATCCTTCTCAGCTATTCATTAAACCAGGTACAAGGACCTCTACCTAACAAAATAACCTAGTAACACTATTAGCCTAGTTTCAGCTACTGTGACTCAAACAGCTGCACCTAAAGAAAAACAACAGACAACACTCTCACTAGGATTTACCCCAATTAGCCCAAATTAATGAGGTTTGATTGTACCTCCAATGATGACCCACAAAACCTATCTTCCCCTGACAAGCTAGAGTAGAAGCTCAAATGCAGTTGAACCATCAGTCCCAGAGTTAAATCATCAGTCCTAGAAACTACATAGAAGAAACAAGACAAAACGGCCACGGTATAGAGCTAAAAGCCAGAAGGCTAGGGTACTATGCCAGATTACACTGCTGAATCTGTGTGATCCTGGTTCAATCACTCTACTTCTCTAGCCTTCAGTTATCTCATCTACCAAATGAAGGAGCCAAGAATGTGGTCACTAAAAGGATCCAGAGCTCTTTGGCTAACACATAGGAAATGTGCAAGACAAGTCTAAAACTATACTGGCAAGCAAGAAACACTGATCAAAGACTACTGCAGTTACGTCAAAAGAAATCAACAGATGGAGGGTGCCAGGCTCCGTCTGCCTTCAGCACAGGTCACGATCCCAGGGTTCTGGGATAGAGCCTCACATCAGGCTCCCTGTTCAGGGGAGTTTATTTCTCCCTCTCCCACTCTCCCTCTGGGTGTGTGCTAGAAGGAAGGAAGGAAGGAAGGAAGGAAGGAAGGAAGGAAGGAAGGAAGG
>NC_081570.1:20060516-20091447 GCF_022355385.1 Mustela nigripes
GAAAGAAAGAAAGAAAGAAAGAAAGAAAGAAAGAAAGAAAGAAAGAAATCAGAAGCTGGGCGACTGCATGGCTCAGTCGGTTGAGCATCCAACTCTTGATATCGGCTCAGGTCATGATATCAGGGTCATGGCATTGAGCCTCATGTCAGCCTCCATGGCGAGGGTGCAGTCAGCTTGAGATCCTCTCTCTCCCTCTCTCTCTGCTGCCCCCTCACAGCCTCCCCACAACCCAGCTTGCACACTCATGCACTCTCTCTCTCTCAAACAAAAAAAGAAGAAATCATGAGCCAATGTGAAGAGGTCCCCATTGATCTAAGATGGAATAAAATGAACATCAGTAAGAATAACTACAATGGATTAAAACATATCAAATGTTAAAACCCATAAATTCATAATGATTCTTAAAAAAAAAAAAAACAATCTACTGATCCCCTTTGCAGCATGTCAGGGAACTAACCCACAATTTTGAAAAACTGTAAATAAAGGAGAAAGGGAAAGAATCAAGTATTCATCTTGCCTTTCTTGTACAAACCAAACCTCATGGTAACCAAAGAGTTGATAAACGAAAGTTTTTCTTTTTTGTAGTATTTCAGCTAATAAATAAATAAATAATGACAAAATATCATCATTTTGCAAACAACTAATGAAATAAAACATCTAGGTAATCATTATCCATGATGACTTACAACACAAAAAGAGACATCTGGCTATTATAAGCCTCCTGATGGTACACCACTTATGAAGCATTACTGTCAAAGCAGGAAACCTGGGGGCGCCTGGGTGGCTCAGTCCTTACGCATCTGCCTTCAGCTCCAGTCGTGATCCCAGGGTCCTGGGATTGGACCCCATGGGGGGTCTCTGCTTAGCGGGAAACCGGTCTGTCTCTCTCCCACTCCCCCGCTTGTGTTCCCTCTCTCCGGCGCACGCGCACGCTCGCTCGCTCTCTCTCTCTCTCTCTCAAATAAATAAATAAATAAAATCTTTAAAAAAAAAAAAAAAAGGCAGGAAACCTAACTCAGACCAAGCCTCTAGAGCCGTGCTGTCCAACAAGTAGCCATTACACACATGCAGTTATCGAGCACTTGAAATGTGGTTCACCTGAATTGGTATGTGCTGTAGGTGTAAAACACAAAATCACAAAGATTCAGTATTTCAAAAAATGTAAGATTTCTCATTAATACTCCTTATATTAATCACATGTGGAAATGAAAATAGTTTACAACTGTTGGATTAATAAAAAATAATTATTAAAATGAATTTTACTTGGTGCACCTGGGTGGATCAGTTTGTTAAGCATCTGCCTTGGGTTCAGGTCATGATCCCAGGGTCCTGGGATTGAGGCCTCCACCCACACTGGGCAACCTGCTCACGGGGAGCCTGAAACTCCCTCTCCCTCCACCCAGTTGCCACCGCTTATGTGCACTCTCTTTCTCTCTCTCTCTAAAAAAAAAAAAGAAAAAAAAAATCCAAAAAGGGTGAGGGAGAAGGCAGCGAAGTGGTACAGATGAAACAAGATTGACCACGGGTGGATCATTGTTGAAGCTGAGCAATAAGCATACAGAGGTTCATTACACTGTCCTCTCCAAATTTATATATGTTTGAAATTTTTCAAAACAATGTTTTCTTTTTACTGATTACTAAAAGTTTATATGTAAGTTTATCTACAAGTTTTTCAATTTACAGGGGTGTCCAGATAGCTCAGTTGGTTAAGTGTCCAATCTTGATTTTGGCTCAGGTCATGATCTCCGGGTCCTGGGATCAAGCCCCTGCAGCGGGCTCCATGCTAGCAAGGAGTATGCTTGAGGACTTCTCTCCCCCTCTCTCTGCCTGACCCTGTTCTCTCTCTCTTTTTTAAAACAAATAGACAAATCTTTTTCTTTTTCTTTAGGATTTTGTTTATTGGGGATCCTGGGTGGCTCAGTTGGTTAAGTGACTGCCTTGGGCTCAGGTCATGATCCTGGAGTCCCTGGAGGAGTCCTGCATTGGGCTCCCTGCTCAATGGGGAGTCTGATTCCTCCCACTCATGCTCTCTCTCTTTCCCTCTCTCAAATAAATAAATAAAACCTTAAATTAAAAAAAGATTTTGTTTATTTATTTTTCAGAGAGAGAAAGTGTGTGTGCAAGCAGGGGGAGTAACAGGCACAGGGAGGAGGAGAAAGCTCCCCGCTGACCAAGGAGCCTGATGCGGGCTTCAATCCCAGGACCCTGGGATCATGACTGAGCCAAAGGCAGACGCTTAACCACCTGAGCCACCCAGGGATCCCAAAGATCAATCTTTAAAAAAAAAAAAAAAAAAAACTCTTCAAAATTTTAGAAATAGAAGTTATTCAGTCTACAAAATTTATGAAAATCACAAGGTTGGCCAGTACCTCAAGAGGCATTACATCTAGTTTTCTGCCTCCAGGAACATTATCTTCAATTTTACCCCACTTAACACATATTTACTAAGTTACTACTACGCAAAGGCCCCAACACTGTGGATGTATAGAGACACAAGAAATAGTTTCTATTTAAGGAATTCCGTCATATAGGAGAAATGAGAAAAGTACACAAATACAAAACAAAATAAAAAGTGACGAAGCTGGGACGCCTGGGTGGCTCAGTGGGTTAAAGCCTCTGCCTTTGGCTCAGGTCATGATCCCAAGGTCCTGGGATCAAGCCCCGCATCAGGCTCTCTGCTCAGCGAGGAACCTGCTTCCCCCCACCCCTCTGTCTGCCTCTCTGCCTACTTGTGATCTTTGTCTGTCAAATAAATAAATAAGTAAATCTTATTTAAAAAAAAAAAAAAGTGATGAGGGGCGCCTGGGTGGTTCAGTGGGTTAAGCCGCTGCCTTCAGCTCGGGTCATGATCTCAGGGTCCTGGGATCGAGTCCCGCATTGGGCTCTCTGCTCAGCAGGGAGCCTGTTCCCCCCTCCCTCTCTGCCTGCCTCTGCATCTACTTGTGATCTCTCTCTTTCAAATGGATAAAGTCTTTTAAAAATAATAATAATAATAATAATAAAAATTTTTAAAAGTGACGAAGTTATGGTTTACTTTTGGTTAAGTAAATCACAGAAGCATCACAGAGAAGTGCCATATAATTGAAAGCTAAAAATAGGCAGGATTTGGATATATGAGAAAAGGAGTACTATACTGGAGGTGGACAGACAATGTGAGCAGAGGCACATAAGCAGAAAATAACGAGACATCTCTGGGGAATGAAGATGAGCACATTATTGCAAAAGTAGTGAGAAGCAAGGCTGGAAAGACAAGTAGGGCCAGATCACAGAATCTTAAACAGCCCGAGTTTATACTTTATTTAGTAAGTGATGAGAGTCACACAAATAGAGTTACAGATTACAGAATTTTTAGGAAGATGTTACACATCTCACTTAAGGAGAGTAGAAGAGAAGAGAGCTGGAGAGGGAGACTAGGATTAGGGACAAGAGCGGCACCTGGGTGGCTCATTCCTTAAGCATCTGCCTTCTGTTCAGGTCATGGTCCCAGGGTCCTGGGATCGAGCCCCACATCGGGCTCTCTGCTCAGCGGGGAGCCTGCTTCTCCCTCTCCCACTCCCCTTGCTTGTGTTCCCTCTCTTGATGTGTCTCTCTCTGTCAAATTAATAAATAAAATCTTAAAAAAAAAAAAAAAAGAATTAGGGACAAGAGTCATGGCAAAGGTTAACAAAGGATCTGAACTTCAATAGTAGAAGACAGCATGGAGAGGACCTAAGAGTCTTGGTATGAAAAAAGATAGGGAGTTTAGGAAAGTTAATAGTAACTAAAGCCTTACATTTGGATGAACTGGGAAAATAGTGGAGCCAATGCTTGGTATGTTGGCAGACATATAACACAGCCCTAAAATGTGCTGAGGGGCATCTGTTATGGCTCAGTTGGTTGAGGATCCGACTCTTGGTTTCGGCTCAGGTCATGACTCCAGGGTCCTGGGACCGAGCCCCACATTGGGCTCCCTGCTGAGCGGGGAGCCTACTTCTCCCCCTCCCTCTCCCCCTGCTTATGTACTCCCACTCTCTGCCAAATAAATAAATAAAATATTTTTTTAAATGTGCTGAATAATTAACAGAGTGAATGAATAAACAAAAATTTGCGAGTCAGAAGAAAGGGCAGCAAGTCAGCGGATATGGAGGTGAGGAATGAGCAGAAGATAAGCTTAGCCTTTTTCTCATTTTAACCTATGAGGAAATCAAGGTCCTGAAAGAAAATGCTGCCCAGGTATGCTAAATATATTTCCTAGAGAAGCAAAGCTTCCATCATTAAAACATGTATAAAAGGTATAAAAATCCATGCTTAAAAACCTATAAGCACGTCTCCCAAGCCAGAGAGAGACAAGCTGTACCAATCTGCCTATAGTTTCCTCAAAGCAAACAGTCCAAGAAAAGCTGAAGGTACAGAAGGGATACCCAGGTAGAGTGATCCAATAGAAATTCTGGACTGGGGTTCAGAAGTGAAAAGACAGACTTGTGACTTTTACAGGGAGGTTGGAGTTAGACATGAGAAAGTAGATGACTTCCCAACACAAAAGCGTAAACAGAGAGGCAAGTTCATAAGACAACTTAGAGACTGACAAAGAAGGTAGCATCAAGGAAGGCAGGAGAATCAGAACAATGCTTTGTGGTAGAGGTTAAGAGTTTCCAGAAGGCATGCTCAATCAATCCTTCCATTCTTCCCGGACCCATATACCTAATCCATCATGAAGTCCTATCTGCTCTACCTCCAAAATATATACTGACTACATACATCTACTTCACTCCATTTCTTCTTTCACCACCTATTTCAAGTCTCCATCATTATTCAGACTTCTGCAATAGCCTTCTATTACTCACTGCAATCAGTTCCTGCCTCCAGATAATTCATTTTCTTTGCAGCAACTGGATAAATTTTAAAAAATGTAAATCAGGGCACCTGGATGGCTCAGTTGTTGGGTGCCTTCAGCTCAGGTCATGATCCTGGGGTCCTGGTATCGAGCCACGCGTCGGGTTCCCTACTCAGCAGGAGGCCTGCTTCTCCCTCTCCCACTCCCCGTTTGTATTCCCTCTCTCTCTCTCTGTTAAATAAATAAATAAGATTTTTTAAAAATTAAAATTAAATAAATAAAAAATAAAATAAAAATAAAAATGGAAATCATATGGGGCACCTGGGTGGCTCAGTCAGTTAAGCAACCAACTCTTGATTTCAGCTCAGGTCTTGATCTCAGGGTCATGAGACTGAGCCCTGAGTCAGGCTCCAGGCTGAACATGGAACCTGCTTAGGATTCTCTCTCTCCTTTTCCCTCTGCCCCTCTCCTTCCATCCCCTGCTCACACACACTCTCCCCCTCAAAAAAATAACAAAATAAAACAAAAGGAAAGGAAATTGTATCATCCACACCCACCCCCTGCTTAAAACTCTTTAAGTGACTGGATATTTAAAGATATCATGGGAGGGGCACCTGGGTGGCTCAGTGGGTTAAAGCCTCTGCCTTCGGCTCAGGTCATGATCCCAGTTTCCTGGGATGGAGCCCCACACTGGGCTCTCTGCTCAGCAGGGAGCCTGCTTCCCCTATCTCTCTGCTTGCCTCTCTGCCTACTTGTGATCTCTGTCAGTCAAATAAATAAATAAAACCCTTAAAAAAATAAATAAATAAATAAATAAATAAAGATGTCATGGGGGCGAACACACAGCAAATAAATAAATAAACAAACAAACAAATAAATAAATAAATAAATAAAGTGGTGTGGTGGCGCTAACATAATTATGTTCCGGGGCACCTGGCTGGCTCAGTCAGTAGAGCATGCAACCCTTCATCTTGGGGTTGTAATTTCAAGTCCCATTTTGCGTGTAGAGATTACGTACAAACAAAACCTTTAAAAAAAATTATGTTCCAATGAGGGAATACTTGTATTTTAAAATGATATGCTGAAATACAAATGAAATGAAGTCTGAAATCTGCTTCATATAAGTATAAGGGCAAATATATCTGAACTTACTCTGTGAAGCCAGTATTACTCTGATATGCCAGGTTTTCCCTTCTAAGATCAGGCAAGACTATGATGTCCAGTCTTATCACTTCTACTTAACAGTGTACCAGAGGTTCTAGCCAGGTCAATCAGACAGAAAAGGAAATAAAAGGTATAAAACTGGAAAGGAAGAAATAAAACTCTATTTGTAGATGACATGATCTTGTATATAGAAAATGCTAAGGAGGGATGCCTGGCTGGCCCAGTTGGGGGAGCATCTAACTCTTGATCTCAGGATCATGAGTTCAAGCCCCATACTGGGTGCAGAGATTATTAAAAAATAGAATCTTTGGGGCACCTGGGTAGCTCAGTTGGTTAAGCATCTACATGCCACACTGGGATCCTTGCTCAGCAGGGAGCCTGCTTCTCCTATCTGCCACTTCCCCTGCTTGCACACACTCTTTCTCTGACAAATAAATAAAATCTTTTTTTAAGATTTTTTTTAAATCTTAGAAAAAGATTTTATTTATTTATTTGACAAAGTGAGAAAGCACAAACAGGCAGAGCAGCAGGGGGAGAGGGTGAAGCAGGTTACCCACTGAGCAGGGAGCCCAATGTGGGATTCAATCCCAGGACATTGGGATCATGACCTGAGCAGAAGGCAGTCGCTTAACCAACTGAGCCACCCAGGCGCCCCCAAATAAATATAATCTTTAAAAAATAAAATAAAATCTTTTAAAAAATGCTATGGAATCCACCAAAAAAAAAAAAAACCCTGCTAGAACCAAGGTAACAGAATATAAGATCAATACACAAAATCAATTGTATTTCTATGCACTGGCAATTAACAATCCAAAAATGAAATTAAGAAAACAATTTCATTTACAATAGCATCAAAAGGAATAAAATACTAGGGTGCCTGGTTGGGTCAGTAGGTTGAATGTCTGACTCCTGATTTCAGCTCTGGTCATGATCTCAAGGTTGTGAGATAAGCCCGGCGTCCAGCTCCATGCTGGGCATGGAGCCTGCTTAAGAGTCTCTCTTTCAGGGTGCCTGGGTGGCTCAGTGGGTTAAGCCTCTGCCTTCGACTCAGGTCATGATCTCAGGATCCTGGGATCGAGTCCCCCATCCGGCCCTCTGCTCGGCAGGGAGCCTGCTTCCTCCTCTCTCTCTCTGCCTATTTGTGATCTCTGTCAAATAAATAAATAAAATCTTTAAAAAAAAAAAAAAAAAAAAAGAGGATTCTCTCTTTCAGAGGGACCCCTGGGTGGCTCAGTCCATTAAGCATCTTCCCTCGGCTCAGGTCATTATCCTGGAGTCCTGAGATTGAGTCCCACATTGAGCTCCCTGCTCAGCAGAGAATCTGCTTCTCCCTCTGCCCCTCAACCTGCTCGCACACTCTCTCTCAAATAAATAAATAAAATCTTTAACAACAACAAAAATGGAATGCCTGGGTGGTTGAATCAGTTAAGTATCTGCCTTTGGCTCAGGTCATAATCCCAGGGTCTGGGATTGAGACCCACGTCAGACTCCTTGCTCAGCAGGGAGCTTGCTTCTCCTTCTGCCTGCTCTGCCTGCTGCTCTCCCTGCTTATGTGTGCTCTCTCTCTAACAAATAAATAAAATAAAACCTTAAAAAAAAGATTCTTTCTCTCTCTGTGTCCACCCCCCACTCACGCACTCTCTCCTAAAATAAAACAAAAGAATAAAATACTTAGAAATGAAATACAAATACTTTCAAATATACTCATAATATACTGTTTATCCCTAGAAGCAAGCTTTAAACAAACAGGTGACTGAGGCTGTATGACCAAACAGTGCTTGAGGATTAGCCTAGAGATACATAAATACATTGATATAAGTACCAAATTTTTAGAAATTTATCCTTTTTGGGGTACCTCAGTAGCTCAGTTGGTTGACTCTGATTCAAGTCATGATCGCAAGGTCCTGGGATTGAGTCCCACATGAGGCTCCCCTGTTCAGCAAAGAGTCTGCTTGTCCCTCTGCCCCTCCCCCCAATTCGTGCTGTCTCTTTCAAATAAATAAAATCTTTTTTTTAAAGAGTTTTTGTTTGTTTTTTACTTGACAGAGAGAGAGAATACAAGTAGGCAGAGTGACAGGCAGAGGGAGAGAGAAAAGCAGGCTCTCCACAGAACAGGAAGCCTGTGCCAAGCTGGGGCTCCAACCCAGGACTCTGGGATCATGACCCGAGCTGAGGCACCCCTAAGTAGATAAAATCTTTTAAAAACTTTCTTTTTTAGGGATCCTGTTAACTATTCAGTATAAATGTAGAGATATAGATTTGAGAAGAATTACTCAGAACACCAAGAACTGGGCACCTGGGTGGCTCAGTGGGTTAAGCCGCTGCCTTCGGCTCGGGTCATGATCTCAGGGTCCTGGGATCGAGGCCTGCATCGGGCTCTCTGCTCGGCAGGGAGCCTGCTTCATCCTCTCTCTCTCCGTCTGCCTCTCTGCCTACTTGTAATCTCTGTCTGTCAAATAAAAATAAATAAAATCTTTAAAAAAATAAAAAAATAAAAGAACACCAAGAACTAAGAACAACAAAACAATGATGCCCACCCATTTAATGCTCACAAATCCCCATACCTGAGGTAGTTCTGAGATTTAAAAGAAAAAAAGATAAAAGAAAATACAAATAAATTTAACAGAAGAAAGACAAGACTTGTATGCTAAAAACTACACTACACAGAAAAATTTAAAGACTTAAATAAATGGACATTCCATACTAATGTATGAGAAGATTTAATATTGTTAAGATGGCAATACTCCCCAAATTTGCAGATTCAATGAAACCCTTATCAAAATTCCAGCTGATTTTTTTGCAGAAATTGACAATCTGGGCCTAAATTCAGATGGAAGTGCAAGAGATTCAGTGTAGTCAAAGCACTACTGAAAAAGGGGAACAGAGTTGCCTGGCTAGCTCGTTCAATGGAGCATGCAACTCTTCATCTCAGGGTTGTAAATTAGAGCCCCTTGCCGGGTGCAGAGATTACTTAATAAAAATACATCCGGGGTGCCTGGGTGGCTGAGTCAGTTAAGCATCCGACTCTTGATTCCAGCTGAGATCATGATTTGAGACTCCTGGGATCAAGTCCCACGTCAAGCCCCATGTTTGGCTCTGTTCTGACCATGGAGCCTGCTTAAGATTCCCTCTCTCTCCCTCTGCCCCAACAGCCCTGGCATTTGCTCTCTCTTTCTCTACAGTAAGTAAAGCAAGATTTGTTGTTTTTTTTTTAAAGTAAGCTCCACACCCAGTGTGGAGTCCAATGCTGGGCTTGAACTCATGACTCTGAGATCAAGACCTGAGCTGAAATCAAGAGTTGTATACTTAACTAACTGAGCCACCCAAGCGCTCTGATCATGCCCTTTAAAGCACAAAAGTTTTGGTTGCCTGGGTGGCTCAGTTGGTTAAGCAACTGCCTTCAGCTCAGTTCATAATTCTGGAGTCCTGGGATTGAGTCCCACATCGGGCTCTCTGCTCGGCAGGGAGTCTGCTTCTCCTGCTGACCTCTCTCCTCTCGTGTCTTGCTCTCTCTCTCAAAATAAAATAAAATAAAATAAAATAAAATATTTTTAAAATAAATAAAAGATAAAGCACAGGGGCGCCTGGGTGGCTCAGTGGGTTAAGCCTCTGCCTTTGGCTCAGGTCATGATCTCAGGGTCCTGGGATCGAGCCCAGCATCGGGCTCTCTGCTCTGGGAAGCCTGCTTCCTCCTCTCTCTCTGCCTGTCTCTCTGCCTACTTGTGATCTCTCTCTCTCTGTCAAATAAATAAATAAAATCTTTAAAAAATAAATAAAGCACAAAAATTTTTAATTTTGATGAAATTTATCTATTTTTTCTTGGTTTGTGTTTTAGATGTCATATCTAAGAAACTACTGCCTAATCTAAGATTGTAAAGATTTAAACCTGTTTTCTTCTAAGATTTTCATATTTTTAGACCTTATAGTTAAGCCTTTGATCCATTTTGAGTTAATTTTTATTTATAGTGTAAGGCAGGGTTCCAACTTTATTCTTTTGCATGTACCAGCTCCTGAGCCAGCCAGGAGACTCAATAATTTTTTTATCTTTTATTTTTTAAAAGATTTTATTTAAGGGCACCTGGGTGGCTAAGTGGGTTAAAGCCTCTGCCTTCGGCTCAGGTCATGATCCCAAGGTCCTGGGATCGAGCCCCGCATCGGGCTCTCTGCTTGGCGGGGAGCCTGCTTCCCCTCCTCTCTCTCTGCCTGCCTCTGCCTATTTGTAATCTCTGTCTGTCAAAAAAATAAATAAAATCTTAAAAAAAAAAAAGATAATTAAAAAAAAAAGATTTTATTTATTTATTTGAGAGACCAAGAGAGCAAGCGTGCACAGGTAGGGGAGGGGCAGAGTTGGAGAAGCAGAATCCCTGCTGAGCAGGGAGCCTGTGCTATGCTGGGGCTCCATCCCATGACCCTGAGATTATGACCTGAACCAAAGGCAGATGCTTAACCAATTTAGCAATCCATGTTTTATTTTTTTAAGTAAACTCTACCCCCAACATGGAGCTCAAACTTAAGACCCCAAGATCAAGAACAGCATGCTCTAAAACAAAAACAAAACAAAACAAAAAGAACAAAAAAGAGTACCACGCTCTAGCAGCTGGGTCAGTTGGTAGAGCATGGAACTCTATCTTGGGGTTGTGTGTTTGAGCTGCAGGTTGTTCATAGACATTGCTTAATGAAATTAAACAACAAAAAAACAACCAATTTTTTCCCCCAGAGAACTCATTTAGAAACAGGAATAAGACAGTTAGGATATAGGCCCCCTTATAGATAAAGATGAATAAACAAAGGGGTCCCCTAGAGATTGATGCTGAAACTTATCCCAAGTAACATTTTTATTTATTTTTTTTTATTTTTTTTTTAAGATTTTATTTATTTATTTGACAGAGAGAGATCACAAGTAGGCAGAGAGGCAGGCAGAGAGAGAGAGGAGGAAGCAGGCTCCCTGCTGAGCAGAGAGCCCGATGCGGGACTCCATCCCAGGACCCTAAGATCATGACCTGAGCCAAAGGCAGCGGCTTAACCCACTGAGCCACCCAGGCGCCCCCCCAAGTAACATTTTTAGAAATTATCTCAGAAAACTATCCAGTAAAATCTTCTTTGTTGGCAGATAACTCTATAGCAGTAGCTAGAAGTATGATGGTACAAAGTTGTGTGTTGAGAAATGTGGAAAATAGCTTTCATGTAGATAAAAATAAGGTAATGCAGTAATGGAAAAATAGTCCAAACTATAATTATCAGATGATGAGCTCTAAAGCTACCTGTTACAACATATAAGAAAAGGGTTTCAGAGTCCCTAAGCTTATCCTGAATACAGCTACAAAATGCAACAAAACGCTGTTATTATAAAAGCTCTGGAAACACAGAACACATTATCCTGCCCTTGTACAAGCCAAAGTGTATCTGTACCTAGAAGAGAATGTGCAGCTGTGGTCATCACTGCACAAAAAAGGTAAAAGAGATAAAGAAGGCCTATAAAGGTATCCAAAAAGACCAGAGGAGCTTCTGTACGCTTACAGATTTTAAAAAATAATATATAGGAATGCCTGGGTGGCTCAGTCGGTTAAGCATCTGCCTTCAGCTCAGGTCATGATCCCCTGGCTCCTTGCTCAGCGGGGAGCCTGCTTCTCCCTCTGCCTGCTGCTCTATCCCCCATCGGCCATGCTTGCACATGCACTCTCCCTTTCTCTCTCCCTCTCTGGCAAATAAGTAAATAAAATCTGTTTTGTTTTTTTTTTTTAATTATAGATAGAGGGCGCCTGGCTTAGTGGGTTAAAGCCTCTGGTCATGATCCCAGGGTCCTGGGATGGAGCCCCGCATTGGGCTCTCTGCTCAGCAGGGAGCCTGCTTCTCCATCTCTCTGCCTACTTGTGATCTCTGTCAGTCAAATAAATAAAATCTTAAAAAAAAATTATAGATAGAGGGACGCCTGGGTGGCTCAGTTGGTTAAGCAGCTGCCTGCCGCTCAGGTCATGATCCCAGCGTCCTGGATCGAGTCCCACATCAGGCTCCTTGCTCCGCAGGGAGCCTGCTTCTCCCTCTCCCTCTGACTCTGCCTTCCACTCTGTCTGCCTGTGCTCGCTCTCGCTCTCTCTCTGACAAATAAATAAATTAAATCTTTAAAAAAAAAAATTATAGATAGATAGGACACTAATATAAAACAAAGAGGATGTGGGTACCTGGGTGGCTCAGTTGTTAAGCATCTGCCCTTGGCTGAGGTCAGGATCCCAGGGTCCAGGGATCGAGCCCCACATTGGGCTCTCTGCTCAGCAGGAAGCCTGCTTCTCCCTCTCCCACTCCCCCTGCTTGTGTTCCCTCTTTCAGTGTATCTCTCTCTGTCAAATAAATAAAAATAAAATCTTAATAAATAAATAAAACAAAGAGGGTGTGAAGTGGTAAACAGAGATTTTGCATCAAACCTTAGAAATTATAAAGCAGAAGTCTAAAGAAACAATAACGTTTACTAAATTATTTTTTAAGCCCAGATTTTAGAATCAGGAATTTTATGTAAAAACAAAAAAACAAAGAGTTGGGGGGAGAGAAAAGGAAAGGAAGGAAGGGAGAAAGGCTTTGAATTCTAGTACCAGGAGGCTTGGCTGTGACTAAGGGCATGCTACTTAACTTCTTCCAGCCTCACTTTTCCCAACTGTAAATAACAACTAATTTAAAGGACTGTTGTGAGGAGGAATGTACACACTGTCTGGCACATAGTATACATTTACTACCCAGCAGCTACTGCTTTTATTGGGACAAATAAAAGGTAATAGTTTACTACCCAATCCAGCATATAAAGTAATAAAACTCATTACTCAGATGAGGTGTACAGAATATAAGAAAAAATAATTTATACAGTCTAGATAAATACACATGTAACATTTCCATAAGAAATTCCTAAGACAAATTATGAAGTTTGGACAACATAGTCCTAAATTTTGAAGGTGACAATTTCATCCCTTTCCCATAAGCAGAATTTGGGGCTAGACAGATGATGTATCCAACCAAATATGCCATTTCCTAATTTATAACAACTGTTAACAAGTACTGAGCACTGGACCAAGTAATGATGTCATTTAATTCTTCTAACATCCTTTTTTTTTTTTTTAAAGATTTATTTATTTATTTATTTGACAGAGATAGATCACAAGTAGACAGAGAGGCAGGCAGAGAGAGAGGAAGGGAAGCAGGCTCCCTGCCAAGCAGAGAGCCCGATGTGGGACTCGATCCCAGGACCCTGAGATCATGACCTGAGCCGAAGGCAGCGGCTTAACCCACTGAGCCACCCAGGTGCCCCTAATTCTTCTAACATCCTTTGAGATATGTTCTATATTTTATAGAAAAATTACACAGGTCTCCATTTTACACATTAGAAAACTGAGGCTGAGTCACTACCCAAGATTTCATACAGAGCTAGTAAGTGAAAGAACCTTCATTTGAACTCAGATGGACTGCAGAATCTACACTCATAACCAAAGAACGATACTGTTTCCTAGTATGCAAGGCTTATTCTATCTCCCGCTCCCTCTCAAATAAGTTAAAAATTTTAATTAATTAATTAGTTAATTAATTAATACATAAATAGGGTCACCTAGGTGGCTCAGTCCCTTTGGCTTAGGTCATCTTGGCAACCTGGACTGAGCCCCCATTTGGGCTCCCTGCTAGGTGAAAAGAGCCTGCTTCTCCCTCTTCCCCTCCCCTCCACCCAGCTTGGGTGCGCTCTCTCTCTCAAATATATAAAATCTAATAAATAAATAAATAAACCCAATGAGGCCAACCTAGCCAAGATAACTGCCAGCTACTTAAATTTAGGATGGCCAAAAGCATAAACACTGAAACAACAAAAACTGACTAACGTGGATGTGACAAACCTAATGAAGAAGGGAAACCTAAAAAACCCTAAACTATGGACTCAGCTATGGTAAACAAAATGCAGAGAAAGAGGTAAATATGCCAAAATGTTAACTGGTACTGCACAGCCAGGTGGCTCAGTAGGTTAGGTTAAATGTCTGACTCTTGGTTGCGGCTCAGGTCATGATCTCAGGTTTCTGGGATCACGCAGCAGGGAACCTGCTTCTCCCTCTGCCTGCCGTTCCCCCTGCTTGTGCTGACAAATAAATAAAACATTTTAAAAAATAAATAAATAGGGGCACCTGGGTGGCTCAGTGGGTTAAGCCTCTGCCTTCGGCTCAGGTCATGATCTCAGGGTCCTGGAATGGAGCCTTGCATGGGGCTCTCTGCTTAGCAGGGAGCCTGCTCCCCCCCACCCCCGCCTGCCTCTCTGCCTACTTGTGATCTCTGTCAAGAACTAAATAAATAAATAAATAAATAAAATAATCTTTAAAAATAACTAAATAAATGCTAACTGGTAGGATCATGGATGATTCTCATTCTCTGCTTCATACTTTTTGGATTTGGCAATTTAAAAAAATTTTTTTACAAAGAGCACTCATTATTCTCATCATTTGAAAAAGGTATAAATAAAAATAAATCTAATGTAACTTTCACTCTTTATTCACTTCTGTGTAATTTGTTGCAATAAGTACGTATTACTTTTGCAATTTCACAGAGATTTTAAAAACAAATAAATCTAAAGCATTAGAAAAGGGAAGTAAATTACATGCAAATACCAAAGCAAAAAAAAAAAAAAAAAAGGATGTGATATAAGATTAAGCAAATTACAGGAGCAGCAGTTTGTTGGAAAGAACTCTAGATACACATCAAAACCCTGGGTTCATATTGACATACATTAATGTGGATGTATCACAAAAACTGTAGATTGAACAGGAGAATTCAGACACAAAAGAGTGCATATATGGTAGGAGTCAAGAAGAGGCAAAATTAATTTTTAACAATAGAAATCAGAATAGTGGTTGCCCCTAAGACAGTGGAGACTGGAAGGATGTGTGAGGGAACACTGGAAGGTTATGGAAATGTTCTCTCTCTTGACTGGGGTGTTGGCTACACGTGTTTACACTTGTCAAAACTCATCTAATTATATACTTGTGCTTCTGCCCATTACACAGTATGTAAACTGTATCATTAAAAAATCTGATTGGGGGGGGCGCCCGGGTGGCTCAGTGGATTAAAGTCTCTGCCTTCAGCTCAGGTCATGATCCCAGGGTCCTCGGATCGAGCCCCACATCGGGCTCTCTGCTCAGCCTCTCTCTCTGCCTGCATCTCTACCTACTTGTGATCTCTGCCAAATAAATAAATAAAATATTTTTTTAAAAAATCTGATTAGGGAGACTGGGTGGCTCAGTTGGTTAAGTGACTGCCTTCAGCTCAAGTCACGATCCGAGGGTCCTGGGATCCAGTCCCACTTAGGGCTCCCCCTGCTCTGCAGGAGCCTACTTCTTCCTCTCCCTCTGTCTGCCACTTCCTTGCTTGTGCTTTCTCTCTGTCAAATAAAAATAAAATAAAATATTTCTTAAAAACTAAAATTAAAGGGGTGCCTGGGTGACTCAGTGGGTTAAGCCTCTGCCTTCAGCTTGGGTCATCATCTCAGGGTCCTGGGATCAAGCCCCGAATCAGGCTCTCTGCTCAGCAGGGAGCCTGCTTCCCCACTTTCTCTCTCTGCCTGCCTCTCTGGCTACTTGTGATCTCTGGCTGTCAAATAAATAAATAAATAAATAAAATCTTTTTAAAAATTAAATTAAATTAAAAATCTGATTAAATTCAAATAAAGAAAGAAAAAAATCTCACTAAAAAAATAAAGGACAGAGGCCTGTGGGTGGCTCAGTTAAGCATATGACTTAATTTCAGCTAAGGTCATGATCTCAGTGTCCTGGGATCAAGCCCCACTGAGGCTCTGTGCTCAATGTGGAGCCTGCTTCTCCCTCTCTCTGCCCTTCCCCACCCGTGCCTTCACGCATGTGCTCTGCTTTCTCTCAAATAAATAAATAAATAAATAAAATATTTTTTTAAATATTAAACATAGGGATGCCTGGGTGGCTCCGTAGGTTAAATGCCTGCTTTTGGCTCAGGGCATAATCTCAGAGTCCTGGGCAGGCACCCTGCTCAGCCCTCTGTCTGCCACTCCCCACTGCTTGTGTGCGCCCCCGGCTTATATGTCCTCCCTGACAAATAATAAATAAATAAATAGGCTGATTAATTAATTAATTAATTACAAAGTAAAAATAAAGAACAGAGGGCTGGGAGGATGGACAAAATGGGTGAAGGGGAGTGAGAGATACAGACTTCCAGATATGGAATGTATACATTACAGGGATGAAAGGTTCAAGGTAGGGAATATAGTCAACTGTACTGCAATAGCCCTGTTATGATGACAGAAGGTAGTTATACCTGTAGTGAGCATGAAGTTATCCAATCATTATGCTGTGCACTTGAAACTAATGTAACATTGTGTATCAACTATACTTCAAATAGATAGATACACAGAGGCTGTAGAGTACAAAGCGGGGAAAAAAGACACTGTTCGACTCAACTCTACCATTTATTAGTTGAGTGACTTAAAGGAAGTTACTTAACCTTTCTGAGCTTGTTTACCTGTAAAATGAAGCTACTAACATAACTTATCTTAAGTGCTGGGGAGTGATTGTAATGGTATATACCAAAGTAGGAGCACTGTGCTTTGCAATTTTTCATTGCAAATGAATGCTAAAGGAGTTTTAAAAGTAAAAAGGGACAAAATTGTTCTACTTCTTACAATTCCACAAATGATTTTGGTATCAGGAATACTATTCTTTAAAGACTATCAATATTCTACAAAGGGAAATTTAGAGTTCTCAATTATGAACAAAAAGGAACATCAATGGGCATGACCTAAGACCTCCTTTACGTAGTTAAACACAACTTCTCAAAATATTATTTCAGGGGCACCCGGGTGGCTCAGCTGGTTAAGCGTCTGCCTTGGCTAAAGTCATGATTCCAGGGTCCAGGGATCAAGTCCTGCATCAGGCTCCCTCCTCAGCAGGAAGTCTGCTTCTTTCTCTCAAAAATAAATAAGTAGGGGCGCCTGGGTGGCTCAGTGGATTAAGCCTCTGCCTTCCGCTCAGGTCATGATCCCAGGGTGCTGGGATCGAGTCCCGCATCGGGCTCTCTGCTCAGCGGGGAGCCTGCTTCCTCCTCTCTCTCTGCCTGCCTCTCTGCCTGCTTGTGATCTCTGTCTGTCAAATACATAAATAAAAATCTTTAAAAATAAATAAATAAGTAAAAACTTAAAAGAGAGAGAGAGAAAGGATTTTGTACTGCTTTTTAGTACTTGCTACAATGATGGCATAATCAGGGGAGAAAAATGTCTCACTTTTGAATACCTGAGAGTAAAAGAATTATTATTTTATTATGTCGATTATGAAGTTTAAGTATCACTATAAGCCACATCATATATACATGTGTATATGTGTATGTGTGCTTATACACACACATTCACTCAAATTGGAACTAAGCTGAACCACTGCTTCTTTTCAAAAGGGCTTCTATATTCTAAAAATAAGAACCTTACTTCTGTTCAACCGGAATTAATCTTACAACTAACAGAGTATGCTTCAGACTCTCATATTTTACCAGAAAAGAAAAACAGCTTGAAAAGTAATATTACAGGCAAAGTTTAATAGCCTCTCCCATCAATCTCAAACTAATTTTCTTTATTGGTGTGTAGAAATCATGAAGAGCAAATTTTTCTGAGATATTTCTATATCTGAACATTATTTCCTCTGCAAGCATTCAACAATTCTTGTTTCTATTCTTCTCTTTTCTAATTCAATTCTGTTTGGTTTCTAAGTTAAGAAGTGTGCTTCATTTGCATAAATGGTAACTATTCTGAGATACCATTCATAACTATACATTTGAATTCTCCAGAGTACCATTCACAACTTCAAATGGAACAGGAAAAAACTCATTCAACATCACTTTAATGGTGACTAAGACATGAATGATTATAATGTTATATTGTGGAGGATTGGTCAAAGGACAGTGAAGTCCCCAAATGTTACTACTAACTTGTAATCACTTTATGAATGCCCCAAGGGAACAAGAACCATTGCCTTGACCAATCTACCTATCACAAAAAAATACTGAGCTTAGAAAAATATGCCCATTAGCTTAACATAATTTTTTTAGAATTATAAAAATGCAGGGCCATTAAAATTTATCAAAGAAGAATCCTGACAAGTCCTAGCAAGTTTTCTATAAAACCAATACTGATTTTTCTCTAGGTGTTAAACTTTTCAGCTATGAGCTTTTCTGAGAAAATCTTTTATGCAAGGTAGTAATAGTCTAGTAGTTCTTTACTCCACTAATCAGTGGTAGAAACTAAATTTACATAAATCTGTATAAAAATTCAGTTATCGGGGCGCCTGGGTGGCTCAGTGGATTGAGCCGCTGCCTTCGGCTCAGGTCATGATCTCAGTGTCCTGGGATCAAGCCCCGAATCGGGCTCTCTGCTCAGCAGGGAGCCTGCTTCCCCCTCTCTCTCTCTGCCTGCCTCTCTGCCTACTTGTGATCTCGCTCTCTGTCAAATAAAATAAATTTTAAAAAAAATCTTAAAAAAAAAAATTCAGGGGCGCCTGGGTGGCTCAGTGGGTTAAAGCCTTTGCCTTTGGCTCAGGTCATGGTCTCAGGGTCCTGGGATCGAGCCCCACATCGGGCTCACTGCTCAGCAGGGAGCCTGCTTCCTCCTCTCTCTCTCTCTCTGCCTGCCTCTCTGACTACTTCTGATCTTTCAAATAAATAAATAAAAATCATTAAAAACATTTAAAAAAAATTCAGTTATCTATCTATACTGCTCTAATATATTTATTTTTTTTAAGATTTTATTTTATTTTATTTATTTTATTTTATTAAGAGTCTGGGTGGCTCAGTGGGTTAAAGCCTCTGCCTTCAGCTTGGGTCATGATCCCACGGTCCTGGGATGGATCCCCGAATTGGGCTCTCTGCTCAGCAGGGAGCCTGCTTCCTCCTCTCTCTCTGCCTCTCTGCCTACTTGTGATCTCTGCCTGTCAAATAAATAAATAAATAATTCTTTTTATTAAAAAAAAAAAAAGGAGAGGACATACAAAGGAATCATTCAATTTTCCCTCGGCAGGCTTCATGGAGGAGATGACATCTTGTTCAGTTCAGAAGAGCAGAAATATCTTATTTCACAGCTTATGAGCCTCTTTCCAAATAAAGAACCACTCATTTCTTCAGTCAACAAAAAACACCCCCCCACCCAAATCCCAAACAATTACTGCACTTTGCACCTATTCTCAGTTTAGCAACTGTCACCCTCATCAGTCTTACTAAGTAAAACCACTACCTCAGAAATAAAACTTTCAGTTGCCTGCAGACACAGACTCTGTCTAATCCTGCCTAAGTCACAAAATCATAGCCTACCAACTAAATGGCAATGATCTAACTATGGGTCCACATCTACCAACTGCGTCAGTATCTTAGAAAGCTATTTTGCTGGAATGCTTGGGTATCTCAGTTGGTTAAGAATGTTAACTTTGAGGCACCTGGGTGGCTCAGTTGGTTAGGTGACTGCCTTTGGCTCAGGTCATGATCCTGGAGTCCTGGGATCAAGACCTGCTTTGGACTCCCTGTTTGGCAGGGAGTCTGTTTCTCCCACTGACCTCTCTCCTCTCATGCTCGCTTTCATTCTCATTCTCTCTCTCTCTCAAATGAATAAATAAAATCTTTAAAAAAAAAAAAATGTAGATTTTGGCTCAGGTCATGATCTCAGGGTTGTGAGACAGAGCCCTGCATTGGATTCTCTGCCAGGCATGGAGCCTGCTTAAGATTCTCTCCCTCTCCCTTTGCCCCTTCCCGCCCCACCATCACTTAAAAAAAAAAAACGCCCCCACCATCACTTAAAAAAAAAAAAGTCAATTTACCTTACCAAAAAATTTGGGTCCTCTTCCACCCTACCCAATGTATGCCAGGACCAGCAACAAAGTAACCAATATATAGGGGCACCTGGGTGGCTCAGCTGGTTAAAGCATCTGACTCTTGGTTTCGGCTTTGGTCATGATCTCAGGTCTGTGGGATCAAGTCCTGTGGCCAGGCCCCACACTCAGCGTGGGGTCTGTTTGTTCTTCTCCCTCTACTCCCCCACCCCATTCTCTCTCTCTTTAAAATAGTAAATAAAAATTTTTTAAGAAGTAACCAATAGGGTGCCTGGATGTCTCAGTTGGCTAACCGACTGCCTTCGGCTCAGGTCATGATCCTGGAGTCCCGGGACTGAGTCCCGCATCAGGCTCCCAGATCCATGAGTCAGCCTCTCCTTCTATCTTTCTCCCCGTCATGTTCTCTGTCTCTCAAATAAATAAACAAAATCTTTTAAAAAAAAAAGCCTCTGCCTTCGGCCTGGGTCATGATCCCAGGGTCTGGATGGAGCCCCCTGTCTGGCTCTCTGCTCAGCGGGGGGCCTGCTTCCTCTTGTCTATCTGTCTGCCTCTCTGCCTGTCAAATAAATTAATAAAATCTTAAAAAAAAAAAAAAAAAGACTAAGTCTTATACAGAAAATGTAACTAATATAGATAATGAAGGTAGATCTTCAGATCAATTCAATGACTTAACAACTATTCACACATACACAATCCCTTAAAACAAAGCATTAACAAGACTTTTAACAAATGCAAAACTCAAACACACCCTTACATATTTTTTCAAGTGATGGTGATATTTACATCATCCAGTATCTAGATCAATCCTACTTAGACTGAAATTCACTAATTTAAATCATAGTTAATATAGACCAAAAGACAGCAACTGGCAATTAAGTTGAGAAAAAGAATCATCCACTGATAAATAAGAAACTCAGTAAAATGTTCTGATTTTTAAGAAATTTATCTCGAAGGGTTTCATATCTAAAATTATCATTCTAGGGACGCCTGAGTGGCTCAGTCAGTTAAGCATCTGCCTTGGTGGGGGAGGGGGTGTCATGATCCCAGTGTCCTGGGTCCTATGCATGAGGTTCCTTGGCTAAGCGGGGAGCCTGCTTCTCCCTCTGCCTGCCACTCCCTCTGGTCGTGCTCTATCTCAAATAAGTAAGTTTTTAAAAAAATTATAAATAAATAAAGTATCATTCTAGAATACAATTTCTAAACTTTGAACAAATTACAATTAACTTTTTCTGTGAAAGCAGGGCTTTGGACAGGGAGCAACAGGAACAGCTCTTAGAGATATCTGAATTGGAAGAGTTTCACAGTTCTTTCCTTCCTTCCTCCTTCAGTTGCTGCTTTTCTGGTTTTAGAATTTCAAACAAAGAAATACATATTGGCTCCACTGCTAAGAAACACCCGCTTTATCAGCAACTTCCTCTTCCAATTTTCTTCCCTACCATTGACATGAGAACAATACACAATGCCGGTCCTACCATTTTGATTAGCCAAAAGCTGAGGCTTAGAAAAATTAAGGGATACGAGTTATCATATTCAACTACTAGTCTCTGACTCCAGGTCCACAATCTTCACTCATCTAGAAGTCAGATAACAGGGAACACAAAGAAAGGAAGGAACATTACGCTGCATCACAGGCAGGGCACTGAACCTTTGGTTCCAGGAATCCAAAGAAATTTGAACAAATGGGAAATTTCTCTCATCCAGAGAAAATTTAGGGAGGAGAAACAGTTACTGGGCTGGCTCCCCTCTGAGCCAAGAGTCAAATCTATACACCAACAGTTGGTGATCTTTTACAAGCCACCCATTCAAGATTCAAACTGAGTTCTTTGAGGTTCTGACAATTTTAAAGTAACTTTACTATTTAGAAACAGTCCTTTCCAACTCACAGACTGAAAAAAGGGAATGCACTTATAATTAGCCATCCAGAGTTCAAGGTCCAGCCTGTCTTCATGCCAGAGGTCAATTCAAGTGTCTGGGACCAGACCTCTCCCTCCATTTGTGACACAGCAAACTTCTTTTAAATGGATAATGACTTCCCCCTTGTCTGATGATTCTCAAAGGAAACCACCTTACAGTTGGTTGGTAAGCTTTGTGTGACCTTGGACAAGTTACTAAATTTCTCTGAAACTCGGTTTACTTAAGTGTAAATTCCCAAAAGCAGCTGTAAAAATTAAGAACATAAGCCTAAACAAGGGCTGGCACATAGTAAGAGCACCATATATGCTTCCCCTCCCACTCCTAACCCCCCTGAATTGTTTGGGGACTAACTTTCAATCATTGCCCCAAGAGGTTCCAAGGATACTTTCCTCTCCTCCCATGCTATGGAGCCCCAGTGTATAAAGCTGCCATCTCAAAGGCTCTAGGTCCCTAGAGGACCAAGACAACCAGAGTCTACCTAATTACAGCCTGGGGTCAATCCAGCCTTCATGGAAGAGCCCCCTTAGCCAACTCGTCTCCTTACCCTGCAGACCCATCCTGTACACAAACATACATACGTACATACACACATGTACGTACTCACAATCCTCTCCGCCACTCCTCGACTCAGCAGGCCACGGATCTCAAAGAGCCCTACAATTCCTTCATGGCCCCACTTTGGAAACTAAAGCTCCGCCTGGAGAACAACTTGCCCGAGATCTCCGAGAACATCTGAGATCCAACTCATGTACAACTGCCTGCAAAGCCTTCGTCTTACAAGTAGGGAAACTGAGGCCCTGAGAGGGAAGTGACTTGCCCAAGGTCACACAGCGAGTTAGTGCCAGCGCCAGGCCAGGATGGGGGCACTTTCGCAGCTTCACAGATTCGCCGGCCCCTCCAAGTCTCCGAGGGGACCTCCAGGACACCTCCTCCCCAGGGGAAGGGAGTGTAGAATAAGAGGCCACCCCGCGCTGACCGCTCCCCCGGCCACTGCCGGTCCGCGACAGAAGGTGCGCCACCCAATCCTCCGGGACCCCGCGAGGCTCGAGGCAGGGGGTGGGGGGGTGGCGGCGCGGCCGGGCCCGGCGCCTCACGGCGGGGCCCGCCCGCGGGGACTTGTTGCTCACCTGGTCTCGTGCGGTCGCCCTCAGCTACAGAGAGGCCTACCAGCCGACCTTCTCCGCACGGGGTCTTCTTCCCGTGGGCCGCCTCCGGAGATGCCACACAGCCAAACCCCCCTCAGCGCGCTACGCCCCCAGCCGCGCTCAACCGGCCCGCGTCCGCCATTACGCGATTCCCCGCCCTGGGACACAGCCACACCCCGCCAACGGCCCTGATTGGCTCTCTGCCCCACCCTCCTGGGGCTTTCGGGCATTCCATTGGCCCGAGTGGAATGCCAGTTAAATAGCTACGCAAAAGACGTACTCAAGGGTACAGTCTGGGGAGCTCCACCCGAGCTACTTCCGCAATCGGAGTAAACAGCGAGAGGGCAAACCAAGTGAAGTGGGGGTGGAGATTAAACTGAGTCAACTCCTAAATTCAAAGTAGGAAAATCCTACCTAAGAAAGTGTAAAAACTCCTACAGAGTGTGTTGAAATATGGATTTCACTTGTTAGAGTTCAAACAACCAGGGTTTTTGGTGGAAGGAAGGGGCCAAACCCATGAACTTTCTGTAGATACCCCTCAAGTTACAGATAGTTTTGCCCGGGTCTCGGGCCCGACCGAAAGTAGGGTGGGGAGAGTGAGTCATAGGCTCTGGCCCGCTGCTAAACGAGTCTTCCGGGGCGAGGTCCGGGGTCCTAGGACTGGAAGCCGATTCTGAAAGGCCGGGGTCAGGTGAGCAAGACCCTGGTCAGGCGTCACCTCATTCTGCGACCTCAGACGACTTCCTGAACTTATCTGGGTCTCAGTTTGTCCTTCTGCAAAATAAGAGTAGTCATGTCGGCCTCATGTCCCTGGCGTTTTGAAGCTACACGCCTGAGTTGGGTATATATATATATGCATATACCCAAGATTATTATTTTATAATCTTGTTGATTATAAAAGGCTGCAGCTGGATACCATTTGACAAATTCACAAGTTAGCGAATATCTCTCATTTAGGTCTTTCGAGCAACTCTGTAAGGCGGATATTGTCTTCGTTTTGCAGGAGAGAAAACTGAAAACTCCATGACTTACCCTGGGTCACCCAGGGAATATGAAACAACCCCAGGACTCAAACTTGTATTTTTTGTCTTCCATTTCTGTATTTCTCCTCCCAGGCCTGGTGTCCCCTGAGAAAGACGTTCTTCCACCAACCCTTTAGCATTCCGGGGAGTGTCATGAGAGTGCCAGTACAGTTCCCCTCTCTCCGGTTACCCTAGGCCCTAGCTGATTCCTAGGGACCTAGGAATCAGGAGGTGAGTAGGGTATGACAGGTGGGTCAGCAACCCAGACAGAATCCCAAACAAGGACACAGGGGTTGTGACACCATTGCGGGCCCTCAGCAGGGCAGCCTCCATGCCAAGACTTAAATCCAGGTTTCTTTGCTCTCAGAACAGGGCTCTTTTCATTACAGGATTGTTTTTCCCAGAAGGGCTGCCTTGGCTGTAATTCCTAGTCCTTTTCCCTCTCTGGAAAGGAAGGAGGCCAAGATGGGAGGGGGAGGGGGAGCCAGCTAAGCCTTTAAATGGGCGGAGACCACCAAGTGCATGGTGCTGAAAGAGCCTCAGTGCTGGCTGAGTCAGTGACCTCCGGGCTCAAATTGGGACCTGTGGTCTGACAACCAATGACTATTTAAATCATGACTGTGGCCGTTGGGTGCTGGGAGGCAGCAGGTGCTGTGCAGAAGTCAGTGTCTTTGGGTTAGCCTGACCTGAAATTGAATCCGAGCTCCACCACTTTATAGCTTTTTGAGCCTCAGTTATGTCTTCTCTAAAATGGGGACAACAGGGCATCTGGGTGGCTCAATTGGTTAGGCATCTGCCTTCAGCTCAGGTCATGATCTGGGGGTTCTGGGATCTAGTCCTGCATGGGGCTCCTTGCTCAGCAGGGAACCTGCTTGTCCTCCTCCTTCTGCCCGAGTCACCCCCCTGCTTGTGCTCCCGCTCTCCGTGTCAAATGAAGAAATAAAATCTTTAAAAATTTTCATATATGTATATATATATATATATATATCCACATCAGTGCCAAAAAAATGTATATCCACATCACAGCTAAAAAAAAAAAAATTAAAAATTAAAAATAAGATGGGGACAGCAGGGCAGTTGTGAGGATTCAGTGAGTTAATTGTGAAATTAATGAGGCATGTGTAAAAAGTACCTGGTATTTATCTATTCATTCAAGGATTCATCTATTCAGTAAAAAATTACTAAGTACCGGGGTGCCTGGCTGGGGCTCAGTCAGTAGAGCATATGACTCTTGATTTTAGAGTCAGTGAGTTGGGTGTAGGGTCTACTTTATATTTATTTATTTATTTGACAGACAGAGATGACAATTAGGCAGAGAGGCGGGCAGAGAGAGAGGAAGGGAAGCAGGCTCCCCGCCAAGCAGAGAGCCCGACGCAGGGCTCCATCCCAGGACCCTGGGATCATGACCTGAGCCGAAGGCAGAGGCTTTAACCCCACTGAGCCACCCAGGCGCCCCTAGGGTTTACTTTAAAAAAAAAATTGGGGTGCCTGGGTGGCTTAGTGGGTTAAGCCTCCGCCTTTAGCTCTGGTCATAATCTCAGGGTCCTGGGATTGAGCCCCGCATAGCATCGGGCTCTCTGCTCAGCAGGGATCCTGCTTCCCCTTCTCTCTCTGCCTGCCTCTCTGCCTACTTGTGATCTCTGTCTGTCAAATAAATAATAAAATCTTTTTTTAAAAATTATTAAGCATTGACTATGGATAGGCAGTTTGCCAGTGGTACAGCTACAATGGTAGGCAAAACAGACAGACCCTCATGGAGCTTGGAGTTTAGTAAGGAAGTAAGTCATAAAACAAATGACCAGATGAATCAAAATAGAGTTAGAAACTGGTAAAGAACGAGAAGGCAAAGTACAAGGTGTTTATGAGAGTGCATGTTGGAATGGGGTGGGGCCACAAGAGGCTTCCTGCAGAGGTGATATCTCCGGGTGAGTTGGTGAATGGGGCTGAACCAGGCAGCAGGTCTCTGGAAGAAGGATTGCAGGCCAAGAGAAAGGCATCGAGGCCAGTTGGAATAGGTGGCAATGAGGAGGGAGGACAGAGCTCATTTGGGGGCCTAAGCAAATGAGGTGTTACAGGGGAGGGAACCTGACTTTGAAATGAGGCTCATTTCCAAGGGTCTGTGTACTTTTCTGGTAGGCCCTGAATGCAAGCTTTGAGGCCAACCCAGGGTTTGCATCCTGGCTCTGCCATCTCACTTCAGACCTTGTCCAGTCACCACACCTCTCTGTGCCTCATCTCCTTTTCTAAGAAATGGGGATAATGATAAAGTGTCATGGGGGGCAGTGAGGACTCAATGTGGAATGTGTCTAAAGTGTTCCGGCACATAGAAGGCCCTCCATAAAAGGTGCTCATTCTTCCCAGCATGGAGGGAGGTGAGCCTGAGGCAGCAGATCCATCAGATAAGTTTGGGAGAGAGCTGATGGAAGCATCCATACACTGGGCAAGTTGTCATCTGACCGTAATTGTTTTGTGAGACTTTGAAACCAGGCAAACCTGGGTTCAAATCATAACTATAGCACTTTCTAGCAGTGTGACCTTGAGCAAGTGACTTTGCCTCTGTGAGCCTCAATCTCCCGGAACTGTAAAAGTTAAATGAGATAATAAATACAAAGCACTGGGGCGCCTGGGTGGCTCAGTTGGTTAAGCGACTGCCTTTGGCTCAGGTCATGATCCTGGAGTCCTGATCGAGTCCCACATCAGGCTCCCTGCTCAGCAGGGAGTCTGCTTCTCCTGCTGACCTCTCTCCTCATGCTGTCTCCTCTCCCATTAATAAATAAATAAAATCTTTAAACAAAAAAACAAACTTTTAAAAATAAATAAATAAATGCAAAGCACTTCACACAGTGATTGGCACATAGTAAGCAGCTGTTAAATATTAACTTTAATAGTATTGTCATTAACTCTAACTTTATTAGTAATTTAATAATAATTATTATTGTCGATATCAGCATTACCACCTGTCCTGGGTAAGATTTTGGAGCTTTTGCTTGAAGATTGTCTGACAACAAGAGCCATAGTTTCTCCTTTTAGGCAACAGACATAGACAAGTTGCTTTCTGAGGGGATGGTGCTGAACACTTGAGAAATCATATTAATAAGCACTAACACGGAGCATTTCCTATGTGTCAAACACATGCTAAGTGCTGTCCATGCATTAATTTATAAATCCTCCTAGTAGCCCTAAGAGTGAGGTCCTGTCATTACCATCATTTTACAAATGAGACAAAAGAAGCACTAAGAGGTTAAATGACTTGCCCAAGGCTACCCAGTCTGCAGGAGGCACAGCTGGAATTCGAACCCAGCCTCTGAACATAAATGGACTTAACTGCACTTGAGGTTAAGCCCTCCCTCCTCTACCCCAGCAGTTCTGAGGAGTTATCACCACCGGAGGGATGACATTATCCACTGCCAGTAGCCAAGTCCTAGGCTCTGAAAGCCAAACCCGTTCCTTTCCCACCAGTTTTGAAAAGTAACCCCTGCCTGTTTGTTCCCTGCCCTCCGAGGCAGCTTAGAGCAGGTAACAGACCCTCTTCCACTGCAAGGGAAAGCAAAAAGTTGTTTAGAGTCTGAGTCCGGACCAATAGTCTTGGCCAAGTCACATCCCCTGTCTGAGCCTCAGTTTCCTTATCTATGAAATAGGGATGATAGCAGCTTGCTTACAGGGCTGTTGTGAGGAGCAAAAAGAATAAGGCCTGCGTAAACTATGAAGTGCTGTCAGCACAGGCAGGCCTCTCATTGTTGCTATGGGGATGGCAAACACCCTGGGGAAAGCAGCCTAAACCAGTACAGCTGGCAAAATTGCCGTCTCTAGAAAAAGTCCTGGGTTTGAGTCCAGGATCTGCCTGTTACACGCTGTATGACCTTGAGCAAGTTATAAAACCTGGCAGAGCCTCAGTTTTCTCATCCATAAAATGGAGTAAATAATACCAATTGTACAGCTGGGGCGAAAAACACTGAGGGAATGCATAAAAAGCCATGAACCAATTCCTGGTACAGAGCTGGCAGAACCCAGTGTGTTAAGGGAAAAACAAATCACAAGGACCATGAAGAATCACAGTGACCCATCTTCACCACCCTGGTTGAGGGGAAGAAGATAGAGACCAGTGTGTTCAGAGCCCAGGACAGTCTGCAGCCACTTCCCTACCTCTAGAATCATCAGCTCTTGCTGGGTCCACTGCATCTCTCTCTCTCTCTCTCCCCTTCTCGTCAAACAAGTTCTTCTCCACTGAGCAATCCCAGGGGGCCCTGAACCTCAGTTCCAGCCAAGCTCACAGGCTTTCCCCACCTCCACATCCTTAATCCACAGCCTTTGCATTTGCCATTCCTTCCACCTGGAATGCTCTCTCCTCCCGGAGCGCTTGTGATGGGGAGAGGGGGTTGCTGAAGGGAAAGGATCTGGAATGATGCTCCCCTTCCTCCTCACTCCACTCCCCTACATCTCCCACGCTGCATGCCTGACCTCCCCCCCTCCCAGCGTGGGGGGATGAAGCAGCATCAGGAGGGGGAGGAAAAGGGGGAGGACTCCATGAAGGGCCCTCTGTGGGGTTTTTCACCTGCTCAGAAGAGGCAGACGGAAATGAAAGCTCTAGAAAAAAAATGCCTGCCTCTCTGCTCCGGAGGCCCCGCTCAGGGAAGCCTCCCTGCCTTCCCACTGTGCCATCTTCTCTTCCTCCCCCTCCTCCTACAGGCAGGTGCCACAGTCAAGGAACATGGGTGGGCGGCAGGCCAAGGAGACATGGGTTCAAATCCCATTCCTGTCCCTTACCCAGTGACTGGCCGGGTCTTAGCAAGAACCTTTGGGCCCCACACACCTCATTTCTCAGCAAAAGGACAAACAGCCCTGCCTTTCAGGCGGCTGTGAGGGCTAAGTGGGGTGCCAGATGAAAATGCCTAGGACAGCCAAGGTGCTAGGCCATGGGGCAAACTCACAAGCACCACGTAGGCCCGGCCCAGCTCTCAGCATCTTGCAGATACTCGCCCATTGAATTCTCGGTAAGGTAGGTACCCTTAATCTCCCCTTTTGATAGATGGTGAAACTGAGGCACAGAGAGATGATCTACCTTGTCCAAGGTCACACAGCCAGTGAGAGGCAGAGCTTCATCTCCGTTCTGCCCACCACACTATGGTACGCTCAGTACTGGCTGTCAGGGGTATTGTTGCTCTGATTTGTTTTTATCAGCGCTGACTCTGTGCCCTCAGTGAGTACATGTTATTCTTCCCCCACATTCAAAATCTTGCTTGAATTTTTCCTCCGTAATGACATCCTCCAGGTTGTTTCTTTAAAAAGCATACATTGCTCTCTCCTCTGGCCAGCCCAACCCAGGGCTCTAGGGACCAGTGATCCATCCACCGAGTCTCTGTTTTTTAGCAGCTCCCAATCTGGTGGTGAAGAAAATACATACATTAAAAAAAAAATTGTTTCAGGGTCCTGGGATCAAGCCCTACTTCAAGCTCCCTGCTTGGTGAGAAGCCTGCTTTCTTTCGCCCACTCCCCCTGCTTGTGTTCTTGCTCTCGCTGTCTCTCTCTCTGTCAAATAGATAAATTAAATTTAAAAATATATATATATATTGGGGCACCTGGGTGGCTCAGTGGGTTAAAGCCTCTGCCTTCAGCTCAGGTCATGATCCCAGGCTCCTGGGATCAAGCCCCCCCTCCCCCCATAGGGTTTTCTGCTCAGCGGAGAGCCTGCTTCCTCCTCTCTCTTTGCCTGCTTCTCTGCCTACTTGTAATCTCAGTCTCTCAAATAAATAAATAAAATCTTTAAAAAATAAATAAATAAAAATAAAAAAATTTTAAAAAATACATTTTTAAAAATTTATTTATTTGAGGGGCACCTGGGTGGCTTAGTGGGTTAAGCCTCTGCCTTCAGCTCAGGTCATGATGTCAGGGTCTGGGATCGAGTCCCGCATCGGGCTCTCTGCTCAGCAGTAAGCCTGCTTCCCCTCTCTCTCTGCCTGTCTCTCTGCCTATTTGTGATTCTCTCTCTCTCTCTCTCTGTCAATAAATAAATAAAATCTTTTTTTAAAAATTTATTAATTTGAGAGAGAGAGAGCATAGGCAGGGTGAGTGGCAGAGGAAAAACAGGCTCCCCGCTGAGCAAGGAGCCCAATGTGGGACTCTATCCCAGGACCCTGGGATTGTGACCTGAACTAAAGGCAGAGGCTGAACCAACGGAGCCACTGAAGTGCCTCTACGTACATAAAAATTACCATAAAAGAGGGAGACACCAATTGCAGCAGGAGCTGTAAGCTCACAAAACCCTCAACCTAACACAACTGACGGATTGAGCAGGTTCATAGAGGAGGGGTCATTTGGGTGGAACCTTGAAGGGTGAGTAGGAGTTCCTCAGATACAGTTCTTTTTTTTTTTTCTTTTAAAAATTTTATTTATTGGGGCGCCTGGGTGGCTCAGTGGGTTAAGCCTCTGCCTTTGGCTCAGGTCATGATCTCAGGGCCCTGGGATCGAGCCCCTCATCGGACTCTCTGCTCAGCAGGGAATCTGCTTCCCTTCCTCTCTGCCTCTCTGCCTGCTTGTGCTCTCTCTCTCTGTCAAATAAGTAAAATCTTTAAAAAAAGAAAACAGAAAAAAAAAGAATATGATGTGTAGTGCAGATCCTGCAAAGGGGACTGGATAAATAAAGGTTAGAGAGTAATATATTTGGGGTCAGACCCTGTACTGTATATGCTGCAGGTATAGAGGTGGAGAGAGAGTAATTGGGCCCTGAAGATGCTTCCAGACTTGGTGTGGGGCGGGGGTGGGGGGGATGGGGGGGACAGAAAGCCACAAGTAAAGCAAAAATATCTATATTAAAGAAAAACCCAGGGGCGCCTGGGTGGCTCAGTGGGTTAAAGCCTCTACCTTGGGCTCAGGTCATGATCTCAGGATCCTGGGATCAAGCCCCACACGGGGCTCTCTGCTCGCCGGGAAGCCTGTTTCCCTTCCTCTCTCTCTGCCTGCCTCTCTGCCTACTTGTGATCTTTGTCTGTCAAATAAATAAATAAAATCTTTTAAAAAAAGAAAGAAAGAAAGAAA
>NC_081570.1:20091847-20117669 GCF_022355385.1 Mustela nigripes
TCCCACATCGGGCTCCTTGCTCAGCAGGGAGCCTGCTTCTCCCTCTGCCTCTGCTTGCCATTCTGTCTGCCTGTGCTCGCTCTCTCCCCCTCTCTCTCTCTGATAAATAAATAGAATCTTTAAAAAAAAAAAAAAGATTACCTAAAAGAGAACTAAACTTGTCATGGGGTCAGTGAAAGCTTCCTGGAGAGGTGCTGATGTCCAGGCTAAGACTTAAAGAGCAGAGCCCCATGATGTAACCTACTGCCACCCAGCCACAAAAACAGTGCTGGCAGGGTGCCTGGGTGGCGTGGGTTAAAGCCTCTGCCTTCAGCTCAGGTCATGATGCCAGGGTCCTGGGATCAAGCCCCACATCATCTCAACGGGGAGCCTGCTTTCCCCTCTCTGCCTACTTGTGATCTCTGTCTGTCAAATTAAATAAATAAAATCTTTAAAAAAAAAAAAACAGTGTTATAGACTATAAGAGTAAGAAACCCCAATAAAGTTCTATTTTTTCCCATGAGTGCTCTTTAAATGTTTTTTTTAAATTATCAAACATCAAATTAGGTTTTTTTTTTTTTTTTACTATTTTATTTATTTATTTATTTGACAGAGATCACAAGTAGGCAGAGAAGCAGGCAGAGAGAGAGGAGGAAGCAGGTTCCCTGCTGAGCAGAGAGCCCGATGTGAGGCTCGATCCCAGGACCCCGGGATCATGACCTGAGTCGAAGGCAGAGGCCCTAACCCACTGAGCCACCCAGGTGCCCCTAACATCAAATTAGATTTTTTTTTTTAAAAGATTTTATTTATTTATCAGAGAGAGAGAGGGGGAGAGAGCGAGCACAGGCAGACAGAATGGCAGGCAGAGGCAGAGGGAGAAGCAGGCTCCCTGCCGAGCAAGGAGCCCGATGTGGGACTCGATCCCAAGACGCTGGGATCATGACCTGAGCCGAAGGCAGCTGCTTAACCAACTGAGCCACCCAGGCATCCCGTCAAATTAATTTTTTAAAAAAATAATATTTTGGGGCACCTGGGTGGCTCAGTGGATTAACCATCTGCCTTCGGCTCAGGTCATGATCTCAGGGTCCCCGGATCTATCAGCAAGAGGCAGGCACCCTGCTCAGTGAGGAGTCTGCTCGCCTCCTGCCCCTCCCACCTCATACCCCCCCATAAGTCAATAAATAAAATAATATTTTTTTAAAAATAATATATGTATTTTTTTTAGTGTCTCTGCTTTGCTGGTGCCCTAAACACGTGCTCGGACAGGGTGATAGGCCAGAGGGAGTCATCCAGGTGAGAGGTGAAGAGGGGTGTGGAAAGCAACGGGAATTTCACAGGCAAAGGCCCAGAGGCAAAAGGAAAGATGGCACTTTGGAGAAAAAGGAAATCCTTTGATGAGAGCTGGCAAGTGGGAAGAGGTGGCAATAGAGAATCGGTCTGGATTTTCAGGGAGCTGGAGGCACGAAAGGGCTTTTACTGGGATACATCATAATCCAGGGTCCCTTCTGCGAGAGCTCACTCTGAATATTTTTAGAGTCCTATTTCCGGTTTGAATCCATTCAGTCCAGAGACCCTGTGTACCTACTAGGCTTCAAGCACTGACCCAGGTGCTGGGGCTGCAGCAGATAATTAAGGGCTTGGCGGGCAGGGACACTGATGGCCACCAGACAGTGGGTTTGGCTGGACAAAGGCTTGGAGCGTGGAAGGCCCTGCAGAGAGAGAGAGCCAAGCCTGGTGCCGGACAGTGAGGCCCTGAGGTGGGAGGTGCCATTCAGGCTCTTTGCTGTGAAGAGGCCAGAGGTTCCTAAGACAGGAGAATAAAGGAATGAAAACGGGGGCAGAGGCAATGGGCAAGGGGTGTAAAATCCTCGTCTTGTAACCTCCGGAGAAGGCGGCCAAGTAGGCAGAGGGGCAAAAGGCCCAGCCAAGCCCTTCAGCCCCCTGTGCTTTCCCAGGCCTGCCGAACCCTGCAGCTTGGCTTCTCCTGGCTCCAGTAGTCAGACCCAACCCTGAAGGAGAGCAGAGGCGGGTGAGGAGGGCACGAGGGACAGGCCTCTGCCCAACAGGGCCTTCCTTCCCAGCGGCCTGAGCCAACCTGTCTGAGGAGCCAGAGGTTACAAGGAAGGATTAAGGAGTTGGTTGCTTTTTTACCCAAACTGTGGCTGCATTTCTCTCTCTCTCTCTCTCTTTCTCTCTCTCTGTCTTTTTTTTTTTTTTTTTTTTTTAAAGAAAAATGTTCCTGTACACGCACCCGGAGGCTTTTGCAGGAGGCGGCTGTTGGAGAACCGGGAAAACAAGCCAAGAAACAAGAGAGAGGAAGAAGACCACGCCTCGCCTGGCAGATTCCTAATGGCCCAGGAGACCTGAGGCTTTACTGTGGGAGGCCGGTGGGGGGGTTGGGGGGGTGCTGGCTCGGGTGGGAGGGAAGGGCAGGCCGAAGGACAGCCACTTGCTGGTCGGTGACCTTGGGCGGGATGCTGCCTGCTTCCCTCTGGTGAGAACGGGGAGGAGGGGGGCAGGGGCAGGGCTGGCCAGCTGAGGTCACAGGAAGGCCCCTTCCAGCCTGAAACGGGATCTCGGGATGTGGGGCCTGCCAACCTGCAGCGACCCTGGGCCAGCAGAGATGAAAGGCTGCCTGTCCCCAGCTTCCGGACCCCCGAGGCCCCAGTGCCTCAGACTTGAAGGGCAGCAAAGCTGCTGCAGCTGGCTGGAGCCGGTTTCTGGACTCCCCACCCCACCTGATGTCATCCAACCCTCCCTTCCCTGTTTGGCTGGGGACCCTCAGGCCCAGAGAGGGCTGTTGACCTACCGGAGGTCACACAGCAAGTTGGAGGCTGAGCCAGGGCTCACCACAAAGTCTTTGGGCTCCAAGTCCAGTCCTCATTCCCTTTCCCAGAAACTTGGCTGCCGGGGGCCTTACCCCAGGGAGTGGGAGAGAGAGACCCAGGGTTAGGGGAGACAGTTGGAAGCTGTGTCCTTTGAATTCAAGACTTAATGTTGACTAAAGTGCTTTTCTTTTCCTTCTTTCTCTCTCTCTCTTTTTTTTTTTTTTTTTTTAAGACAAAAAAGAATGTTCCAGGCCCCTGCCATGAGCCTGGACTTGCTCTGTTGGCAGGGGAAGGAATGCAGCTCTGGCCGCCACAGCCGCTGGTGGCCAGCTGCAGCCTCCGCTCCTGCCGCTCCCACCCCAGTGGGCGCGGGGACAAAGGCCTCTTCTCAGGCTGATCCCCTCCAGCTCCCTGGATCAGTGGGGGCAGAGCATCGACCCAGAGGTTTGGTTACAGACCAGCTAAGTCGCCGTCCCTCTCTGGGCCATAGTGCCCTTTCTAGAAAATGGGAGCCAAGGATTTGCCTGACCTACTTCTCAACATTATGTGGGGGCTCCAAAGAGGTAAAGTTACAGAAATACAGACCTCTCTCGGCGCCTCCTTCTGCCTGAGGGTCTGCCTACTCAGACAGCCCTCTGCCTCACCGGACCCTCCCTTCTTCCTCGAGCTTCACCTGGCCAGCCCCAACTCACTCACCTCAGCTCAGCAGGACCATCCCTCGCTCTAGGGAGCCTTCCCTCACCTCCAGACTGCACTGCTCCTTCAGGGTATTTATCACTGTTGTAATTAAATAATTAATTGTGTAATTGGATCTGTCTCCCCACTACAATGTGAACTCAAGTAATAGCTGACACCCAATACTTACCCAGTACCGGGGACCTTACACTTACCAGCCCACTGAGTCCCTGTGGCAGGGACTGTCCGTTCCCCTGTCTTATGGATGAGCCACCTGAGACAATGAGAGGTTCGGTGACTTACCTGAATTCACAGCCAGCTGGAGGTTCGTCAGGACGGAGAACCAGAGTTGCAGAACCGGGATTCAAATCCAGACCCCAGGCTGTAACCATTACCCCTCGAGTAAGGCAGGCTGAGCTTGTTCCCGGCTCCTTCCCAGCTCCCAGAACAGCCAGTATACAGTAGGTGCTCATTGTGAATGAATACACAAACAGATGAGGAAGATACATTTTGAAGAAAAACAAAGCACCTTCCAGGAGTGAGTTCTGCAGGTGCCAAGTGTGGAGCTGAGCCATGGTTGGGGGACGAGGTGCCCAATAAATTGTGAAAGACCAATTATTGGGCTTCCCTCTGGAGGGCACACTTGGGCCAGAAGCCCCAGTGGGCCATCTTTAACAACTCCTTCCATCTCATCCCCAAGTTCTGCTTGGTTTCTCCTCAGTGTACCTCCTCTTCTTCATCCCTCAACCCTCATCTCTTTCTTGGATTTTTTTTTTAGTAAGCTCTCTACCCAATGTGGAGATTGAACTCATGACCCGGAGAACAAGAGGCACATGCTCTACTGACTGAACCAGCCAGGCCCCCTTTTGGATTTTTGTAGCAACTGCTTTACCAGTTTCTCCATCTCTAACTTCTCCTCCTTCAAAGTGGGCTCTCAGTGTAGAAAGCTGAGTGCGGGTGCTGTCCCTCCTTACCCCGTCGTTCACTAATGAGCCTTCCCTGGTCTCACGGCTCTCTGGATAAAGTCCATACTCCTCACCAAGACTTCTGCCACCAAGCCCTGCCTCCACCCCTCCAGTTTTCCCCCCACCCACCTCCTCCACATGTCCTCCGTTCAAGCCACTCTATGTAGTAGATGTTAAAGAGCGTGGAAGCAGGGGTGCCTTGGTGGCTCAGTGGGTTAAACCTCTGCCTTCGGGTAGTGATCTCAGGGTCCTGGGATTGAGCCCCACATTGGGCTCTCTGCTCAGTGGGGAGCCTGCTTCCCCCTCTCTGCCTGCCTCTCTGCCTACTTGTGATCTTCTCTCTCTGTCAAATAAATAAATACATAAAATCTTTTAAAAACAGCAACAACAACAACAACACAGAAGCAGAGAGACCCGGGTTCAAGTCTTGGTTCTGCCAGTACAGCCTTGAGAGTCTGTAAGCAAATCACTACCCCTCTCTAAGCCTTGAGTTACTGCATCTAGAAAATGGGCATATTTCTAATACCTACTTCACAGAGTCATTGTAAGGAGTCAGTGAATACAGAAGGTATTGGCTGAGCCCAGTATCTGACATCCACAATGGTCACTATAATTCTTATACTCTCCACTGTCACAAAGAGCATTTCTTTCTGTCTGTTTTACTTATTCTTTATGACCCAGCTCAAATGTCACCTCTTAGAGGAAATTTTCCTTGATATTCACACGCTATTCCGCAGGTGAAGTCAGTCTCACGTTCTACACTTGCTTGCATTTGCTCTTCTATAAAGCCCTTGTAAATTTTGCTCTCTCTTTCCCCCATTACCCCAAGATTTCCTGGAGAGGAGGAATAAATACCGTTTACCTTAAGGCCCTGCCCGGCACACAGCAGGTGCTCAGTAAATGTTGGTTGAATTGAAGGGGGTCACTGTGGCTTGGTGACCACCTTGCAGGGAGAAGGCCTGAGTGGTGAGACCGCTGGAGTCTGTGGGGGCCTGGTGCTGGGGATACTGGTGGCAGGGAGTAGCAGGCGGAGGGGGCGAAGGAAACTCCTGACCTCTGGGCTCTTCCTGGTGAGACCCTTTGGTCCTCCAAGGAAGGGAAAGAGGGAAGAAGATATGAGTAGGTCCAGGTGCTGCGCAGGGGTGAGGTGGGTGGGGCTGTAGCAAGAGCTGGGGTGTGGGTGGGAGCTGGCAGACTCCAGCTCTTCTAAGACCCGGGCTGAGCCTGGCAGGACAGGGCCTCGCACCCCAAGTCCCCGCCTGCCATACCCCGCCTGCCATACCCCGCCTCATCCTGGCACCTGGATTAAGTGACTTTTCAAGTTGTAAAGCTACATCTTGATTTGCAAGGAAGCAAAACCCAGGCCTGGCTTTGTCTTGTTGCCGAGCAGGGAGAAAGGGGGATGTTCCCTTTCATTCGTGGTTCTACATAGACCATATCTTATAGTCCTGGGCACATCAAATAAGGTAATTCTTGATTTTGCAAACCCAGGTGATGGTCATATTATCCCTAACTGTTGTTTCAATTGCTGCTCCTGCCACTCCCCCTACTAAAAACCCTTCTCTTGGGATGCCCGGGCTGGCTTAGTCAAAAGGGCATGGGATGCTTGATCTCAGGGTCGTGAGTTCAAGCCCCATATTGGGTGTAGAGATGACTTAAATTAAAAAAGAAAGAAAAGAAAAAAGAAACTTAAAAAAAAAACCTTCTCTGCCTGCCTACCACTGTCAGGATAAACTCCTAGTTCCTAACCCTGCTTATAACGCCCTGGCCCTGGCTTGGACCCCTACCTCCTCTTGGATTCTCCCACACTTCACTCTCCCCCTGCCTTTGCTTCTGGCCTTTTCTCAGTTTTTCTAACATATCTTGCCTCTTCCTTCCTCTGGGCCTTCACACATTGTTTTCTGTGTCTTGAATGCTTTTCCCCATCCCCTGACAATTCTGTTTTATGTTTAGTATTTTTGATCCCTAGGAAATTCTTGCCTATCCCAAGATCATGGAGATATTCCCATACATCTTCTTCTAGAAGTTTTATAGTGTTAACACATTTAGGTTTGTGATTCATCTTGAATTCTTATTTTTTTAAGTATGCTCTACACCCAGTGTGGGCTCAAACTCACAACCCCAAGATCAAGGGCTGCACGCTCTACCGCTGAGCCAGCCAGGCGCCCCATCTTGAATTAATTTTTGGGCGGTGTAAGGTAGGGGTTGGGAATCATTCCTGTTCTCTAAATTCCTGGTCACTCTGTACAGTTCAGCTTATCCCTCACTTCCTTTGAGACACCTTCCCTGATGACCCCGACGTGAGCTAAGGGCTACTCCACAGCACTTAGCACCCTCTACTTTCATTGTCGCGCTTGTCACAATTGTAATTAACCAATTATTGGTGTAATTAGTTAACATCTCACCTCCTCTACTATACTTTAGCTCTGTAAACTCAATGCTTGTGACTGTTTTTTGTTTTTTGTTTTTTGTTTTAATGTTTTTAGGGGCACCTGGGTGGCTCAGATGGTTGGGCATCTGCCTTCAGCTCAGGTCATGATCTCCAGGTCCTGGGATCAAGTCCCACATAAGACTCCCTGCTCTGAGGAGAGTCTGCTTCTCCCTCTCCCTCTGCCTCTCCCATTGCTTGTGCTCTCTCTCTTTCTCTCTGTATCTGTCTCAAATGAATAAATAAAATCTTGAAAAAATTTTTATTTGAAATATACATTCAGAAGAGTGCACATACCAAAATGTACAGCTCAATGAATTTTCACAAACTGAACACACCGATGTAGCATGTACCCAGATCAAGATGCAGAACATTTCCTGCCCAGGAGCCCCCTCATATCCCTACCAGCTTTGACTGTCTTTTTTACCCTTATATTCTTAGCAACCGGCATAGAGCCTAGCATTATTAGACTCTCAAAATACACACACACACACACAACCCCTCTGTGGAATCAATGGATTAGTTGGTGATACTTAATTTTTCTTCAAAGAACTTGACATAGAATCCAGTCTTGACTCCAGCCCCAACTTGGTGTGACCTTGAGGAGGTCCCTTCTGCTATTGGGGTCTCAGTTTGCTTGTTTATGAAATGAAGGTAGATAGAGAGAGCTTGGATTTGGGACTTTTCCAGATCTGGCATGTGAGGCAGAATTAACGACCCAGGTTCTGATAATACATCGTTGGGAACTCTTTTGGTCTCCTGCCTGAAAATGAGGACCCCGGGAGGATTAGAAACTTGCTTCAGGTCAGGTTGAGTGTCAGAAACCTGCACCTGAGAGCCAGAAGACCTGGGTTTGAGTACTGGCCTGGCCTCTGGGTGACCTTGGGCAAGTCCCTTCTCCTCCCTGCACCTTCAGGGTTTCTTCACCTAAGAGGAGGGGTACTTAGATCTCAAAAGCTTAACAGTGATGCTGGTTTCAGGTATCTGAGCACCGAGGTTCAGCTCCTAGGGTATGGACCACTCTGGCCCTGGGCTCCTCCCTACCTGGCACTGTGGGGGGAGAGGGAAGCACACGATGTGATAATGGCCTTGGGGAAGAGAACTCGCAGTCTGGCCAAGGAGACCCAATGTTCAGCCAGGAACCAAATGGAAAATGGGCTCATGGTCCAGATGATTCTCTGTGTGTGGGGCTGAAGGGAGAGGAGCTGGAGTGTTCCAAGTAGGGGTAGGAGACCTGGGAGTGGGGGTGGGGGGAAGACAGAGAAGGCTTCCTGGGGGAGAAAACTTTGGAAATTGGCAGGGCAGCCCAGGGGCGCTTCCCAGAGATGGGAGGAGGCAGGAAGGAGGAAATTGGGTCCAGGTGACCACAGAGCAGCAACTTGGCTGGGGAGTAGGAGAGGCGGGGCTGGTGGGAGCTTGGGCAGCCGCCCCACAGCTGGGCTTTGGAGAGGAAGAGGGGGGCTGCCTCCTCTGCCTCTGGCCCTGAGAAAACTCCGTGTTCTCTGGCCACAGGCTGGGAGGGAGGGCACAGTAGTGAGCCCAAGCCAGAGGGGCCTCTCTCTGAGCCGCCCCCAGGGCCCTGCTCAGCTATCCTGGGCCTGCAGGGCAGGGGGGTGAGGAGCAGAGGTAAGCCCCACTCCCCCAGCAGCTGCCATATGGCCCCACTTCAGCCTGGATCCCATCTCTGCCTCTTCCTGGCTTTATGGCCTGGAGGTGGGAGGCATTTTTACCATACCCATTCCTCAGACAGATAACTGAGGCAGAGTGGTGGCCAGCCAAGTTAAGGAAGCCAATTAGAACTCTGGTAATGGTAAGATAGAAGAGCTCAACGTTAAGAGCTGGACTGCCAAGATTCAACCTCCAGCTCTGCCACTTCCAAGCTGCATGGCTTCAGACAAGTCCCCTAATCCTTCTGTGCCCTGGTTTCCTCATCTGTAATGTGGGATGCCAATATTGCTTTATCAGAAGGTTGTCATGAGGATGAAGTGAGATGAGAGACAAAGCATGGCCGCCTCAGGGCCAAGCCAATGAACAGGCTTTGGAGTCATTCCTCCAGTCTGAGCCTCAGTTTCTTCTTCTCTACAATGGCACCAGGAATTCCTTCCTTTGGGGACATTTGTAAAGATCAGTAAGGACAAGCTGGTCCCTAATGAGAGTGTACCAGAGGCCCTTCTTCTCCTCCACTCCATCCATGCTCTACCCCCAGCAAGTTCAAGGTCTACTCACCCACTCCCAGCAACCAGCTGTCCCTTGGTCACCCCTCAGCCCTGGAAATCTACACTGGCAATGAGGTTTGGATTCAGCAAGGACCGATCCAGGCCCTGGGAAGCTAGCTCAAAGGATTATGGGATCTGGGAACCCAGAGATGGTCTAGAAGTGGGTAGAGGTGGGTGTGGCCTCTTGCCCTCTCTGACTCCTGGCTCCACAGGGAAGGGCCCAGCAGAGGAGGGCCAGAGTGGGCTCTGAAATGCAGGGGCTCCCGCCTCCCCATTTGCCTGGCTTAAGGGTCACACTACTCAAGAATAAACAATAAAGCCCAGCACAGCACGTAGTAGACACGTGGGGAATAATAAGAAAGGCTGCCATTCATTATCTTCACCACCAACATTTAAAAGCAGCCACTGCTGCACCTGGGTGGCTCAGTAGGTTAAGCAACTGCCTTCGGCTCAGGTCATGATCCCGGAGTTGCGGGATTGAGTCTCGCATCAGGGTCCAGCTCCATGGGGAGTCTTCTTCTCCCTCTGACCTTCCCCCCGTCGTGCTGTCTCTCTCTCTCTCTCTCTCTCAAATAAATAAATGAAATCTTAAAAAAATTAAAATAAAAGTGGCACTACTGAGCCCATTTTGAAGATGAAGGAACTGAGACTCAGAGAGGTAAGCCATTTGTTTGGGGTAACACAGCTATATGTGGGGCATCTGGGTGGCTCAGTCGTTAAGCATATGCCTTAGGCTCAGGTCGTGATCCCAGAGTCCTGGGATCGAGCCCTGCATAGGGTTCCTTGCTCGGCGAGAAGCCTGCTTCTCCCTCTCTCTCTGCTGCTCCCCAGCTTGTGTTCCCTCTCTTGCTGTGTCTCTCTCTGTCAAATAAATAAATAAAATCTTAAAAAAAAAAAAAAAAACAAAAACAAACAGAGCTGAGATTCAGACCTGGATCCATCTGATTCCAAAGGGGCTGTCCCCTAAGGGATGGGAATCTTGAGGTCACCAGCAGACCCTTATTGGCTTTGGGCCAGGAGCTAGGTGCTGGACTGGGCTCAGTGTCTGTCCCAGGATGATGACCAGACCCACACAGGATGGAGGGGGTCTAACCCATCCTCAGAAAGCTGTCTTTGGGGGTGCCTGGTGGCTCAGTCGATTGAATGTCTGACTCTTGGTTTAGACTTGGGTCATGGTCTCAGGAGGGAGTCTGCTTGAGATTCTCTCTCCTCTCCCTCTGTCCCTCTTTCTCTTTCTCCAAAATGTGCTCTCTTTCTCTCTCTCCAAAATAAATAAATAAATCTTAAAAAAAAAAAAAAAAAAGGAAGAAAGAAAAGAAAAAGGAAAGCTGTCTGTGTGCCCAGAGTGCAACCCTATAGTAGCCTTCTAGCTCATTTTTTATTCGCTCTACACACATTTGAACCTGTTCCTGTGCGTAGAGCCATATGCTGGATCCCGGGGAGCCTAGATGAATTGGACTTGGACGCTGACCTCCACGTGCTGCTAGTCTGCTCAGGGAGGCACATCCCTTGCTAGAAAACCTTATTAGAGGGTGAGGGGGCCTAGGGATTAAGCACATGAGCTGTGGCAGTCAGCCGCCTGGGGTTGAGTCCCTGTTCTGTCACTTTGGAAACTAGGTTAGTCCCTTCAAGTTTCTGAGCCCCAGTTTCACATGAGTAAAACGGGGCTGATGATAAGACACGTTCCTAAAGAATATCGTGAGCATGAAGTACTTCTGTAAAGCCTAACAGAGAGGAAACAGCATCCACTGAATATTAGCTCTCTGTCATTAAGTGATGGGTGCCAAGAGGAGAAACTTACTCTTGCTGGGGACAGGGGTCAGGAGAGGCTTTGGGTAGGAGGCCCATCTGGGTTGGGTCCCCAAAGTATGAAGACTTCACCTGGAGAAGTGGGGGAGGGCATTCGGGGAGGGGAGCACTCCAAGGACAAAGGACAAGGACTCCAAGGACAAAGGCCCAGAGCCAGGAAAGGATCTGACCTGTTCGGGTGTGGCTGAGCAGAGTCTGCCGGCAGGAGGAGTGGCAGGAGAAGCGATAGGAGGAAATGAGGGTTTCAAGGGCCTCAAGTGACTTGCTCCTCAAGGTTTGGACTTTAAAAGACTGTGGACAGAGCAGGATTTTAAGAGCTGGGAAGGGGCATGGTTGTGCCAACTGTAGAAAGATGATTCTAGCCAAAGCTTATGGAGTGAAATGGATAGCAGATCTGAGGGTGCACCCCTGTGGGTTCAAGTCCCCCAGTGGCCCCCTCCAGCCTGCACAGGAGACTCGGACTCTCTTACTTCTGCCTGCCCACATGGCCTGCCCACGTGCTCTTTCCTCCGCGTGGGCTACCTTCCCCTTCTCTTTCTGCAGCAAATTCCTCACCCTCCCTCAGGTCTCCGTTTAGCCACTTTCTCTTGGAAAGCTCTTCTAGGCACCCCTGTCCCAGATTAGGTCCTCCTACTCCTACTGCTGTGGACTTGCCCGTCTCCTGGACGAGACTCAGGGACTGTGTGCTTCCTGCTCACCGGTGCATCTGCAAGGCCCAGCCTCAGGCCCAGCACATAGGGGGCGCTCAACGCATGATCAGAGCGACAAAGGAACTAGCCAGTGAATGGATAAGCTCCTTAGGAGGCAGGTGTGATTGGGGTGAAAAGGATGGGGTCCGAAGTAGCAACGAGGAGAGAGAAGACCAGTGGAAGGTGGTAGAGTTGACAGGACATGGGACTGATGCGAGCATGGTGGAGGCGGGGGTGTAGGAGTGGGGAGACAAAATTGGCCCTAACTTGCAGGTCTCTTCCTTGAGTAAGCCTGATGCTTTAACCAAGACAGGAAACATGGTGGGGAGGTGGGGGGGAACGCCTGTGGGATAAACATCTGCTTTGAGCTCAGGTCATAATCCCGGGGTCCTGGGATTGAGCCCTGCATCAGGCTCCCTGCTCAACTCCCTGCTCAGCGGGGACTATGCTGCTCCCTCTCCCTCTGCTCCTCCCCACCTCACTCATTCTCTCTCAATGAGAGAAAAACCTTTAAAAAAAAAAAAAAAAGGAAACATGGGGGTGGGAGTGGGGAGAGGAGCAGGCCCGGGCGAGAGACTGGGGTGCTGGCCCAGGCTCTTCCCTGGAAAGCTCTTCCTCCCTGTGTCCCCACTGGTGGATCGCTTCCCTCGCAGGAAGTCACGCTGACCGTCCTAGATAGGCCAGCCCCCTCTGCATTAATCTCTGCCCGCACATCCTCTCCATTTCTTCCCAGTCCTTGCCATGCTTGTAATCAAGTATCTATTGATTTGTATTTTGTCTAGAGTGTGTCTTCCTCACTAGATTGGAAGTTTCAGGACGGCAGGGATCTTGCTGGCTCTACTGCCCGTGTGTACCTGGCAGTCTCTCGGGCACATAGCAGATGGGCCAAACCAGATTTGTTGCAGGAATGAGTGAGCGAATGAAGAAATGAATGAATGAAGGCCTTGAAGGCTGCGAGAAGGAATTTGACTCTTGGCCTGGAGGGAATGAGGAGCCACGGAAAGTTCTTAAGGAAGGCCAGGTCAGGATTCAGCTGGTGTTTTAGAAGCCTCCCCCCTGGGGGCTGTGTGGAAGATTGATTGGGAGGGAAGGCAGGGGGAATTGAGGAGCCACTGGGGGAGACAAAGACACAGCACCTGGGCCCAGGCTTGGGAGTGCTTCCCCACCCCCCCCCACCCCCGGGGCCAGGCCAGGCCTGTTGTCTCTGAGCCCAGCAGCGGGCGGTGGGAAGAGCAGAGCTGGCAAAGCTGACACTCACTAATCACGGCCCTCACCCCGGAGCCGCACTGACTGTCTGGTCTCCATGGAGACACGGCAACCTCCGGCCACTTGTTAATGGCAGCTCAACAAGGCTGCAGCAACGGGGACAGGCCTGACCGGCATGTCCCAGCCCCGCACCACCTGTCCCAGGATGGGCCTCTGCAGCAAACCCCAGGGGCGCCTGAGTTGGGGGACAGGACCAGAGGTCTGGTGGCGGCGAGGCTCCCCCTCCCCCGCCCCTCCCCGGCCCCGCCTCCCTTGGCACTGCCAAGCCGTGAGAGGGCAGAGGCAGCCTCTGCCCCGGCTGACTCCTCCGCAGGGCTGCTGGGAAGCTGAGCTCATGCAGGTCACCCCGGCAGGGCCAAAGGGCTGGAGGGGGATGGTGAGCAGAGTGTGTGTGGGGGGACCCGTTTGCATCCCACACACAAGAGGAATGGAGGGGCGGGCGCTTCGCTTGCCCTGACAACCCTCTGCTCTGCTAGCCCGAGGCAGGGACCCGATTGGGAACCATCTGTCCAGAACCTCTTCCCTAGTTTGCTGTCACTACATCTGAAATCTGAAATGCCACCATTAGCAATTCACTCCTTCGGGAGGCAGCGTGGCATAGCACAAAAAAACACTGGCTTTGCAGTCAGGCAGGCCTGGACATACTGCCTGGCTCTGTCCCTCTGCTCCGGAGAATTGATTTTCCCATCCGCAAAATGGGAGGGTAATTGCACCCACTTGGACACATACTGGAGCGCGCTCCCTTCCCAGGGCTTGCTCCGACTGCTCCTGGAAGCCTGCGCTCAACACCTCGATTCCTCACTCCTCACTCCTCGAGGCTTTTCTTCCCCCTCCCAGATGAGCCAGGAGCCTCCTCCACAAGCCAGGGGACTGCTCCCTCTGCATTGACCACCCTCCTCTAGCTGCCCTACATTTGTCCTCCCCGAAGACTGCCCTGCAGGGTGGGGCAGAGTGACCTTCAAGAGAGGTTTGTCCAATAAACAAAGGAGGTAGGTAGTCTGAGAGCCTCCCTCTGCCTTTTGTCCTCTTTCCTCCTCAGGGGGTGCTTTGCCCTAGGACACTGGTTGAGGGCTTCCGCTCCCTTCTGTCTTTCATACCTTTGTTTGTCCACTTGTCTGCCCATGCATCCATCTTGCAAACACTGTCTGAGTGGGACTTCAGAGAGGACTCAGATGTGAACACAGCCTACAAGTGAGGCAGAGGCCAGATTCTTGGGTCCAGACACCTGAGACACACCCATGGCCTACCGGGGACCTCAGTACAGCTGCCTCTCCCCACTGTGTTTCTCCTTGGTCACTCCCTGGGCAACCGTCCAAGCCAAAAGGGCCCCTGGAACTCTTTTAGTCCAATCGACCGTGGCCAGATGAAGAAACTAAGGCCCAGAGAGGACTGTGGCTTGCCCAGGATCCCACAGCATCTCCGTTTTTGAGTTGACAATGTACCAATTATGTGGGTCTGCTTAGGAGGCGGCTTTTGGCTCTCTTGGCCCTGCTGACAGCTGTGTTCCCAGTGGCAGCTGGAATGCTGGTGGGAGGCCTGTCTGGCCTTTGAACCCTTACTCCCCAGGGCAGAACCAGGTGGCGCTGGTGGGGTCCAGGGCTGGGAGGTGGGGAGCCTCAGGGGGGCCAGCCCAGATACCAGTGGGGGCGTGGGATGACTGAAAGATGAGGAAGCAGCCTTGATCCTTAGAGGCAAACTCCTAAGGCCAGCTCCTGTCCCAGCTCTGCCAGTCACTTGCTAGGGAGCCTTGGGTGCATCATTTGGCCTTTCTGAACCTTAGTTTGCTTATCTGTAAAATGGTACTATCTTTGTAGCATGAAAATGGTTTGTCAACAGTGAGAACTGTATAGATTTCAGGAATTTTTACTGTTGGACTGAAAGGCTAAGTTTCTGAGGTGGGGAAGGACCTGCCTGAGGCCATAGAGTGAACTCAGTCTCCCTCCTACGAGCTCCCTGCTGCGATGAATTGGATACAAGGTCTGAGAGATGAAAGAAGTGTCCAGTCCAGACTATTCACTGAAGGAGGAAACAGGACCAGAGAGGGGGAGCAAGCTGCCCAAGGTCACCCAGTGAATCTGGGGCCAGTGTGGGCCCAGAGCCCAGGCTGGGCACAGGGTCCCCCTGCCCAGCTGCATCGCTTGCTCATCCAGCCCCCTTGGTTTTGTCTCCCCCAGTGAGTGGGCGCAGAACAGGCCCAGCTTCCTTCCTGCCGCCCTGCCCGCCGTCTGCCACGTTGGCAGCCGCCTGCACCCTTCTCGCCCCTGCTGCTGCTGCTGCTGCGGCGGCGGCGGCGGCATCAGCCGAGACCAACCCGCCGAGAGTTTGCCCAGAACAGCCAGGGCTGCTGGAGCCGGGGCTGGGTTGGCCGACTCTGCCAGACAGGAGGGAGCGAGCCAGCCAGCAGAGGGAGGGAACAAGGGCCGAGCCAGCCCCCCAGCCTTCCCGGTCCTTCTTGGTCCTTCTTCACCCTCACCAGCCAAGGGAGGGAGTCAGGAGCCTAGGGTGGGGAGCCAGAGGGCTGGAGGGTCCTTGTGTGAAGTTCAGAGAGCTGGGTCTGTCTGGTGGGGAGCACGCATACTTTCGTACACAGAGAAGAGCATGTGGGGGCGATTTGTGAGTCTGGGTTTGCCTCGGTGTGCACAGATGCTGCCGTGTGTGTGTGTGTTTGTGCTGGCTCGTGCGTACACAGGGGGTCACTGTGTGTCTGTGTAAGCACCAGGAGAAGCTACATGTGTTCTGAGTCTGAACACATGCCTGTGTTCCCAGAGATGCTGTGTCTAGCAGTGTGTGCACGTGGAAGCCAACTGTGAGTGACGAGGAATCCGTGTGTGTGCTGAAGGGTCAGTACGTGTGCCTGAGTTCACACACGTCCTGTCTGGGTGTGTTTGGGGCCCCTGCGAATTTGTTGTTGTCAACAAGAGGTTAATGACACAATTGTGAGTCGAAGCTCATCTGCCTGTGCCCAGGGGGCAGTGGCTGTGCGTGCCCAGAGAAAGCCACACGTAGTTGTGAGTGTGTGCATGTGTCCATGACTATGTGGGCTCCTCCAAATGTCCCTGGTGTGGCTCTGCAGTATCTCTGCACCCAGTGGCCTTTGTCAGAGCGGTTACCTAAAGCGAGGCAGGGGATTGCTGCTGTGTGGGACTGACATGCTGGGCTGCGTGTACCGGGCACAGACGTCATGCCGCTGGGCTGCGTCTGCCTGGGGTGGCGATGGCGGTGGTGGGCACGGTGGCGGCGGCGGCGGCTGTGGGTGCTGTACAGGGAGACAATATGCTATGGGTTTGCACTGGTTTCTCTGTACAACGAGGCCCTGTGTGTGATCATGTTTGTGAGTGTCTGTGAGCACCGTGTGCTGGGAACCGTGTGTGCTTCTGAGTCGGTGGTAAGCTGAGTGCGGGAAGGAGGGGGAGGACGTGGCTGTGTTTGTACTTGTCTGGGAGCCCGGGGTCAGATGTGCTCCACGTGCTACCTCCTGTGTGCACAGGTGGCCGCTGTGTCCAACCGTGTCTTTGTGTGTTTCGGGTCGTCTGAATGTGCACGGGAGGAGGACACAGAGGGGGGATTGGAGTGCGTGCCTGTGCAGGCCCCTTTAACGTGGCAAGTCTAAGAAATGTCGGCCTTCTTGGCAGCAGATCTGGGCTTGGTTCCACTGGGGGTGTCTGCAGAGAGGGGCTCTTAGAAGGGACGTGCTTGAGCGAGAGAGACAGGAAGGGAAGGGGGGGCCAGCCCCAGCTCGGGGTTTCCAGGAGGGAAAGCCAGACATTGGAACTTGTCAACGCTACCTCCTTCCCCACCCCCACCTCCCCGACTGCTGCCTCCCCTCCTGGCGCCTGAAGGCTGCTGGCAACCAGACAGACAGACAGACAGTGCACACATAGACTGGCTCACCGGCACAGAGCCCAAATGTGAGCCCCAGATACACAAGCCTGGATGCCAAAGGTCCAGAGAGGGCAGAGGACATGGCCAAGGGTTGAGGGGTGCTCATGTGTTTATATGTGTTGGGGGGGCAGGGGGTGCTGTTGGCCTCTCAGAAACCAGGCCCTGAAGGAGGAGGCTGCTCTGGTTGGGGAGCTCTGGGGAGGGGGCTTTCTTTGCTCTAATCAGACTCCCAAGGCTCCAGGCCTTCTCCCTATTTATACCGCCACTGAGTGCCTCTGAGAATCTCACTGCCTCAGAATCATCCCCTGCAACTCCTTCTTTGTACAGAGGCAGAAGGGAGACCCAGAGAGGAATAGCCACTGACCCAGGGTAACACAGCAGACCCGGGAACGCACAGGGCTGCTTCTCCCAGCTGTGCATGCTAGCCCATGGGCCGGTTGGTCCTATCCTTCCTTCCCTTGGCACATTCTTTCTTTCTTCCTCCCAGGACTTCAGGATTTGACAATGACTCTTGCTTTTTTGCCTTTTTTTTTAAAAAAAATTGTCTTCTAGGGCAGCAGAACCTGGAAGAGAAGAAAATTTGGTTTTGGGCCAAGGACTACTGGGGAGGTGGGATGGGGAGATGAAGTAGAAGGAAAGAAACTCAAGGAGCAAGGAAGGAGGGGAGGGACATGGAAGGAGGGAGCAGGGGGTAGATCTGAGAAGCATTGCTTCTCCTTTGCCTCCACCTCTAGCCTGGGCACCAGGGGCAAACGCTGAGCCCCTTGGGGACTGGTGCGGAGACAGCAGGATCAGAGTCTTGGAGGTTTTCTGGGTACATGTGTGATCTGCAGTGACCACACTCACCTCCTGAGAAATGAGGGAGGGACTGTGGGTGGGAGATCGGGTCTATGTTAACTTAGGGTACGCGGCCTCTTTAGAGTGTGCAGGTGGGGTGTGTCTGTGTCTCAGTCGTGAGTGTACCAGGAGTCCCTGTGTTTACCCATGAGCGTGTGGCAAGCAGACCTGGACTTCACTGGGCTGGAGCAGGATTATGGGAATGTGTGCATGTGTATGTTAGCGATAGGCAGAGGGAGACATTTGACCTGAAGGAATGGTGTGCACGTGTGTGTGTGTGTGGGGGGCATAGTTGTGCACTTATGGGCTCTTGTGGAGGCTCTATTCCACGTAGGTGGGTAAGGAGAACGTGTCCAGCTCTGCACACTGTGTGTGTGGCTACGTTTGTGCCGTGTCAGGTGTTCGAGTTGCACGAGTGTTTGTGAAGCGTGTAACTGCAGATGTGTGTGGCAGAGTGTGCGTGTTGGTGACTGTTGTGAGGTAAGTGTGGAGTTGTCTGTGTGAGTCTTGGCCACGGGCTGTGTGTGCTGTTGTGTGTATTTGTCAGGGAGCAAATGTTAGGGAGTCATTCACATGTACGGTTGTATATTTTGGGGGATTGGGTTATACATGTGGTTCCTGAAGCAATACTTTGCTTATTTGTTTTTTGTTTGTTGTCAAACTTCCTACTTCCCTCACGGGAACATAACATAAACTCCGCGAGGGATGGAGAATTTTTGCTGAATTCGCTCACAGTCTCCCTGGCGTTTAGAAGAGTGCCAAAACTCAGTCGTCACCAGAACTGCCTTCTTGACTGAATGACAAAGGAGTGTGTGTACACTTGGCCAGGTGTGGGAAGTGGGTTCTAGGTATGAACTGTGTGTGTATCTGGGTGTGTGAATAGACACGTGTTGTGTCTAGGTGTGTGAGGTCTTAGGCCTGTGAACCAAGTGTGTGCATAGGTGCACACGTGTGTATCTAGGTGTGTGACTGTGGGCTTGAAGCTGCGGCCCTCATGTGAGCACGGCGGTGTTGGGGGACAGGGCTGTGTGTGTGCACAGTTGTGTGTGCGTGTGCATGGGGGCGGGAAGGCGCTGTCGGCTGCTCCCAGCCTTCAGCACTCACTCAGCTTCACCCCAGGTCGCCTGCTGCGAAATGTCAGTGGCAGAGAAGCTAAAAATATCCGCTCTCCTCCTCTGCTCACTGCTTGGGCTGCTGGGGCTGTGGGGCCTGGCCGGCCCCTGGGGCCCTGGGGGGAGCAGAAACTGCTGGATGAGGGGCGGGGTCTGGGGTAAGAAAAGGAGGCTCTCTCTTCAGCACACTCCCTCCCCCACTTCTTCGTGGGCTCCAAAGTCAGGTCCCAGGCTCACCTCCATCAGGAGGCCCTCGAGAACCCCCCAGGAGCTGCCACATGCTCTCTCACACGTGCATGCGTATGCGTGTGTGTGTGTGTCCGTCCATCTGTGGTGTCCAGAGCTGCCTGGGAGAGAGATATGGCTTCCATCAGACAGGAGCTCATCTGAGCAGGACAGTGCCTCTTTTGTCCAGGGATTCCAGAGGACGTCGCTTCAGACAGGGGCTCCCAGGGTGGAGCTGGGGGTGGTGGTGGTGAGCGGGATCTTTTCCCTCCATCTGGGGGCTCCCAGTAAAAGAGCTGGTGGTTTTCTCCCTAGAGCTGAGGGTCAGGGGATAGGGCACAGGACACATGGGCTCATCTGGCAGTTGTCATGGGGCCACTTGGACTCTCTGACCCCAAGGCACAGAGGCTGACGCTCAGGGCGGGGAGGAGTCTCTGCTCTGCCCACACCCTGGGCCGGCATGTGTTTGTGCTACAGTATTTGTGTGGGAGCGGGTGGGACAAGTCAGGGCCCGTGGTCTTTCAGGGACCTGTGCCTTTTCACATGTTGGGCTCCTGGGTGTGTCTTTGCCTCTGTCAGTAGTGTCAGTGACTGTCTGCCTTGGGCAATCAATAAAGCTTTGGAGAGTTGCGGGTTTCTGTGCGCTGTGTGCGTGTGGGTGACCCTGTATGCGGGGGCCCTGACGTAGACCAGCACACTCTAGCTGGGATAAACTGGGTTCGTGGGACAGTTGCTGGTGTGAACACATGGAGGGGGGTTCTGTATACATGTCAGTGTGTTTGTTTGTTTTAAAAATTTTATTTATTTGTCAGAGAGAGAAAGAGAGAGAGGGAGAGAGAGCACAAGCAGGGGGAGCAGGGGGGAGAAGCAGGCTCCCTGCCTAATGTGGGGCTCAATCCCAGGAGCCTGAGCCAAAGGCAGATGCTTAACCGACTGAGCCACTCAGGCGATCCCATCGGATGGTCGGTACCTATTTATCCTCTGTATCAAGATGTCGGTGTGTCTGGGTTTCAACCACTTGATTACTTTGTTTCTCTGTGTTGGTTTGTCTGTCTGGGTATCATGGTGTCAGTGGGCATCTCTGTGCCCATGTGTGTGTGAGTGCCTAACTCAGTTTAATTTTGTGGGTCTTTATGTTCACATGTCCCTGAGAATGTTGGTGTTCTCTGTGCGGGTTGAAATCTGTGCATAAACTGGGCACCCCCCTCCCTAGTCCCTTTCTTAGTCTCCCATCCTTTCTGTGTTAAAGACCTCAGGTTGAGTATGTGTGTGTGGTTGTGTGTGTGTGTGTCCATCAACTTTCCCCAGCTCCAAAGCCTCCAGGTCTGAGATCTGCCCTCCCACTCTCTCCTGGTTGGACTTGAGGTGGGAGCTGAAGCAAAGAGGGCAGGCAGGCACGGAGCCCACCCGCAGCCGGGGGCCAGGGCCAGGCTGCCATGAGGGCCCTGCCTCAGCTTTCCTCCAAGCAAGCGCTAAGCCAGAGCCTCGGTTACATGTAAACACCAGCTGTGTCAAGACAGCGCAGCTTCTTCTAGGTCAACAGACAGCTGTGGGGTTGCTAGGCAACCGCCTGGTTCCCCCCCCATTAGGCCCCCCTCCCACTTTCTCTACCTGCAAACCCTCTGCTGGCTCCCCCCGCCAACAGGGTACCTTCGCCAGGGTACCACCGTGCCCCTCCATGCCAATTAAAACAGTGGGGCTAAAGGGGCACGGGTCAAGGCTGTATGAAAGGGGGACTCTGGGATCGAGGTGTGGGGAGGTGTTAACCATTCCAGTGCCTCTGCCCCAGTCCCCTCAGTCCTCAGCGCACACTGCATCACCAGGCAGACTACAGGCAGAGAGCTGAAGTGTTGGGAACTGATGCCCTCCTCTCCTGCAGGTCAAGCCAACACTGGAGCAATGAAAATGGAGAGAGGGGTGTGGATTGTACTACTACTAAGATCGGTCAAGTGCCTTTGTGGCTCTCCCCCCACCCCCAGCCAAGCCTAAGGACAACAGATTGATGGGCCCTCTGGCGACAAAAGGGTTACGTTCCCCCCTTTATTTCCCACCCTCCCAGGATAGCCACCCCCATTCCAAGGCAGCACCTGCGCTCCCAGCTGCCTCGCCTGTTTGGTGCCCGCGCCCAGGCCCAGGCGGGGCAGCCCCTGCAGTGTCCCAGGCCCTCGCTCCGCCCTCGCACTGCTTCGCACCACGGGTCTGGGCCTTCTCCCGGGAAGTCGAGGCCACAAGGGTCCGGGGAGCCAGGTCTCCTGACCGTCCCCCAGGCCTCCGGCCTTTGGAGTGGGGGTCGAAGGCCGGGCCGCGGGCCGGAGTGACTTTGGAGGAACTGGACGAAGGAGCGGGAGGAGGGAGCCCGGCTGGCCAGAGGGCAGCGCCCCTGGCCGACCCATTAGTATGCTGCCGCGCTCTGCGCTCCATGGCAACCGCTCCCCCCCGCCCCGCAATCCGCGCCGAGCCAGCCGGGCAGCCCCGGGCGCAGTGCGCACCTCTCCTCCCACAGGTGGCGGCGCGCACGGGCGGGTACGCACGCACGCACGCACGCACGGGCACGCACACTCGGGGCGCCTGGGGGCTCGCCGTGGGCGCCAGGTGCGCTGGGGCCGCGCTGCTCCCCACTCCAGGCTCCCGCCGCCTGTGGGCGTGTCCCCAGGTACTCCGGAGTGAGCCCCGAGGGGGGTTGTGTACCTGAGGACGTTCCGCCTTTGCTGGGCGTGTCCCTCAGTGCTCCTGTCTTGCCCTGGTTTGGGTTGTCCTTGAGGGTATTTGCCTGTCTGTGCTCATTTGCGTCCCTATCCTGAATATATGTGGCTCTGGGTGTTGATAGCTCAGGTGTAACAGAGTGTACCTGGGCCTTTGGACATCTGTGTTCCAGTGAGTGATTGTGTCTGCTATCTTTAAGCCTGTGTGTCTGCCCAAGACTGAAAGTGTGCTTATGTTTGTTTCCATTTGTGTGCCCATGGCTCTGGGTTTTCCTCTAGAAAAATGCACTGATTGTGCCTGTGACTGTTTTGGTGTGTGCCTGAATAAGTATTCATCAGTTTGTGTGTTCATGACCCCTTGGTATCTGCATGTGACCCTCTGTCTGGCACCCTTGGGTTTCTGGGCTTAGCAGTGTGTTGAACTGCGCACCTGTGTATATGTCCCTGAGAACCCATCTCTCCATGTATGTCATTGTGCGTTCCTGTGAGCGACCCCAGTGTGTCCTGGAGTGTGGCTGTGTGTCCAGGGGCTGCTGGCTCTGTGCCCTCCTTGGCTTCACTCCCTGCTGCCTGAGTGAGCTGACACCTGCTCCCTGAGCACTGGGCCCCTTCCCCCCACCTGGCAAGGACAAGGAAGGACACGGAGACAGAGTCAGACATGGAGGCAGAGACAGACTTAGAGTGGGGACAGAGAGCCAAGTAGGCTGGAGAGGTGGTGACCCAGAGTCATGTGATCAGCCTCCGAGCCCAAGACCCAGAAGAAAGAAAGAGAATGCCAATATCCGGACATCAGAGAGAGGGAGACCCAGAGTCACACAGAGACCCAGAGCACCAAGTCCGGAACTGCTGAAACAGACCAGAGATCAAGGATGTGGCTCCCCAGCCTCCCTCCCTCGCTCTCCCTCCCTTCCTCCCACTCTGGAGTTTCTAGCCCCAGCTGTGCCTCCTCCACATACCCGGAGGAGCAGGAGCAGAGTTCTCCTGGCCCTGGGAGTCGGTGCCCTGGGACTGGAAACCAGTATCCTCCTTGCAGCAGCTGGCTGTATGTGTGTTTGTGTGTGTGCATGTGCGCTGGTGCCTACCTTGTGCACAGCCCTTCCCCATCACACCCCCTTCATCCTGTTGTCTACCTTTTCACAGGTCCAGCTCATGCACATCTTTATACACATGCCACATAGGCAGCCACATGCATTCAAAGTTAGATACATGCCCTAGGTCTCCTTCTCTAACTCATCTACAAGTAGGGCCAGAGGCCCCCTGGCCACCTCCCCTGCCCCAAGCACATAGCAACCAGCATGTCTCACCCTCCTAAGATCTCCCAGCTAGACATTCACCCTTCAGCAACCTCCAAGGGCAGCTATCCCCCTGCCACACATAGGCAAAGACAAAAGACCAGTCTGTCAATTCCAAAAGATGATACACTCAAAGGCAGGCACCCCATCTGTTTTGTTCACTGTTGCATCCCCAAGTGCCTGGGCTATTGCCTGAAATCCTGTGGGTGCTTAAGAAATATTTGTTGAATGAATGTGTTTACAGTGCCTCTAACAGTCACTCGGAAAACCCATAGTAATTTACAGCCACTCGGTGAAAAGCACTAATGGATACCACAGTGCATACACAAGAAAAGCATCTTACAAACACCTGAACACCTAGGATAACACATTAAATATAGGTGTGTGCACACAGGTGGCTGCTTGTATGTAAACACTCAGCACAATAGCTGGGTTAGTGGTTCTCCACTTGGCACATCAGAACCATCAGTGTAAGCTTTTAAAAATTTCATCGCCCAGACCCCATCCAGCCCAATGAAATCAGAACTTCTGGGCTGAGAACCACTGATCTCCATGAATGGACCTGAAAATGTAGACATGTGGGTTATTACCAGGGATGTGAGTAGAGTGGGTTTTCACTTTTAATAGGACAGCAAAGCAAGCAGACTCGACAACAAATTATTTGGGTTTGAACTCTCCTTTTATCACAATGAGTGGTCTTTGTAAATTACCTCTCTATGAGTTGAGTTTCCGGTCTGTAAAACAGGAGAATAATTACAATAAAGCCTTATCATAGAATTGTTGTGGAGACGGCATGAATTTTATATAGTTTAGAATAGTACCTGGCACATAATTAAAGAAATGATTTCCTATTCTTGTTTTTTTACTTAACCTTTAAGCGAATCTTTTTTCTGTGTGAATTTTTTCAGCAGGATTTTTTTCTTTAAATTGTTATGAAAGAGGAAGTCTCAGACTACTTCTTCCCACTTCCCATGTGATCTTGGACAAGTCACTTACTCCAGGTCTCTGAACCTGTCTTCTCATCTATAAATGGGATGAGTATCTTCTCTACCTGAAGGATTGTTTTAAGGAATAAAAACAGGGAAGTATTTACTAATGGTGGTGAAACCCAAACATCTGGGACCCACATTGTCTTGATGCTTTTTGCAATCAGGTGCAGGGCTGTGGCTGTGGTAAGGCTGAAATTTCTGAAAGAACAGATCAGAACAGGGTGACCCCCCCCATCCCTGCCCCACCCACCTGGACAGGGTCAGAGAGCCTTCCATCCCAAAGGCTGGGCCCTTGGTCCTGGCAGATCTCCCAAGTCTGCTCTCCAAGATGCACCTCTGCCCTCCTCACCCCTTACTAAGCCACAGACTGAGCCCCTCCTTTCCCTGAGCTCCTGTTCTCTCCTCCCCCCCCCCCCCCCAACTTCACTTTCCAGGAGCTCCCTCTCCAACATTTTCTCCCAGCCCAGAAACTGTAGCTCTACTCTTTGCAGTGAATCCCCACCTTCCTCCAAAACCCTCTTCAAGTTAATGAGCCCCCTCGCTGGGCTATAATCACCTCCCTAAACTCCCATTTCCTTCATGGGCTGTCCCTCCCAACCCCCACCAATTCCTGGGCACACAAGCTTTCATTCCTTCTCTCCCCATTTCAAGTAGAGCCCTAGTCCCTTCCACTGAATTCCCCCTCCTGCCCCTTTCCTCACAGAAACTCCTCTGGGCACCCTCCCCCTACGGAGCCTTCAGAGCACCGCCCCCCCAACCTGCCCCAACCTGGACAGTGACCCCAAGCTGCTTCTGCTTCCTCAGCAGTGACGAACACACTTATTTTCTCCCTGTAGGCGATTCAGGGGCTGAAAACAAGCTTCTGTCACCTCCTGCACTGGTTTCTTCCATGCCACCTACTCCAACCAGCCTCCTCTGGGCCCCAAAGTGACCTTGCCAAAGCCCCCTCCCTGTCCTCTCCCCCTGCACAAAGTGCAGACCTACCTACTGTGGTGGCCACCTGCCCCACCGCCCCCACCCCCAGGCCTTTGCACATGCTGTTTACTCCTCTGGGAACAAAAGATCCCCTTCCCGACTCTTACTGGGTCTTACTGCTCCCTGCCTCCGCTTGCAACAGCATACTAGATTGTGGCCTTGAGCTTGTGTTGTCTTTGCCTCACCAGGGAGTGTGGTGACAATGTTTTCATCTGAGAGTTGGGGACACATAGAGGGACTTGGGGGGGTGGATAAGCCTCACATTCGGCAGAGAGGCTGTGGTTTTGGGGGATTGTTTTACCTGCCCCATCTGAATCCTCAGACATCCTCTCTCAGGTAAGGGTCCCCAGAAGCTGGGGGTGTGTGTCTCTCAGAGGGTTCCTCAGGGTCTCCCTGATCTTCAGTGGGGAGACAGAGAGCCACAATCAGCAGCTGATCTATGGGAAAAGCTGCTTGCTAAAGACCAGGCAGCCCAAAGTGGGCATTAATTTGATTAAGGGCAGTCAAGAGCTCCCAAAGTCAGGGAGTGGGGAACAATTTAGCCTTTCCAGGTCCACCAGAAATATGCACAGGATTGAGTTTTCTTTATACATAGTTTACAAATGCTGGGAGGAAACAGACCCAGCATTTGGGGTTCAGGGTAAGAATGGGGAAGGCAGAAATATTGGGGTTACTGGCCTAGTCAAACTCTGGACTTTGCACAGGCAGAAGCAGGTACATCAGGTGTGCTGAGGCAAAATGGGGGCCTGAAAGCCAAAGGACCTGGGGTGAATGAGAGATAAACAGGGGGTACTCCAGTCCTTGTGGGAAAAGGGGTTCCCCCATAAGAGTTCTTGGGCTTAGGAAGGCATGAGCATCTCAAAGACAGGTGTCCCCTGAACCAGAGGAGAACTGTAGGGCCCAGAAGCTGGGATGACACAGTACAAATGAAAGGGCTGGAGTCGGGGTGGGGG